>NC_067477.1:103117196-103425392 GCF_947179515.1 Apodemus sylvaticus | reverse complement strand
TAAGTTGCAATCCTACCAACAATGGAGAAGTGTTCCTCTTTCTTCACATTCTCTGCAGCATTTCCTGTTTCCTAAGTTTTCCATCTTAGCCATCCTAACAAGTGTGAACTGGAATCTCAGTGTTGTTTTGATTTACATTTCCCAGATAAGTAAGGGTGGTGAATATTTCTTTAAGTGCTTTAGAGCCATTCAAGTTTCCTCAGTTGAGAATTCCATGTTTAGCTCTGTACCCCATTTTTAATAGGGTTATTTGACTCTCTGGAGTCTAACTTCTTGAGTTCTTTGTATACATTGGATATTAGCCCTCTATCAGATGTAGAGGAACACTTCTCCATTGTTGGTGTGATTGCAAGCTCCACTCTGGAGTTCTGTTTGGTGAAAATTGGACATAGTACTCCCTGAGGACCCAACTACACTACTCAGAAGATGCTCCTACATGTAATAAGGACACATGCTCCACTATGTTTATAGCTACCTTGTTTATAATAACCAGAAGCTGGAAAGAACCCAGAGGTATGTATATGTATATGTATGTGTATGTGTATGTGTATGTGTATGTGTATGTGTATGTGTGTGTGTGTGTATGTGTATGTGTATGTGTATATGTGTATATGTATATGTATATACATATGGAATACTATTCAGCTGTTGAAAACAATGAATTCATAAAATTCTTAGGCAAATGAATGGAACTAGAAAGTGTCATCCTGAGGGAAGTAACCCAATCAAAAGAATGCACATAGTATGCACTCATTTATAAGTGGATGTTAGCCCAAAAGCTCAAAATAAACAAGTTACAATTCACAGAGCACTGGAATCTCAAGAAGGAGGACAAGTGAGGGTGCTTTGCTTCCTCTGAGAAAGGGAACAAAATACTCACAGGAGCAATGTAGAAGACAAAGTGTGGAGCAGAGACTGAAGAAAAGGCCACCCAGAGACTGCCCTACCTGGGGATTCATCTTATAAACAGTCACAAAACCTGACACTATTATGGACAAGAAGAAGTGCATACCAAAAGGAGCATGCCATGGTTGTCTCTGGAGGGGCCCTTCCAGAGCCTTACACATACAGAGGCAGATGCTAGCAGCCAACCACTGGTCTGGGCGTGGGGGACCCAATGGAGGAGTTGGAGGGTGGTCCTGAGTAGCTAAAGGGATTTACAGCCCAATGGGAAGAACAATGATGTCAACCACCCAGACTTCCCAGGTCTCCCAGGGACTAAACTATCAACCAAGCGATACTCATGGTTTGAGCCAAAAGTGTGGCAGAGGAAAGCCTTGTTGGGCATCAGTGGGAGGAGTGGTCCTTTGTTAGGTGACGGCTCAATAGATGCCCCAACAAAGGGAAATCAAGGAGGGGGAGGTAGGAGTGGGTTGAGTGAAGGGGCATATACTTGGGGGCAGAGGTGGGAGGAGGGGTTGGGGGTTTTTGGGGAGGGGGAAAACTGGGAAAGGTTTTACCATTTGAAATGTAAATGAAGATTATATTCAATTAAAAAAAAGAAAGAGAAAAAGTTTATCCCTAGATATGTTTTTATTGCTATTGTAAGTGGTAATATTCTTGGTATGTTGGTCTTTGATGAATAGAAAGCTTACCCTTTTTGTAAATTAACATAGTTATCATTTTACTGGGAGTGTTGATTATTTCCAAAAATTTTGTTGGAATTTTGCATCTCTTATATGTGTGAATCAGGAAAAAGTTGAGCACAAGGTATTCCTTAACTATCTTATGTCTTCTTTTCAGATCTTTCATATATTTGTTAATTGAATCATTTGTTTTCTTACCCCTGGTTGCCTCCTAAAACTTAAAAGTAAAACCTTATTTCTGAAGATAGCATATACTTTGGACATAGGATTTGGAGGTCTTGAGCTAGAACTGACCAGGAAGCCTCTTCCTTGAAGATTAGCCCTCATGATACTAAAAAGCTCTATACAAGCTTCCAAAAAAATATGTAATCAACACCCACACCAAACTGTAAAGCTTGTAAACAACTATGGTGACCAGCATGGTGACACTCTCCCTTAAGGATGCAATAATGGCACTTTTACCTTGGAGGTAAATTACTTCTGTCTAATTAGATTTAAGGCCAGTTTTATATCTGGTCCTATAAAACCTAGCTAACTATCTCTGGCTGGGAGTTCATGAACTCTAGAGGTGAACTCACTATCACCATTTTCCTAATCCAAATGTATGCTAAGTACATATCATTATTTGTATGGAAACATGTAACTCCCACCCTGCATTAAAGCAGCTTCTTTCTGAAACAGATAAAAATCTATTGAAGAGATATCTTACTGATCAAAATATAGAGAATAAATGACTGTACTGCTCTAGTCTCAGTTGTAGCATCTGCAATGCAACCCCTATACTTAAGAATGATTGAATATCATATAAAGGGAAACAAAGGCGTTAAAAAAAAAACGGAAAACTAGAATACATGCTAGACAGTGTCTTCTACACCTGTCATGGATAATGAACCCATGAAATCTCAACAATATGGTGGCTTAAACAAAGACCTATGTAATGATAATTCCAGTTAACATGCAAACATTGACAAGGAAAATATCACAAGGCTCTATCCCAAGAACAAGGGATACAGATCAACAGCATCTGAGAAGATGAGAAATAGATTTTCTCTAGGAACAAGCTTTAGGATTTTAATACTTTTTGTAATTTCATGTAGCCAAACATAAAAAAATTACATTTATGCAATACTAGATGAAGTCAGTAGTGTGTTTCTTTCTCTCACTGCCACTTTCTCTGTCTCTCTGCCTCTCTTTGTATCTCCCTTTCTCTTTCTGTCTCTGACTCTGTCTCTTCTGGTTCTGATTCTGTCTGTCTCTGTCTCTGTCTCTGTCTGTCTCTCTCTGTCTCTCTGTAGATGTGTATACATAAATATATACCAACAATAATTATAGAAGAATAATCCATGAACTTGATAAGTAGTAGAAGATGTGAGATAAATTCAATACTCATACATACAACTCTCAAAATATAAATGATAAAATAAAAAACAAAATTAAAATATGAGACCTATTTTCTTTGTACTTCATTTCCAAGGAATAGTTGAGTTTAAATAAAGATTTATACCAAAAAACTATTGTATGTAGTAATTAATATAATGGAGAAAAGCTCCAAAATTTACCTGAGATCAATAATTCAATATTAAAAACCCATGGCAAGATAAAAAATCATAAGATAGCAGCTATGTGTATTATTACTGTCAACATTGAGGTGTACGTGAAATAAAATACTGTCTTCATGGGAAGATTTAGACAAAGTAAGGGTTATCAGAAGAGGAACGATCATGCTAGTACAGTGATTCTCATCCTTCCTAATGCTGCGATAGAGATTATCTTGATCTGGGAACCCAAGACCAAAAAATTATTTTCATTGCTATTTCATAGGTGTAATTTTGCTACTGCTATAAGTAGTAATGTAAATAACTGGATGTTCTGATGGTCTTAAAAGACTGCTGTGAAAGGGTTGTCAGTCCCCATAGAAGTTGTAACCCATAGGTTGAGACCTACTGTGCTTTATTTTTATGACTTATTTATTCTTGTAAACAAGATTCATCCTTAAAGGTGGAATTAATATTACAGAATTGTGCATCCTTCAGTAATATGTCACCTAGGAATATTTTCATTGTGCCTAAAAGATTCAACAAATTCATCAGCAGTCACTAACATTCTTCAGGCTGAGAAGCAACTAAGGTGTATTTGGCTTGTATAAATTTGTCCTCTGCACATTTCACGTAAATGGCAATCTTTTACCTGATGTTACCTCTTTCCTCTATCTGAATAGGGTGTAAATATGTTAGTGCTTCTTTAATTTTTTGGCTGCAAACTATTTCACTGTATACATATCAAGTTAGCCTTTCATTAATCAGTCAACAGTAATATGCCCAGTTTGTTATGAATTCTGATATTATGAATACTTATAAAATATGTTATATAATCATAATCTCTGTTTTCGGAGTTTCATTTAGGAACAGAACACTTCAATTACAGAATAACCTTACACTGTTTGTGATAAGGAAACAGTAGACAGACTCTTTAAGGGATGTTTTATATTCAGACCATCAACATATGAAGCAACAGGTTTCACCCTCTCTGATGAAACATGTTAGTGTCTGCCTCTTGTACTAAAGCCATCTTAGAATCCTTGAAGTTGTCATTTATAATGCTTTGGTTGCATTTTTAATAGCTACAATATTTCCCAGCTTCTTTTACACACACACACACACACACACACACACACACACACACACACACACACACATATATATATACACGTGTGTGTGTGTGTGTCATTTGCATTACTTTTGGTTAAGAAATATATCTTTAAATCCCATGTTCATTTTAACTGAATTTTTTCTCTTTTTTGTTTCTTTTTTTTGAATTGAAACTGATGAGTTTATCAACCCACCCTGTTTTTATTTATTTATTTATTTTACACTCCATATTTTATTCCCCTCTTGGTCTATCTCTGACTGATCCACATCCCCCTATGTCCACTAGGATGTCCCCATCTCCTCCCTATCCTACCTGACCTCTAAACTCTCTGGGGCCTCCAGCACTTTGCGGGTTAGGTACATCCTCTCTGAATGAACCCAGACCCAGCAGTCCTCTGTTGAGTGTGTGTCAGGGGACTCATATCAGCTCATGTATGCTGCCTAGTTGGTGGTCCAGTGTTTGAGCGATCTCGGGGTCCAGCTTAATTGAGACTGCTGGTCCTCCTACAGGGTCACCCTCCTCCTCAGCTTATTTCAGCTTTTCCCTAATTCAACCACAGGGGTCAGCAGCTTCTGTCCATTGGTTGGGTGCAAATACCTGCATCTGACTCTTTCAACTGCTTGTTGGGTCTTTTGAAGGGCAGTCATGATAGGTCCCCATAGCCTCGGTAATAATGTCAGGCCTTGGGGCCTCCCCTTGAGCTGGATCCCACTTTGGACCTGTTACTGGACCTTCTTTTCCCCCAGGCTTCTCTACATTTCCTGCCCTGTACTTCTTTCAGGCAGGAACAATTGAATTTTTCATTTGTTTGTCTGCTTATTATCTCTTGAAAGAACTCTATATATTCTAGAAACAATTTCACTATCACATCTATGATAGGCAAACACTTTCTTCCATTCTGTGGGTTGTTTTTTTATAAATTGTCGTTTATATCAACATGTTTAGTTTTTTGAAGCTTGGTTCATTTTTCCTATTGTTGTGTACCTGTGTGTTTAACTGACTGGTTTAACCTAAATATTTGTAACTATTAATGTGTGTGCATGTGTGTGTGTGTGTGTGTGTGTAATACTTTTATTTTGTCTATGGAATCATAATGACAGTTATAGTCCATGAAACAATATTTATTTCCCTTTACTTAATCCAGGAGCTATTGCTGAAAATGAAATGAGTAAAATATTAAATTTTTATGGATTCTCAGTTATACTTCCTGTATTTAAGTCAGTTTCCTATTTCATATATAGATATAAAAATCAAAATAAGCTTGATTTCCACCTTTATCCCATTTATCAATATTACTTTTGTTATGATGAACTTGTAATCAAGTTGTAGAAAATGGTACAATCTTGTCACTTAATGACTCTACTTTCCAAACCAGGAACATGAATACCTTTCCATTGATTTTATTTATTTTTATTTCTTTCAATGGATAATCACAGTTTTAGTGTAAGTAATTTAACTGATTATATTGAGATTATACTGGAGTGCTATAAATACAAGTGGCCTCCATGTGCTCACATATTTGAATGCTTTAGTCACCGGGGAATGGAACTCTTTAATAGGATTAGAGGGTTAGGAGACGTGGACTTGTTGGAGAAAGAGTGTCACTGGGTGGTGGGCTTTGAGGTTTAAAAAGCCCAGGACAGGCTTGGTTCTTGATCTCAGCCTCTGGCTCACATGATGTTCTCATCTACTTCTCAAACACCACGCTTACATATTCCCTACCATGATGATAATGGACTAAGCCTCTGAAAATGCAAGCAATGCCCCAATTAAATTAAACATTATTTTTTATAAGAGCTGCCATGATCATAGTCATTGTCATGGTGTATCTTCACAGTAATTGAACTGTGATTAAGTCATACTCAGAAGAGGCTAGCATGATGACTCCATGGATCAAGGCATTTGCTACACAAACCTGGCAGCCCACGTTCAAGACTCCAAATCCATGTAAAGCTGGAAAGAAATAACTAATTCCACAAAACTGTTCTCGGAGTTCCACACCAATATTATGGCATGCATACCTACATAGGCACCATTCACATACACAATAATAATTACACAAGCAATAGTATTTTTAAATGTGACATCCAAATATTTGCTTGCTTAACTTTTATTAAAAGTTAACTTGTTATCTTCAGTCTGTGGAATTTTCATTTAGAATATACTTGAATGTAATTTTCCTCTTTACATATCTTTTATTCTGTAAGGTTCCTGAACTAATTTATTCAATGGAGTTATACAAATATCCCATCTTCTGCAAGGATATTTTCTTTTCTACTTGTTACCTCACTTATTATATAATTAGTAGACAATATTATCATGCATGCAATGTTAAGGAGCCCCTTTCAAAACACATGGGGGATGAAGGATCATAATTTTAATGCTTTGCAAGGGGAAAAGACCCTCAATCTTGACCTTCTTTAATTATGGGCAAAGTTCAGCAGAGTTAAATGGCTAGATAGTCTGAAGGCCTTTTGGGAGCTGCAAACAACTATGACCTATTAACTAATCTACATGAATCCAAGGATAATTAAATGTTTCCAAATCCATGTATTCATATCTCATTCTTCAGATTTTACTTGGAAGCTTTTTGTTCATCTTTGTGTTTGTCCTAACTAGCACTGCCACAACAACACCTGCACCATGTACTGTCTGCACTCATCCTTTAAAAAAAAAAATGGCCGGAACTGCACTGAGAAAAGTCAGGACAGATGAACGCATATCTTTTGGATGGCTTTATTAAAAGCAGATTTCATCCAAGTTCAGCAGTGATAATCCTTTAGCTATATGCCTTTGGAAGGATTTCCTTGTCATTGTTGATTTGTGCTAACTTGCTGTTCTAGGATTCCCATGAATACAAGGCTTTCACATTACCCAGAGGTAAAAAGGGAGCTCAGAATTTTAAGAAAGATAAAAAGTAGAATATGTACTATTAGTAATAAGGTGTTACAACTTCTCTTGAGTAAAAACTCACTAGCCTGCTATGCATGTCTTCATTTACTGAGCTCTGCAGGTGAACCCTGATGATGCTCCCTGGTGTTCTCTATGCTCTTACTGGCCGTGTAACCATGCTATATGGGTCTGGGATGCTATTACATTTAGTTAGCTACTGTATTCTAAAGGTGCCTTAAGTCTACATTATTTCAAAGATTCATCACATATACCACAGGGTTGACTATCTCTCAAAATAATGTAGTAGACAGTATAATTATTGAAGTAACTAGAATTTTTATGTGTTAAGAAACAGTGAATATTTGGCCTTTGAGTATAAAGAAGGTAGAAAATAAATGGGAAAAAATGGTATTCATCACATTATAAGAAAGTTATGAAAGTTTTGAGTGGCAATGTGCATGTTTATGGTAGAAAAATTGTTTAAGCATTTGCAAACTAGTGTGCACCTTTGAGACATTTTAAGAAAGGTGAGTTAGGCACAGGTTATCTTTTAAAGGAATTTTTCTTTATATTAAACCTATAAAATCAAAATTTCTACTTGATATAATAGAAAATAAACTTAGAAAATCTGATTATTTTACAGTCATAAAAACAGTCACACAACTTGACTTTCTACTTTTAATGTACTTGAGTCATGTGTAATGAGTGTACTGTTGTTGGCTAGATTGGAAGATGGACTTCAGTCTTGTTGGGAATCTAAAATTCATATTTGTCCATGTAATAAGAATACATATAGCCGGGCGGTGGTGGCGCACGCCTGTAATCCCAGCACTCTGGGAGGCAGAGGCAGTCGGATTTCTGAGTTCAAGGCCAGCCTGGTCTACAGAGTGAGTTCCAGGACAGCCAGGGCTACACAGAGAAACCCTGTCTCGAAAAAAAACAAAAATCAAACAAACAAACAAAAAAAAAGAATACATATTACATGTTGCTCTTGCAGAAACCTGTGTTCTTTTCTAGCACCCACATGGTAGTTCACAACCATCTGCAATAGCTGTCCCATTTGATCTGATATCTTGTTGTAACTTCTGATGTCAGCAGGCACACACATGGTGCATATACATACAAACAGGAAAAATAGCTATATATGTAGCTGCCTTCAGCTAAGGGAACCAGGGTCACCTAGAGGGACAGCTGGGCATGAAATAGAATGGGCCTGAGAGAAGAGAACGAGACCAAAACAACAGCTGCTGTTCAAAGTCTCAACATTTAATGGAGGACCAAGAATTTTAAAGTTTCAGGCAAGACCTTCCCCCAAATTCCAGAGTGTGTTCAGAGTGTGTGTGGTCTGACTGTTCAATGGTATTGGCTCTACTGCTCAGGAGGCTGTGCGGGCCACCTGCTTAATTCAGGAATATGTAGATCTGGAAGAAAAAGGAGCTTCACCTTGGTCAGAAAGCTCCTCCCTACATGGAAGGGATTATGGCTAACATAGGAATTCCCACTCAAAGGCTGTGAGAGGAACTTCACCTCGGTCAATGACAAGTTCCAGCCAGGTGACATGGTACCCCAATAAGGCTTTCTACATATACACATAAAATCCAAAGACTTTGGCTAATGCCATTGTCTGCTGAGTCATTTTTCTTGAGCCCCAATTACTTTAAAAATATTTTGTTTGGGGGAGACTTGTGTATTTTATGTATATATGTAGAAAGCCTTATGTATATGTATGTATTATATATATATATATAATACATACATTCATACATTCATTCCTGGGTCTGATTCATTATATAGCCTGGAAAAATAAATAGACTCCTATGGAGTTACAAAAAGAAATTGAAAATAAAGTACTATGGCATTTATATGCAGACTGTGCCCTCAGTCCTTACCTGTATTATAGGGTAGTGAGTGGCACTAACTCAAACATCATAGGTCTTCAGCATTTTGGATGATTATTTTCCCACAATGCTCTTGCTAATTCACAGCTCAAATCTCATCAGAGTTCCAGACTAAGGTAATTTTGGTCATAGTGTGTTACAGCTTTCTGAACAGCCAAACCACTTTTAAATCCATTTGTCTCCCTGTCTGTCATTTATATGTCCGAAATCACAGTTTTGTTGTTTGTCTCTGAAGTCTATCCTTATTTAAAAGGGCCACAGATTCTTTAATGGCCCCTGTTGTTGCAAATAAGTGTCTCCTTGATGAGTGTTGATGAATACACTTTTCTGTGGGAATAAAAAGAGGCTTTAGAGTATAGTTAGGGATTATGCAAATTTAGTAAAATGGTAGTTGTGAATTCTCCTAAATCTATGTCTTTACTAATTCTGGGTAGTAGGCTAGGAACACACACACACACACACACACACACACACACACGTAACACCAATTATTTAACAGGGGATCATGAATTTGAAAGACAGAAATGACAAATAGTAGGTATATGCTTGAATTTTGGGGGGAGAAAAGAGAAGAAAGAAATGCTGATTTTATGTCATAACTTTAAAAAACAAAAGCAGTAATAATAAAACTGTGCAGGCATACTTGGTCATTTTACTAACTTTACAATCTTCATTTCAAGGCTGTATCATAAGTATGGCAACTCTCATCAGTTGCTTTATAATATTTTTTATATTTTCTGGTATTTCTCAAGTGCAGAGATTACTTTTTTGTTGTTGCTTTTCAAGACAGGTTTCTCTGTGTAGCCCTGGCTGTCCTGGAACTCACTTTGTAGACCAGGCTGGCCTCAAACTCTGAAATCCACCTGCCTCTGCCTCCCAAGTGCTGGGCTTAAAGGTGTGTACCACCACTGCCCGACCAGAGATTACTTTTGTCTTAAAATTTTATTGACTGGCTGCCTTGAAAATATGTCACCAGAGTATTTGGGTGTTCTCAATGAATCTATTAGCATGAAGAGACCCACCCCTTCCAACGACAAGGAAAATTTCTGTCCTAGTTAACACTCAACATATGGCTTAAAACATGATATGCACATGCAGAGTAATGAGATGATTGAAATTATATCCAGAAATTATTCACAGGCATTGTGCACGATATAAGAATCACAGGTTCTCTGTGTCATATCTGACACCAGATCTGAGGACCTAGGAAATTATGAATTTTGCTGTCACAAAAACTGTCATAACTTGACTTTTGCTGGGAGCTAGTTATAGCTAAGACCAGAAAGTGGACTTCTTTTCTTATGGTTAACCTCAACATCAACCACTCTACTCAGAAATTTCCACTCAGACAAGGCTTGCTATGCCTTAGGGGTCTGTGCCAGTTTCACAGATGCAAAGGCAATTTTAACATGCGACATAAAATCTCCTACAGTCGAAGGCAGGTCCACATATTCAACAGCAAGGCATGTTCACATTATTCTCCATTAGGCAAAGCACATTTCATTTCCACAGACTCTTTATGACACAAGAATAGAAAGGACTTGCTGTCTAAGCCTGATAGCCTGGGACAACTACTGAGCAAGTACATGCATGCTTATGTGGCACTCAGTGCATAGAGACTATAG
Source organism: Apodemus sylvaticus (assembly GCF_947179515.1). Taxonomy (NCBI): domain Eukaryota; kingdom Metazoa; phylum Chordata; class Mammalia; order Rodentia; family Muridae; genus Apodemus; species Apodemus sylvaticus. Next base: position 103,414,742 of record NC_067477.1, on the reverse strand, counting down.
AAATAGTGCATGTAGAAATTCTAATTAAAATGGAAATTTCATTTGAAAAATGATTCTTCAGTCCACTCGTCTGTTTGATGTTCCATTTATATGGCAAAATCAATAGAAGAATTTGTTGTACATTATATTGATGAAATTTTGATGACTGATTGATATATTGTGGGAATTTGGATATATTTTTAAAATTTTCTGTACCCTAGAATATAACTTCTAGATGGGTCCTGTAGCCTAAATGAAGTAATGGAGTGGAAACAGGAAGGATCCATGACTCACAAGAAGGATTATTCACTTTGACATAAATTAAGTAAAAAATAAGCAAATCACCTCTTAAAATTAATGACTCTCTATGCAAATCACAGTGTTAGTATGCACTTAATAATTGTATGAATTTATGTATGTATATATAACATTCATTATGAGAAATGACAGGGTAGCTTTTAGTATTTTTAATAACATTTGCAGTTTTTAAGAACTACAACAATGTTTGGTTCTGACTCCTGTTTTTCAGGATAAATTTGAGACCAAAGTCCTTATGTAAAACAGTGCTTTTATGTTTGATAACTGTATGATTTAGGTTGAGGTCTGGCTTGCATTTCAGTCACTTCTGATTACTTTCCCCACAAATATGCTCTTATTATTGTTGGCCACAGATACCATGACAGCTGTGGCCAACTCACTTGTCAACACAATTTTAAGCTAAGTGTATATTTTGAATGTATAATTGCTTGTGATGTTAGATGCTGCCAAGTGTACACTATTGATTTCCAGATTGCAATTCAGAGGTGATAAATTTAGTGTCTGATTTTTTTTAAAAGGCATTTCATTCTAAACCATGTAAGTGCAATAGAAAGAAGCTATAAAAGCAAATAGGATTTTCAGAAATATCATAAAATAATATTCACTGCCTATTCAAGGCAAAGTTGAGAGAAAACTTTATATATGTGCTATGATAATATGAACAAATTTTGTTCACTTTGAAGCTTGACTACTCATTTTATGACCCAAATTCTTGTGTTTGATTTAATCTGACAGCTACACAATAGGTGTCCGACATGTGCTGTGGCGATAGGAATGTCTATCTCTGTTACTTCACTGTCGTTATTCTTGGCAAATCATATAAGAACTATTGTAACAGGTGTAAATTGATCCAGAAATTGACTTCTAAAATCAACCAAAAATTTGATGTGTCATTCAGAACTTCTACTGTGATTAAAAAAATCTATTGGGACTTTTCAGGTGAAAACACTTATAATGTATGAGAATATTTAGTTTTAAAAGTCACATAATAAAATACACATATTGTAATTACTTACAAACCACTTAGTTCAAACACACTGTATCAACACTGTAGATTTAATGTTTGTCCATCCCTTTTTTAATTGATTTTTAAAATAACTGTATGTTTACATAATATTCTCATATCCAACATAAAGGTCATGAAACAGTGGTACACAATGTAAAATAATTTTCATTATATCACACATTCATGGTACACCCACAGATGAAATTTCTGTTTCTGAAAAGTGTTAGACAAAATGAATTTAGAGACTAGAAAACTATTTCCAGTAAAATATACAAGAAAGCTTTTTTAAAAAGAAGGACTATGGTAGAAGAGGGCATAGCAAACCTCAAAGACAGAAAATTGGAAGCTCTAACCCTTTGAGATTATGTGCAGCTTTCCATGGAGGAGATGCTGAGTGTTGAGTTACCACATATGAGGGACCTGGATAGTGGGGGGAAAATCCTCACATTCATATTGCTTCTGAAATTGAGGTTTTACTCAGGCACATGTTTAACTGCAATGTGATTTCCTTCTGAATACAGTCCTGAAGACAGAACCACACACTTAAAACCAAGTCTTGTTGATAAAACTGAGGATATCTTAATGGGAAGCAACAGCATAAGGACTCAGATAATGAAAAAAGAAAAAAAAGCCAGAATGATGTGCCTGTAACTTCAGCACTCTAATGGATGACAGAAAGAGGAGTATTAAGGCTTTCTGGCTGCCACCTGAGCTCCTTGTTCGCAGAAACACCCTGATACAATAAGAATCATGGATAGCCCAAACTGCTCTCTTTTGACCTCTACATATGTTAAACATACAGGTACATCCATGTACATAACACACATACACATACATGTCATAAATAATTGAATAAATAAAGTTGCTCACATCTGAGAGCCAGCATATACTAATGTTAACATCACAAGTAGTTTCCTTTGTCTGTAAAGTTAGCATTGAATTATCCCATAAGATTTATATGAAATTAAATCCACAAGAGAGATACAAAACTAGAGATAGAAAGAGATAATATGTGTGTCTGTGGTGAAAGAAAGAGTAGAAGAATGAGACAGATGGAGAGAGAATGTTTAGAGTATGTCCAGAGAATAGAGCCAAGTTGAATTTTCATCTTCTCCACTGAAAATTAAATATATCCATGCTCAAATTAAAAAATTAGTAAGTAGTTAATTTGATGTGATTCATCTGCAAAATTAGCAGAAAGAATAGAAAATATTTGCTTCTGGAATGACATAGTGTTTAAGATGTGATTTTGCTCTAGCCAACTTTAGAGAGTTAATTGTCTCTAAATTAATATCTTTAATGAAATGTAAAATGAAAAGCTATTTCTAGTGTAAATATATTATAAATGATCATGCTTTCTAACCTTGCTATGTTTTTATATGTTGTTTGTATTTTAGAATTCTAACCACAATTATATTTTTATTAGTTTTAGCCATTGGACATCTAGGTCTACTTACCCCTTCGATCTAAGCATCATTGTTGGGCTCTCCATACCGATCTGATCACTGATTTCTTTGTTCACTACACATTGCCTTGGAAGATCAACTAGTGCCTCTCTTCATTTCTAGGCTGGATTCTCATGGTCAGATGCATTTACTATTTGTCTCTGTTTAAGATTCCAACACATATCATAACAAGTAAGACACATTTGTTATTTGTCTGAACCAAATACATACATATTTCTGAAACACAGGTTCATGAAGATGGTACTCATAGTATTAACTGACTGTTATGTTACAATACATTTCATAGCCTGTCTCAGCTGCTCTAAGAATATAATGTCATTTTTTACATAATTCTATGTAAAGAAGCCCAAGACTATGGCATGTGCTGATTAATGGAAGCACAGAGGGATCTGGCCTCCTGGCTTGTATGCACCTGTCTTCTCATTCAGCGACCATACAACCTGCCCTCCTTGCTTGTACATATTGACAAATATCTTTGTGTCTTCATTGTCTTACAAAAAAGAATTTATCCCTAATTTATCAGGAGAAAACTTTGCTCATGACAGAACCAAATTTAATCACCTTCTAAAAGTCTTACTTCCAGATAGAATCTTAGGAAAGACTGTAATGTCGCATATGAACAGAAAGAATTCTGTGGTTTAAAAGTCTGGATAGTATGGTTAGTTATTCCTAAGAAGTAAAAGTATTCTTCCCATCTCTACCTGTGTAGACACGGACACACAGACATGTACAGGCACACATGGAGACACAAACATACACAGAGATACAGACACACATACACACAGGGAAAGAGAGAGGGAGAGTCAGAGAGAAAGGGAGAGAAAAAACACACCTGCATTTTACTATTATAATGAATGCTAACAATATGCTAATAACTCACTATTATGACAAAATAATGTTTCATTGAAAGATTAATATATTTTATAAAATTAACTCTTACATGACAGTCATTTAATTTATGTGAAATGGTCAGTGTAGCCCTGGATGATCTATAACCTATAGATTGTGCTAATCTTAAGCTTGCATTGATTTGTTAAAGATAGAAATTAGAGTACTCTAGAATTATATGAGGCTATTTACGGTAAAGTTTTGTTATATTAATAAAGTACATGCTTTAGAAATTGAAATTTTAAAAAGTGTAGACATTCATCAGATAGAAAGCAAAGGACAAACACAGGTACATCTCCTATACCCAGGACCATGGTCATATTCCTGGAATTCTCCATACACTATTTTAATTTTATTTATATTTCAAGTGTTATCCCCTTATCTGGTTTCCAATTCTCCCAGAAACACCCTGTCCTATAACCCCTCCCTTTCCTTCGTTGAGGGTGTTCCTCCACTCACCCACTTTCACCTTCCCTCCCCACTCTATTTCCCTACAGTCGGGCATCAGTCAAACCTTCATAGAACCAAGGACCTCTCCTCCCACTGATGTTTGACAGGGCTATCCTCTGCTACATATGCAGCCAGAGCCATGTGTACTCCTTGGTTGGTGGCTTAGTTATTCCCTGGGAGCTCTGGGGGGGGGGGTCTGTTTGGTTCATATCATTGTCCTTCCTATGGGGTTGCAGACCCCTTTAACTCCTTCAGTTTTTCCTCTAACTCCTAAATTGGAAACCCTATACTCAGTACAATGGCTGGTTGTGAGCATCTGACTCTGTATTTATAAGGTTGTGGAAGGGCCTCTCAGGAGACGGCTATATCAGGCTCTTTTCTGCAAGCCTTTCTTAGCATCCATAATATTGTTGGAGTTTGGTGACTATATCTGTGATGAATCCCCAGGTGGGGCAGTCTCTGGATGGCCTTTTTTTCAGTCTCTGCTCTGCACTTTGTCTCCATATTTGCTCCTGGGAATATTTTGTTCCCCTTTCTAAGAAGGACAGAAGCACCCACACTTTGGTTTTCTTCTTGAGCTTCATGTGGTCTATGAATTGTCTTGTCCATTAACAATATTTTAAAAATCTAGAAAATTATTCATGCATCTTTAACAAAGAAGAAACTATGAACAAACATACAATTGCTAATTGAAATATTACACATGGCTGCGGAGGGAAGACTCACAATAGATGAAGAGCAATAAAAGATATTGGAACTGATTTGGTAAAATAATTATGTATACAATCGGAACAAATTGAAATTTAATTAAGATACAATTAGCTCACATCAATTTTGAATATTATCAAATTCTAATAGAGGATATTCTGAATGGGTCTTCCCCTAATATTTGGATTGAACAGCTAGGGAGCTGTGTAGCCAGTCAGAGTGAATAACACAAGGGAGCCAGCAGCTGTGAGATCCTCTCGGATCAAAAGCAAGATGTGGCAACAGGCAGAGAGGATGCTGAGGGAAAGTGTTCTAGGAATCATTTAATAACTCAGAGGTAGTTTGAGATACATTTTTGACAGTGTTTTTGGTAGGTCCATAGCTATATAATGTGATCATTCAGTTTTAGTACACTCTCTCCAAACATCATCACATGTCTTCCCATGGCTCGTGCCTTAGCAAAGTACCATGTGAGACTGTATTTTCGGACATACCCAAAAACTTCCGCTTCAGTTCCCAAATTTGGTTTGCAAGTATGTTATTGCATCTATGATCATGGGGAAAGTTGGTCTATAACTCTCTTTCTTTATTGAGTCTTCATGCAACTTGGCTAACTGGGCCTTATGAAATGAATTGGGCAATGCTCTTCTGTTTCTATTTTGTGTAATAAACTCAGCAATATTGACATTAGACCTTCTTCCAAAGTCTGGAAGAGTTCTGTGCTAAGACCACTGGGCCCAGAATTTTGGTTGGAAGACTTTTAATAACTGCTTCCATTTCAGTAGGGATTACAGGTCTATTTAAATCATATAGCTGAACTTGATTTAACTTTGGTAAGTTGCACCTATCAAGAAATTATCCATTGCTTTTATATTTTCCAATTTGGTGAAGTACAGGCTTTTAAAATAAGCCCTTACGATTTTCTGGATTTCCCTAGTGTCTTCTGTTATGTCCTTCATCTTTGCTTCTGTTTTTGTTAATTTGGATAGTCTCTCTTCACTTTTAGTTGGTTTAGGTAAGTGTTTGTCTGTTTTGTTCATTTTCAAGAACAAATTCTTTGTTTCATTGCTTTGTTTGTATTGTTCTCTTTGTTTCTATTTTATTGATTTCAGCCCTGAGTTTGATTATATCTTGCCTTCTACTCCACTTGGGTGTGATTACTTGTTTCTGTTCAAGATTTTCAGGTGTGGTGATAAATTCCTATGATATTTTTCCTGGCTTCTATTGTGTCCCATAAGTTTGAGTATGTTATGTATTAAATTTCATTGAGTTCTCAAAAGTGTTTAATTTTCTCTTTATTTCTATCTTGACCTGCTTTTCATAAAATACACAGTTGTTGCATTTCCATGAGTTTTAAGCTTTCTGTTATTTTTATAGTTATGATATCTAGATTTAATTCCTGATGGTTAGGAGGCAGGAGGTTATTTCAAATTTTTGCATAGGTTGAGACTTGCTATGAATTTGGTTATGTAGTCAATTTTGGAGAAAGTTACATGAGATACAAATGAAAATATATATTCTTTACTCTTTGGATAAAATGTTCTGTAAATATATTAGGTTAATTTGTATTATTACATCTGCAATGTCCAGTATTTGTTCACTTTATGTCTGGATGATCTGTCCATTGTTGAGAGTGGGATATTGAAGTGTCTAAAAACTGTGTGTGAGGGTCAATATGTAATTTAAATAGCTTTGTGTTTGGGATGTAAATATTAAGAATTTAAATGTCATCTTAGTGGATTTTTACTTTGCCAAATATGTGGTATCCTTCCCTATCACCTTTGATTAGTTTTGGTTTTAAGTTTCTTTTGTTAGATATTAAAATTGGTACACTGTCTTGTTTCTGGGGTCCATTTCCTTGCTATCCCTTTTCAATCTTTTGCCCTGAGGTAATATCTATTTTTAATATGAAGGTATGGTTTTTGGATGCAGCAGAATGGATGAACAATATTTTCATACCCATTCTGTTGGTCTGTATCTTTTTATTGTGGACTTAGAATTGGGACCATTGACTATGAGACATATCAATGAACAATGATTTTTTATTCTTATTTTGGTGGTGGTACTAGTGGTGGTTGTGTGTGTGTGTGTGTGTGTGTGTGTGTGTTTGTCTGTGTGTGTGTGTGTCTGTGTGCTTCCCTTCTTTTGATTTTATTTATTTCCTGTATTGTCATAGGTGAAGTTAACCTTTTTAGGCTTAAGTTTTCCTTCTAGCACCTTCTGTTGGATTGGATTTGTAGATAGACATTGCTTAAATTTGACTTTATAATGAAATGTCTTATTTTCTCCATATATACTGATTTGTATCTTCTACCCATATATTATAGCTATTAACTTAGTATTTTATAATACTAAATTAATAATATTAAGTTAATAATAATATTAACTTAGTATTTTCATAATACTAAGTTAATAGCTATAATAGTCAGGACTGCTGACTGTGAAACCTAGCAGACCGCTAACACTTGTGCCTGCTCTTAGGACTCTATTACCCCTGCTGGGTTGCCATATCCAACTTTGATATGATAGTTTTTGCATTATCTTATTACATTTTATATTGACATATGCCACTATAGTCTCTTGGAAGCCTGTTCTGTTGTAATGAGAGATGGAAGTTAAGTGGATGTAGTGGGGAGGAGCTGGGAGGAGTAGAACATGGGAAAATATATATTAGGATATACTGTAGGAGAAAGGATCTATTTTCTGTAAAAGGAAAACATTTAGTTAGGGGACTTTGCTATAAAAAATGATGGAAGCACTCTGGGAATCTGAAGGATAACTCACAAGGCTGGCCTCTGTTTTCTGTGTTAACTCATTCATACGCACATGCATCTATTCACACATGAATATGCACACAACATAAATACCTGAGAAAAGTATCATCTGGTTTCTGCTAGTTTTCTGTTTCTGGGTATCAAGAAACCATGCAACTGCTGTAATTAATCAACACTAACATTTTCTCTCTTGGCCTTTGTGGGTGAGAAATCCAGATGTGGATGACAAACTACTTGTTCTCAGGAATCACAGAGATACCACATAATTGGGATGGAACATGTTCACATGTTCCTAAAGACAACTTTAGAGATAAAGATGGTAAGCCATGGTTTTAAGGAATATCTGATTCTCTTTCAGGAGCTGAGGCAGCACATACTTGTGTATGTAACAGTAGATGTCATCTAAACATCAGTGGGTCTGCTCAAGAGGTCAAAGGAAAGATCTTTTTAAATTTTACACAAAGCTTGAATTATGTGGTAGTCTGTGAGGCAAATAATTATACTGAGAATGTAATGCATTCTCCAGTATAACTATTTCTCTAGAATCTAGAAAATAGAAAGTATTATGGTTAGCCATGGTGACAGTTACACTAGGTATTTCCAGAATGTCAATGACTTTTTCAAAGAACTGGAAAACATGTGCATGTAGGTTGACACATGATGTGGGCACTTTATTCAGCATCTAAGCAATACCTCATGTCATGTACACTGTCTAAAGAGAGAGCAGGTCACTAGGTAAAGGGATGCTCTCAACAACCATTGTTATTACCTTGGGTTTCCTTTCCTAGGAAATAGAGGATTAGCTTTCTAACCTAATATTGTGAGGTGAAAATGATTATTAAATTTGAAAATAAATAATCCAAGTATTTGAGAACATTCTAAATATTGTAAAAAAAATAAGAAAGTCATCCCTAAACTCATAACAGTGTTTACACTGGGCTTTCTTCAATAATTGATGTGTTTCAAAGAATTTTACTTGACCTTTTTCTATATTAGAAGAAGAAGGCAACAGTACTATGGCCAGAGCAAAATTTTAGTTAAGGACAAATACAGAGGTTAGGACATTGTTACTGTGTGAAAACGGTTTGTGACACAAATTCACATATTGAAAGATTGATCTTCAGGGTGATGATAATGAGATAGAATTCTTTCAAAGGTGATTCTAGTGAGAGTTTCTTGGATCATTGGAATTGTTGATTTTTTATTTTTTTATTTTTATTTTTTGTTTGTTTAGTTTTTTTGTTGTTGTTTTTTCAAGACAGGGTTTCTCTTTGTAGCCCTGACTGTCTTGGAACTCACTCTGGAGACCAGGCTGGCCTCGAACTCAGCAATCTGCCTGCCTCTGCCTACCAAGTGCTGGCATTAAAGGCGTGTGCCACCACCGCCTGGCTGAAATTGTTGATCTTATGGATAGAGTTTATACAACGCTTGGTCTCTGAATCACTCTCTGGATTCCTGCTCAGCAATGTGATTTTTTTTTCAACAGTGTGTAGACTTCTATCACTGATACCATTCAATGGGAGTCCTTTAATGAGAGTCCAAAACAATGAGAAAAACTAGTCATAATAATCTAACCTTGCAAGATGAGAGCTAAGTAAGCTACTTTCTAAGTGGCTTGAAGAACTTTTGTTGTATTGCTCAGCTGTGAACTAGTATAAGAATAACAGTATAATATGACTTTATAGTTGAAACTGACTGTCAAATTGATTAGAAATAAGAAAAGCACAGGCTGAGTGAATCTATGATAGCATTGTCAGAGATTATTAGACAATGAGGATTAATTAATTAATTGGCCATATCAAAGTGTGTAGAAGATAGTATTTGGTTGGAAGAGAAAGGTCACAGGAGCCATGGTTTAAAGAATGTATTTTCTGGATCTCTCCTATTACTTTTTTGCTCCCTGACTTCCAGAAAGGGAGCAGCCCTCTTCTATCATGTACCTTTAATTTTGTCTAAGGTAGGCTTAGGTACTATGCTGGATTCTCTCCATTTAGGCATTCTGCTTCACCACGGTAGCAATAGATATAAAGGCTGAAGTGGACTGACATGTCTGAAAAAAAAAGAGCCAAAATCACAATTTCTCCTTCAAGGTGGCTATCAGTAATTTGCCATGGAGGTTGTATTATGAAACTAGTGACAGACTATGTCATCATCATAAGTATATGCCCATTCTAACTGAAGGTTCTTCTCAAGTCATCTGTAAATAATATATGAATGGAGGAATACTAATTGTTGTTTTTATTGAAATTATCAGATTAGGATTTGTTTAGGCTTGGCCATCCATTCTAACAGAGTTGCCTTACTGAGTAGTTCTTAAGACAAAATTGTAATCTATGCACAAAAATATTGAACTTGAACTTGTATTTTGTACTTAAGTATGCCATAGAAGTGCACTAAATTCAGCCACACAAGGAACTTTTACAGTGCTAAATTTGTACAAGAATTATTGAGACTACCTTTTGTGTGTCTATAACGAGTAAGTGATAAAGATACAGAAATAAATTCCCAGTGTTCTTCATGTTTGGTTAAAGTTTAATTTTTCTTCCTAGATTTTGCTATTCTAGGGTAATAATTGTTCTAAGAGATGCTGCCCCTGCTCCATGAGAGGGGGCAAGGAAACCAAAACCACATGTCAAAACATCAATGCATGCCACAGTATGCTTTCTCACCTAAAGACCCCTCTTTGCTCCTGACGTTGTCTTATATGTCAGCATCATAAAACCATAAAAACACACATTTAGAGAAAATTGATTTGTGTTTTATTCAATCTGCTCATAAATCTGCAGAAGTGGTGAATGTTTCCTCTGTATGTTTGATACCAGAGACAATTCTCTAGGTAAAGAAGTACGAAGAAAGACTACCCTACTAAAGGAGACTAACAGATTAAATAATATATGTAGTAAATACTTCAAATTTCATCTTACACTTACAACCCCACAGCAATCCATATTACTCCTGGGATGACACTCTACCCTGGAGGGCTCACCCATATATCCATATATCTATACCTCCAAATAATCCCAGGTTGCATTCCTATCAAAATTTGAATATTTCTGGCATCAGTGATTCTTTGTGGCATGTCAAGATATTAATTGACAAGGAACCCTTGCATTTGTGAAGGAGTTGCTGTCATCAGCAAGGCCACATTTGATGGAAATAGAAATGATGGGTCTCTCAGAACATGCATATTCTTCCAGTGTAGGATTATCCCAAGTCAATGACTAATAACACCTACACGATTACTCTAGCAATCTTTGTTATGAAACGAGAAATGAATTTAGAAACTAGTTTCCATATCTTCTATTTTGTGCCTCCACCCTCTCTAGATGCCGACAGCTCAAATGACATTCAGTTACTTGCCTTCCATATGTCTGTGGTTTAATTATAATTCACACTGTCAGGGAGGGATGCTAAATCACAGTGGTTTGTCAGAGCATACTGGCACAGTCTGGAAGTTTTCCATGTTCATTTCTTCCCTGACTTCAAATTTATATTAATGACCATGAGTTCCTTGGGAAGCTCCCCTAAGAAGTTCTGACCAGTGAAAAGCAAAGGGAAATAAAATATATGTTGCCTCGAGCAGGGAATGACTGCTGTTAAAGATTCATTCTGTGTCAGAATGAGACTTAAGATGTTCAATTAAAGTCTCGTACAGCTAGATTTCCTTCATTTTGTAAACTAATTATGTATGCCTTGTTTAACATGCACTCTGTGGACAGAGGTAGAAATAAGAAATAAAACATATTTTTATGAGGAACTAAAAGCAATAATAAATTGATAGAAAAGTCTCAAAGAACAGACATTTTGGGGAAGCAGTATATCTCTTTAAAATGAATTACAATGAATATTTCACAAGGGGAAAGGGGAAGTGTATAAAAAAAATCTAACATGGAGTTTGTAGCTCATTTGAAGAAGAAAGATAACCTGTTAAGACAGATGCTTTAAAAGGCATCATGTACAGTATTTCTTATAATTTTATAATAGAATTCTAGAGTTTGGAGCTACAGCCTGGTGGTAGAGCTGTAGGCTAGTATAGTCAAGGCCATGGGTTTAAACCCCACTTCCACCAAACAGAATTTGTCCTCTATCAGAATAGAAGTCATTCCACATGTTCAAGTTTAATATTTCCGTTCAGGGACATTTTAGTAATGCTTTTCATTTGGGATACATAAGTTCACACGCAAAACAGGGTGACATAGTGACACCTAGCTATGAACCATATATATGTCTGCAAATATGATAAACCAGAGTAACAAAAACAAAGAACCATGAGACTGGTGGGTGTGCCCATGCAAGTAAGCATCCTACCACATCTGGATTCCCTTCTTTTTATATTCTTCTGAACTTATTGTGCAACCCATGACCTCTGCGCTAAAATGTCAACCTTAACTAGTCTGTGTGGCTTAACCACAAATGTCAGTTTACAGTGGTGAATATTCTTTTATTTCACCTGACTTTGCTTTGATAGCAAAGATTAATTGTTCAGCTGTACATCTAACCTAGGTAATTCCAGTGAGTAAAACAGGCATGAGCTTACCCCACCCCACCTGTCCTAACTTCCTTCTTTTACTCCTCTTTCTCTCTTGCTTTTCCTTATGGACCTCCTTGTTTCTTACATTTCTATACACTGAACAGTCTATCTCTATTCACCTAGAATTTTGGCTGGATGATGATGTTGAAAGAAAGAAATATAAATGAGTTTAATATGAAGAACAATCATTTCAGATTTTTCTGTAAAATAGACATGTATATGCAGTGTTTTCAGGGCATTTATTTGATATATTATAGTTTTTTTAATTCACAGATGATTCTTAAGATTCATAAATTAAAATAAAGATGCAATGTCTTGTGGACAGAGTCATATAAGTCATTTACTGTATTTCACTTTCTGAATTTGATTGTTTTCTCTATTAATCTTTATCAACAATGTGACAAGATTGATTGATCTATCAATAGAAGGATATACATGCATTTTTTTCTGGCCCCACGAACACTATATTTTCAGAGGAGAAACCTAATAACCCAAATAATTGATATTTGTCTGAGATCAAGGCAGGTTTATCAACTTAACTACAGCAATAGCAGCAATGGAATTTAAACTATTTGTTCATTCTTAAATTTTTATCATTATAGTTGGAGGAATTTTAAAGGCTCTGTATGTGAAGGTGTGTGTGTGTCTGTGTGTGTGTGTGTGTGTGTGTGTAATACTCTGGTCAGCCTTAGCTTTCCAGGGACCTCCTGAGTGAACAACGCAGAGTCAGGAATCCATGCAAAAAAAAGAGGAATTTATTGCTCCAACATGTGGAGGTTACCCTGCACATGATGAGAGAGACTGACCATGTGCAGCCTGTACAGCAAGCCTTTACACAGTTCTTCAAGGCAGCAGCCATTAGGCACAATGTGATTGTCAGAACAGTGTGACTTTTAAACTCATTGGTCTTTAGGGAATTAGGCAGGTAGACAATGGACAGTCTCTCCTCCCTGTGGTCTGAGGAATGTAATTAGGGCCTCCCTTCCAGAGGGTAGGGGTGCATATGTTCTTTATTAACTTTCTTATTCAGGAGAGGAGGGGTCTGGTGGAATTTTCCAAAATTTCTGAGCTGACCTCTTCATATGAAAGTACATGTACATACCTGTTATTTGTTTTCCAAATAGGTAATTTTATCTTTTTAAATCTGATAATATATATTTTTTTAAAAATCTGACTCCATATGGTTCAAAGTAAAAATTTAAAAATGTCTTTATTAAAGTATTCATAGCAATGAAAATAGTCATGCCCTCTGTAAATCCTTGGATAGAATAAATCACAAGAATCACTTACTAGTTTGTATGCTAAATTCCATTTGAATTTTGAAACTTTTAACATGTTTATTGCTGTTTTAATAGTAAATACATTAAAGTTCTTTCTTATTATTCAAAGCATGCACATATGCACACACACACACACACACACACACAAGCAATGCTAAAAAAATTCCTACCTATCATGTACATTGTTGAATAATTGTCATATACCCTATCATTCTATAAAACTTTATATATATATATATATATATATATATATATGTTCTAATTATATCGTATCTGAAAGATGCACAAGCTTCAGGTAATAGATTTTTTCTTCTTTCCTTCAAGTGAAATATGATTACATAATATCCAGAGTCTCTGCAAATTACAGCTGAAGAGTTTTCTTTCACTGATGTTCTAGAAGGGATTTGAATGAAGGTTAATTGGATGCATTTGTGGGGGGAGTGTACTAACTATCAGTGTTAAAAGTGTTGAGAGTTGCCTACCCAAAATGATATGAGCATTAAGTATATTAAATATACTAAGTACTAAATATACTTAAGTATATTTAAGTATATTAAATATACTTAAATAACTATATTTAAGTATATTAAATATACTTAGTACTTAGTTTAATTATACTAAGTAATTAAATATACCAAATACATTATATTACATTAAATATACAGTACATTAAATATACTTAGCATACCTGAGTACACTAAATGTATACCTGAATGAAAGAGAAGAAACAGTGATCAAACAAAAACAAACATAAAACATCTGCTAACATAAAATTCTAGATAACCTACTCAGTTGACTTTGGCCACCAAAAAGGAATGTTACTTTTGCTGTGTTGACTTTCCTCATCTGCTGTTTCTCATCTTTTTCTTATCATTAATTAGCTTCATTTTGATAACGTTCTCATATCTGGTTAGTCCATCCCCGTGCTCTCCACTCCTACCATATGACCATTGTTTATGCTATTAGGAAACAAATAAAAAGAAAACAAGAGGGTGATATCAAAAGGATGAGGGATTTATAGGAAAGTACAAGGATCAGAGTCTGATCCCTGTGAATACATAATGGATGTGTAGGGGCAACTTCTGAAAACCCTTCTCTCTATTCCTTAGGGATTAATGCCTGTCTGGGTGCACACATACAAACATACATACGTACACACACAAGTTAACACAAATTATCTTTTGTATTACTTAGGAATGTATGCATGGGTACTATAAACATATACACACTAATTACCCCTTGTACTCTTCAGGGGTGCATGAAGGCATTGGGGAAAACCCCTCACACACCCATAATCAATCCTTAGGGATGTACACACGCACATGAACATATACACACACACACAAGATATCAAGTTATCCCCTGTACTCCTCCAGGCCACATGCAAAATGGGTGCATACACATGCACACAAAAGTTATCCTTGTGCTCCTCATGAGTGCATGCATGAACATGAACATATATACACAAACATGTTACCCTCTGTACTCCTTTAGGGGTGGATGCATGCATGTGAGTATGCACATGAATACACACAATAAATAAATGTAAAAAAAATGGTTTCAAAGATACAAGAGGTAAGGACTCCTCTGATCTTCAGGGTGTTTTCAGGGTTGACTTTTATTAAGATAAACCTGAGTGATTCAATAGTCTGCACAGAACACTTTTAAGAATGAGATAAGAAGAACATATTCTGCAGTCTAAGTGTCTCAGAAGCAGCAGCATGGGCTGTTTAAACATTCCTGACCCTGTCATTCCCTGTGTCCCATTCACTGTATATATATTGGGGTTTCTTTGTTTGCAGTTTATCATCCTTGTCTATAAAATAAAATACCTAAAACAGAAAAATAAATGAGGTACTATCTCACAAGCCAAGTGTGATTATGCATGAGATAATATATGTAAATCTC
Organism: Apodemus sylvaticus; assembly: GCF_947179515.1. Taxonomy (NCBI): domain Eukaryota; kingdom Metazoa; phylum Chordata; class Mammalia; order Rodentia; family Muridae; genus Apodemus; species Apodemus sylvaticus. The sequence continues at coordinate 103,399,434 of NC_067477.1, read as the reverse complement.
TTGACACAGTCATGTGAGTTTCCCATTCAAAATTAGTTCCCTTTAAGAGGCAGATCATTTGGATAAGCACTGAAATAAATGAATAACATATTTCTCCTTTCATGTGGCAATTAGAATATATTGTCATGGTGATAAATTTTAAATCACATTATAGCTTCTCCCTGAACTATATCATAATAAAATATACACAGATAATTGGCTTGAAAATGACAAATTTAGTTAAAAACATCAATCCCTATGCAGCAAGTCTGTTTCCTTAGATTCAGTTGCTGAAGTCTTGGAGTCTGATTCTTAGACACTTATGAAAAAGTGTCAATCAATAGAGCTCAACTGCTCATCTTCTTAGAATTAAACAGTGGAAGCCTAAGCTGCTGTTTCAATTAGCAAACATTTATGCACCTAATAATGGCTAAATCCCTTAACATGTCCACTGGCTCAGGAGTCCTAAGACATTACAACCAAAACCAAGTCCTCTTTATATGTGGGCCACTGGCCACCTGCCCAGAAGCATAACCATGGTTCTGCCTTCCTTCACACTATTCTGTGTAGACATCAGCATTTTAGCATTAATATAAACACTCTGAACCTCTCAAATGACCTTTTTTAAAAAAATCCCCTCTTTGCATGAATGGCAGTGTCTAATTCATAATATTTTAGGCTTAAACAAATGTCACTCAGAACCTGTCCTGAGAGGTACCAAGGGAAGAGCTATATCATATTTCAGACCTGGTGCCCTTAATGTTTGGAAATGATCTTAGATGAGGGCTCCCCATCCTTCTGGCAGTACAGCTCAACCAGAAATCACATTTCTGGCCTAAGTATCTCTTCTTTAAATAAGGGAATGGACTCTTTTCAGATACACAACGAAAGTATAATGAGACTAAATGTTCTCTGTACATCATTATGTTCTTAAGAGGTCCATTCTGTTGTATGCTGTCTACATATTCCAATCTCAGACTCACAGGATCAGATAATCAAAGAATCAGATCGCTATTGGCCAGCTCGCTGCAGTATGGAGGTCTACCTTGCTTACAGTCCTGCAATCTGACTGATTTTCATTCCTTGCTATTCTGCTGAAGAAATGGAATTTTGAGGAAAGAGACCTTTTGACCTTTACTTATATTTTGCCAGGGTAGGAATGAAGTCTTGTTTCTTTTATTTTCCCTTTAACTCTCAAGAGCCTGCTTTGACATCTGCCACTTTTAAACTTGCTCCATATCTAGAAAAGTGATTTTTGTAATAGGAGGGGAAAACGATGAATGCTTAGAATATTTATCCTCATTACATAATTATTGGTTTATAAATATATTTTCATTATATTAGCCCTATAGTATCATTGTGTGATATACTTTTTGACTTTAAAATAACATACTCCTCTGATATCTATCTACCTTTTCCTCCACCCTCTCTCTCTTTTGCTAAGAAGGCACAAGTCCTTTAAGAAGACAGGTAGGTTATTATATTCCGGTATCTCTGTTAAAAAGTATGAGGTATAGTTCACAACAGATGCAAAATAAAAATGGTTGGTGAGTCCAGTTCTTACAAAGATGATCACTGACTATGAAACAATCCAATGCTATACTAAGTATTTTCCATTATCAGTAAATCTGAGGTTTAAAACAAAGCAACTTCCTATGTTTCTTTGGATAACCACATGAATGCCACTTCCTTTGATTTTAAGTATTTTACTATAAACAACGTTCCTATTATCTGTTGCTGTCATTTTTGCAACCACTTTGATGTGTTTAGGTAACCACCAGTTCTAATTATTGTTGCCTTCTGATATAAATGTAGTGAAAAGGACATTACAGTATAAAATACTAATGATTGTGAACTCTTTAAAAACATTACTTGATGCTGCAGTTGCAAGGAAATTGTTAATAAAATTAAGATATCTATTTAGGCTATTTAGACAAATTGAAAGTAATTTATTCATAATCATATATGATGATGAAGCAAATGTTATGACCATTATTCCAGACTCACATTGTTCAGTGTTTTTTCCATTAGCCAGCATCAAACTAAATGGAGAGAAACTTGAAGTAATCCTACTAAAATCAGGGACTAGACAGGGCTGCCCCCTTTCTCCTTATCTTTTCAATATTGTACTTGAGGTACTAGCTCGGGCAATTAGACAACACAAGGAGGTCAAAGGGATACAAATTGGAAAGGAAGAAGTCAAACTATCATTATTTGCAGATGATATGATAGTCTACTTAAGTGACACCCCCCCCCAAAAAAAATCCACTAGAGAACTCCTACAGCTGATAAACAACTTCAGCAAAGTGGCAGGTTATAAAATCAACTCAAGCAAATCAGCAGTCTTCCTATACTCAAAGGATAAGCAGGCTGAGAAAGAAATTAGGGAAATGACACCCTTCACAATAGCCACAAAATGTAAGTACCTTGGGGTGACTCTTACCAAACAAGTGAAAGATCTGTATGACAAGAACTTCAAGACTCTGAAGAAGGAAATGGAAGAAGACCTCAAAAAAATGGGAAAACCTCCCATGCTCATGGATCGGCAGGATCAATATAGTTAAAATGGCCATTTTGCCAAAAGCAATATGCAGATTCAATGCAATACCCATCAAAATCCCAACTCAATTCTTCATAGAGTTAGAAAGAGCAATTCTCAAATTCATCTGGAATAACAAAAAACCCAGGATAGCTAAAACTATTCTCAACAACAAAAGCAATTCTGGGGGAATCAGTATCCCTGACCTCAAGCAATACTACCAAGCAATAGTGTTAAAAACTGCATGGTATTAGTACAGTGACAGGCAGGCAGATCAATGGAACAGGATTGAAGATCCAAAAATGAATCTACATATCTATGGACACTTGATCCTCGACAAAGGGGCTGAAAACATCCAATGGAAAAAAGATAGTCTTTTCAACAAAGATTTGATATAGGGCTTGTGCCTGGAGCCTTGTAGGGTAGAATGCTTCAAACAAATCTTAAATTGACATAGATTTTAAATGTATTAAAACATATCTATATTTGTACTCCATAAACTTAATGACTACTGTCTATATGCCTGTTGATTCTGTTCAGCCTCTATCAATATCTCTAATTTCAATTATATACTAGGAAAAGTAAACCCTACTTCCTCAACTTGGAGAAATATGATGTCTCTTAAAAAAGAGTACTTATATTACTTAAATGCTTAAATTTTGTCCTTAGTTTATTATTTAATATTATAATATTTCTTCACAACAAAAATAAAGACAATTACTGTGACTAGCTAGCAACAATGAGTAATTCTTATAATACTTAACAATAGATGTTATATGAATGAAGGGATGATACCAACAAAACTTAAGTCTCAGGTTTTTGAGAAGTATATAAAGTACTAAAATTTTCTAAAATGCTAACTACATGAGTCAGCTTAAATTTCATATAAATTATGAAGAAACCAGAGTGCAAATTAATCTTATCATTAGACAATATATGGTTTTGTGCATAAAGTAATATTAAATGGAATTCAAATAATAGTAAGGTAATAAACAGCACATATTATGGTGTGTGTTTGTATATGTGGTGTTTTTTCTTCATAATAAGTGAATAAATATAAAATTCTATTTAGAAAATAAGATTGAAAGTAGATATTGGAGATGAATAGGGAATTTATTGGCATATCCATAATTAATCAAGTGAAGATGAATACAATTAGAAAGAATTTTTAAAAAATATTCTGTTAGAGAAATTTGACATAAAACTTGATGTTGAGACATTGGTTGGAGGATGCTCAATGGGACAGAGCTTTCTGGGGAAAGAACGATGGAAGAGAAATAACCAGTCAGATGGTATACATTCACTGACTGTCCTTGAAGGTGTGTACCCCAGCTTCCAGAAATCCATAGAGATAATATGAAAGAAGAAAAAAGTCTTTAAAAAGATTTTCAAAGTTAATTTGAAGAGCAAGTTATTAAATTGGAGCTGGGTAAAGCCCTTAGGAATCTATCAATTGCAAGTGTCAGAAAATCAGGTTCAAGCTGGCTTAAAGAGTAAGTGGATTTATTACATCATGGTAAATGAAAAATCCAGAGGCTACATTTTCTTCAGGCATGGTTTAATAGAGGAATTAACTTCAGTTCTCTAGCATCACATGTCTCTTGTGTTGACTTGATGTTCTCAATGCATTTGATTCCCCTAACAGCAAAGCTGCCCTTTATCCCTAAGAGAATATACATCCTGGTTTTACGTAAGTACAGAATTTGCCACAAATTTATACAGCATGAAAGAGTAACTGTAAAGACAGGACAATATATCTCTAAATATAACACTTTAGGAATGGGTTGCTATGTGAAATCTTCAATGATCGATAATCTGAGAGTTGTCTGTGCTGTGACAAATTCCTACATGTGGCCTTATGCGACAGATTGTAGTCAAAACATAGGTGCAAGCTAGGGAAACAGCTAAGGGTGTGCACAAGCTTAGAGCATAAGTGTAAAGACCCTATGACAAATCCTCTTAACTTATGTAAAAGCTTCATACAGTGTTTATCTCCTACTGAGATGCAGATAAAGACATATCAAATTCCTGGGAAGTGGACCATCTAGTATAATTGCATAGTAATTCTAATATATGAGCAAAATTCCTCTGACATCTATAATGCTCTTGGGTCCAATAATTTTATAAGGGGTATTCAATTTGCTAAATCATAAAACTATAAACAAAAATTTAAATTAGTATTAGAAGAATAAAAAGAAACAATGAACAACTACAAATATCCAACCCTGGAAAGCAGAATTAGAATTAGCATGACAATTTTTTCTAATATGTATTTTATAGTACTAACTTCAAATAGCCTTAGTCACTGTCCCATTGTCTTAGTTACTGTTCTGTTGCTGTGAAGAGATGCCATGATCATGGCTACTTCTATAAAGGAATTCATTTAACTGGGGCTTTGCTTAAAGATTCAGAGGATCAGTCCATAATCATCATGGCAGAGAGGATGGCAGCAGGCAAATGTGCTGAAGAAGTAACTGATAGCTATGTTTTAATTTGAAAGCTGAGAGAGGAAAAAGAGAGATACAGAGACAGAGAGAAACAGAGACAGACAAAGAGTCAGAGAGACAGAGACAGAAAGAGAATTAGAGACAAGGAAACAGAGGTAGAGAAACAGAATGACAATGAGAGACAGAGAGCGTCAGAGAGAGACGGAGACAGGGACAGAAAGACAGAGACAAGGATGCAGAGGCAGACACACACACACACACACACAGAGAGAGAGAGAGAGAGAGAGAGAGAGAGAGAGAGAGAGAGAGAGAGAGAGAGAGACTGAGCCTGGCATGCTGGCATGGGTTTTTGACATTTCAAAGTTCACAGCATGTAACATACTTCCTTCAAAAAGGCTGTGCCTCCTAATCCTTCTAATCCTTTTAAATAGTGTCACTCCTTGGTGACTAAGCATTGAAATATGTAAGTCTCTGGGGGCCATTCTTACTCAAAATACATACATACATGCACACACACACACACACATGAATTATGCTTAGACTTAACTTTCAGTATAGAGTATGACTTTATGTTGAAGATAAACACAATTAAAATTAATGTCAGTTTTTTTCTAAGAGCTTTTGCATGTGAAAATTATCTACAACTGACTTGAGGCCCTGAATGTTAATTAAATTATAGCAAACAAACCATAAAGGAAATCTTTGGCCTCTTCACTAAGATGACTCATTTAAAATGATCAAGAACTTGCTAACAGGGTGTAACTGTAGACCCAGGTAAGCAATATGCTTATGCATCACATCTTCAATTGCCTTATTAGTTTAAATATAAACTTAAATACAAATGAAATGGAAGGAAATGTCTGAAATTGTAAGCAGTAAATACCATTGCTTGTGATGTATCTTGCTGAATTCCTTCAGTGCCCTTCATAGTTGCTCTGAAAGGAGAAAGCACATCACAGACATTTCTAGCCATAGATGTGACTTGTGATTATTTTGCAAAATCTTCAGACTCAATGAATGCTAGAGGCCAGGAACTAAGCCCAACAGGATAATCAAGTAGGAAATTCTACTCTGTTGCTTTGTTGTTTTTTTATTAACTAGTTGTTTGAGACGGAGTCTCGTGCAGCCTAGGCTGTTCTGGAACCTTCTATGTGGACATCAATGACTGAATTTCTACACTTCTTTTCCCCATAAATGTTGGAGCTGTAGCCCTTGCATCATGCTATACCATTGACACATTGCTAAGAATGAAACACAGAACTGAATGCACACTAGAAAAGCATTCTATCAGTTAAGCTACATCCCTAGTCTTTGTTTATTAACTTCTGGGTTTAAATGAATCTTTTGAAGCATTCTAGCTATGTGCCTTTTGGGTTGACTCCTTTGTTTCTCAGGGTGGGTATTCTTGCCTGCACAGTTTTCATTTATTGCCTTCACCCCCAACTAATGTCATGGACAAAACTTTTATGAAGAAACCATTTACAATTGCCTTACTGGGAGGAGGATTTATAGTGTGAGTAATAAAACTAAATTAGAATTCTCACAAGTAGTAATTGATGTTCCCCATACATTATCTGACCATTTTAATGAATCCTAGAATTCAATTGGCTTCATTATTTCACAACTAAGGGAATGTTAATATGTCAATAACTTCTAAGACTAATAAGTGCTTGACTAACAATCACAATAAGGAATATATATGTATATATACATATATATATATATATATATATTCCTTATTGTGATTGTTAGATATATATATATCCCTAACCTTGTATTTAGATATGTTTAGACATGTTTTATAAATCAGAGTAGCAGTCTGCTAGGAAGAAAGGAGTATTTATTTTAGCTGTGGGGTCAAAATCTTACAGAGAATAGAATGCAGTGGTCTTGTTGCCTGCAACTATTTCTGTTACATGTATAAGAAATATGAGGTTTCTATGCATTTAGAGTTTCATTCTCAAAACCAAACTACGAAGATTATTTCTTCAGTTCAGGAATTTGTCTTCTCTTCTGTTGCATCTTCCTTTACTAAGCCCCCTCCCCCAAATCTTCTCTTTATCTCTTTTAAAACCTAAAGTTCACACCAGAGATGATAGCTGAATAATTAAGAAATACTTTTTGTTTATGCAGAGGACCTGGGTTTAATTCCCAGAGCCCACATGGCAACTCAAAGCCCATCTCTAGCACCAGGGCATCTGATACCTCTTCTGGCTTTGATAAACACCAGGCATGTGCATAGTGCATATGCACACATGCAGGCAAAACCACTATATATATATTCAAAATAATCACCAAAAAGGTAAGAACTAAAGTGTCATAGAGAACTTACGTCAAATTTGTGTATTTCCAATGTATTTTAGCATAAATGAATTAAGCACATTACTATTTTTCTGGTTCCATACTTGTCCTGAGGAATGAAGCGCTATGTGTTTGTATGTCTATGTGGATCTCTACAATGTCAGGCCCTTGGCTGTTTAATTTTGATTGCTTAAAGGTACCATGGGTAGTTTCTCTGACTCACTGGGTCATCTAATCATTACTAGCCACCAGGGATTCAGAAATGTCACTGCTCTTGTTTACTTATTTCCTGCAGTATGACAACCGTGCTGTAGTTCAACAGATTGTCTTTGTCTGACCTCTAACACATAGTGTTTGAAGACCATTAGTGAGTTGAAATCCTGACGTTTCCCCAAAAAATCTGCTTAAGCAAACCCTTTCAATCTATTAAAATCTGTTACTTGCACTCCATAGTGTTATGTCTTTTAATTCCTTATTCTTTAATACTTCATACAGATATATAATAAAATATAATCATATGCACCTCCTACTTCACCCTTCCAATTCTCTCTGTACCCCTTGCAATATGTCCCCTTCAACCTCATATTTTTGTTTTGAACACATTTCTTTTAAAGTACATTATTGACCTTTAAATTTGGTTGAATTCATGCCATCTTGAGTAAGTGACCTCAGCTTCTCCCCTTAATTAAATGATGACACTCAGTTCTACATTCCATAGATGGCAAGTATTACATTTTAGATCTATATATCACTTTGGCCTTTGAAATGTGGTCAGTCAACTATTCTGTGGCACAGTATGCCTGTTAATTAGTTTTGTATTGAGGCTGCTGAGAGCCACAGGCTAGTCAAATCGGTTTACTATTTATTGTGGGCACAAGTTTACAGTACACAAAGGTTAGCCACACTAAATGTGAGACTAAGCCATATTACAAGAGGGTCAGGGAATGTAGCCTTGTTTTGTTTAGTGAGGAGAAATAATTTGGGTATTTAATTACATTGTGCTTTTAAAGTTGATATTTGTCATTTTTAGTGAGTAAGCATTACAAAAATGAAGTGAAAACATAATTCCAATGATAGGTCTCACATGACCTAACCAATAATTGGCATGTGTTCTAACTTACTTATTTAGTAAGAACGCTGCCTTGAAATGCCACAAGTTATGTGCATTAAAACTGTGTTATGCTTCCAAGAAATAGAATTTAAGATATTTTGTTTATGTGTTATACAGTCAAAATCTATGCAGAAAGTTTAATAACCATATCCTTGTCATAGTAATAATATTGGACTGTGTATTTACAAATGTATAAACAGATATTTAAATTGTCAAAATGTAAGTATTTATATTATTTTCTATATTCTTTGTTTACATTCCAAATGCTTTCCCTTTTCCTAGTTCCCTCCCCCCTTTATGTTCCATAAGTTCTCTCACCCATTCTCCAATCACCCCCCTCCATTTTCTCTGTCCTGGTACTTCCCTTACAATGCTGGATCAAACCTTTCCAGGATCAGGGCCCTCTCCTTCCTTCTTCATGGGAATCATTGGTTACGCTAATTGTATCTTTAGTATTCAGAACTCCTGGGCTAATGAATATCCACTTATCAGTGATTGCATTCCATATGTATTCATTTCTGATTGGGTTACCTCACTTAGGATGATATTTTCCAGTTCCAACAATTTGCCTAAAAATTTCATGAATTCATTGTTTTTAATTGTTGAATAGTATTCCATTGTGTAAATATACCACATTTTTTGTGTCCATTCCTCCACTGAGGAACATCTGGGCTCTTTCCAGTTTCTGGTTATTATAAATAAGGCTGCTATGAACATAGTGGAGCATGTGTCCTTATTGCATGCTGGGAAAACATCTGGGTATATGCCCAGGGTGGTAGAGCTGGGTCCTCCGGAAGTGTCATGCCCAGTTTTCTGAGGAAACGCCAGACTGATTTCCAGAGTTGTTGTACCATCTTACAATCCCACCAGCAGTGGAAGAGGGTTGGTGAAGATCCTTTCCCAATCTGTTGGTTGCTGTTTTGTCCTTTTGACAGTGTCCTTTGCCTTACGGAAACTTTGTAGTTTTATGAGGTCCCATTTGTCAATTCTTGCTCTTAGAGCATAAGCTATTGGTATTCTGTTCAGGAACTTTTCCCCTGTGCCCATATCCTCAAGGGTCTTCCCCAGTTTCTTTTCTATTAGTTTCAGTGTGTCTGGTTTTATGTGGAGGTCCTTGATCCATTTGGAGTTGAGCTTAGTACAAGGAGATAAGAATGGATGAATTTGCATTCTTCTGTATGCTAACCTCCAATTGAAGCAGCACCATTTGTTGAAAAGGCTATCTTTTTTCCACTGGATGTTTTCTGCTCCTTTGTCAAAGATCAAGTGGCCATAGGTATGTGGGTCCATTTCTGGGTCTTCAATCCTATTCCATTGGTTTATTTGCCTGTCACTGTACCAATACCATGCAATTTTTAACACTATTGCTCTGGAGTATTTCTTGAGGTCTGGAATACTGATTCCCCAGAAGTTCTTTTACTGTTGAGAATAGTTTTAGCTATCCTGGGTTTTTTGTTATTCCAGATGAATTTAAGAATTACTTTTTTCTGACTCTATGAAGAACTGAGTTGGGATTTTGATGGGGATAGTGTTGAATCTGTAGATTGCTTTTGGCAAGATGGCCATTTTAACTATATTAATCCTACCAATCCACAAGCATAGAAGAGGTCTTCTTTGATTTCCTTCTTCAGAGACCTGAAGTTCTTCTCATATAGATCTTTTATTTGTTTGGTTAAATTCACACCAAGATATTTTATATTGTTTGTGACTATTTTGATGGCTGTCATTTCCCTAACTTCTTTCTCAGCCGGCTTATCCTTTGAGTATAGGAAGGCTACTGATTTGCTTGAGTTGACTTTATAACCAGCCACTTCGCTGAAGTGGTTTATCAGCTATAGGTGTTCTCTAGTAGAGTTTTTTGGGTCATTTAAGTATACTATCATATCATCTGCAAATAGTGATAATTTGAATTCTTCCTTTTCAATTAGTATTGCTTTGCCCTCCTTATGTTGTCTAATTGCTCTAGCTAGAACTTCAAATACTATATTGAAAAGATGTGGATAAAGGGCAGCCTTGTCTAGTCCCTGATTTTAGTGGGATTGCTTCAAGTTTCTCTCCATTTAGTTTATTGTTGGCTACTGGTTTGCTGTATATTGTTTTAACTATATTTAGGAATGGGCCTTGAATTCCTGTTCTTTCCAAGACTTTTAGCATGAAAGGACACTGAATTTTGTTAAATGCTTTTTCAGCATCTAATGCAATGATCATGTAGTTTTTTTCTTTGAGTTTGTTTATGTATTGGATAGCATTGATGGATTTCCTTATATTGAACCATCCCTGCATCCCTGGGATGAAGCCTACTGGATCATGGTGGATGATCGTTTTGATGTGTTCTTGGTTTCGGTTGGCAAGAATTTTATTTTGTGTTTTTGCATCAATATTCATAAGGGAAATTGGCCTGAAGTTCTCTTTCTTTGTTGGATCTTTGTGTGGTTTTGGTATAAGTTTAATTGTGGCTTTGTAGAATGAGTTGGGTAGGATTCCTTCTGTTTCTATTTTATAGAATAGTTTGAAGAGTATTGATGTTAGGTCTTCTTTGAAGGTCTGATAGAATTCTGCACTAAAGCCATCTGGTCCCGTGCTTTTTCTGGTTAGGAGAATTTCTATGACCCCTTTTATTTCTGTAGGGGTTATGGGAGTGTTTAGACGATCTATTTGATCCTCATTTAATTTTATTGCTTGGTATCTATCTAGGAAATTGTCCATTTCCTCCGGATTCTCCAGTTATGTTGAGTATAGGGTTTTGTAGTAGGATCTGATGATTTTTTTTAAATTTCCTCAGTTTCTGTTGTTATATTTCCCCTTTCAGTTCTAATTTTGTTAATTTGGATACTGCTCTGTGCCCTTTGGTTAGTCTGGCTAAGGATTTATCTATCTTGTTGATTTTCTCAAAGAACTAGCTCCTGGTTTTTTGATTCTTTGTATGGTTTTCTTTGTTTCTATTTGTTTGATTTCAGCCCTGAGTTTGATGATTTCCTGTCTTCTGCTCCTCCTGGGTGAATTAGCTTCCTTTTGTTCCAGGGCTTTCAGGTATGTAGTTAAGCTGCTAGTGTATGCTCTCTCCATTTTCTCTTGGGAGGCTCTCAGGACTATGAGTTTTCCTCTTAGCACTGCTTTCATTGTGTCCCATAGTTTTGGGTATGTTGTGTCTTCATTTTCATTAAATTCTAAAAAGTTTTTGATTTCTTTCTTTATTTCTTCCTTTACCAAGGTATCATTGAGTACAGTATTATTCAATTTCCATGTGTATGTGGACTTTCTGTTGTTTTTGTTGCTATTGAAGACCACTTTTACTCCATAGTAATCTGATAGGAAGCATGGGATTAGTTTGATCTTTTTATATTTGTTCAAGTCTGTCTTGTGGCCAATTATATAATCAACCATGAGGTGCTGAGAAAAAGGTATATTCTTTTGCTTTAGGATGAAATGTTATATATATATATATATATATATATATATATATATATATATATATATATATATATACACACACACCTGTTAAATCTAATTGGTCCAGAGCTTCAATTAGTTTCACTGTATCCCTGTTTAGTTTCTGTTTACCTGATCCAGTCTATTGAGAGTGGAGTGTTGAAGGTACCCACAATTATTGTGTTAGGTGCAATGTATGCTTTGAGCTTTAGTAAAGTTTCTTTTACAAATGAGGGTGCCCTTGCATTTGGCGCATAAATGTTCAGAATTGAAAGTTCTTCTTGGTGGATTTTTCCTTTGACTCTAAGGTAGTTTTTATCTTTGACACTGAGGTGTGTCTCCTGTATGCAGCAAATTGTAGGGTCCTGTTTCCTTATCCAATCTGTTAGACTATGTCTTTTTATTGGGGAATTGAGGCCATTGATGTTAAGAGATATTAAGAAATAGTGATTATTACTTCCTGTCATTTTTGATGTTCTTTTTATATTTGAGTGGTTATCTTCTTTTGGATTTGATGAAAGAAGGTTATTATCCTGCTTTTTTCAGGGTGTAATCTCCCTCCTTGTATTGATGTTTCCCCACATTATCCTTTGTAGGGATGGGTTTGTGGAAAGATATTGTGTAAAGGTGGTTTTGTCATGGAATCTCTTGGTTTCTCCATTTATGATGATTGAGAGTTTTGCTGGGTATTGTAGTTTTGGCTGGCATTTGTGTTCTCTTAGAGTCTGCATGAGATCTGTCCAGGATTTTCTAGCTTTCATGGTCTCTGGTGAGAAGTCTGGTGTAATTCTGATAGGTCTTTCTTTATATGTTACTTGACCCTTTTCTCTTACTGCCTTTACTATTTGTTCTTTGTTTAGTACATTTGGGGTTTTAATTATAATGTGTCAGGTGCTATTTCTGTTCTGGTCCAGTCTGTTTGGAGTTCTGTAGGCTTCTTGTATATTTATGGGCATCTCTCTCTTTAGGTTAGGGAAGTTTTATTCCTTAATTTTAATGAAGACATTTGCTGGCCCTTTAATTTGTCTTATCTTCACTCTCATGTATGCCCATAATGCTTAGGTTTGGCCTTCTCATTGTGTCCTGGATTTCCTGGATGTTTTGGGTTACAAGCTTTTTACATTCTGCATTTTCTTTGACTTTAGAGTTCATGGTATCTTTCTATGGTATCTTCAGCATCTGAGATTCTTTCTTCTATCTCTTGTATTCTGTTGTTGATATTTGCGTCTATGGCCCCCGATTTCTTCCCAAGTTTTTCTACCTCCAAAGTTGTCTCCCTTTGCGATTTCTTAGTTGTTTCTACTTCTGATTTTAGATCCTGGATGGTTTTGCTCAGTTCCTTCACTTGCTTGTTTGTGTTTTCCTGTAAATCTTTAAGAGATTTTTGTGTTTCCTCTTTCATGACTTCTGCCTGTTGACCTAAGTTGTCCTGTATTTCTCTAAGTGAATTTTGCATTTCCTCCTTATTGTCTTCTATTTTTTGACTCATGTTCTCCTGAATTTCTTTAAATTATTTTTGTGCCCTTGTAAGGGCTTCTAACTTTTGATCCATTTTCTCCTGTATTTCTTTAAGAGATTTATTTATGTCCTTCTTGTGTTCCTAACACAACAGCATCATGACCGGTGATTTTAAATCCAAATCTTGTTTTTCTGATGTGTTGGGGTATCCCAGACTTGCTGCTGTTGAAGAATTGGGTTCAGATGCTGCCATATTGCCTTGATTTCTGTTGGTAATGTTCCTATGTTTGCATTTTGCCTTCTGGTTATCTCTGGTGTTAGTTGGTCCTGCTGTTGCTGGCTGGTGCTTGAACCTCCTTTGAGCTAGTAAGGTTATTTTTGCACCACTGGATGGCTAGGTTTCCCCTGGCACAGATTGCTGATGTGTTGCCCTCCTGTTGGGTGCTGTTGGAGCCCTGGTGTGTCCTGCCCCAAGCAATGTTATACTTGGGTTGTCTCTGTGAAGGGAACCTGGTGCTGCCCATCTGCTCTGCCATGGATCCCTCAGACACCCTGCAGGACACAGTACCCATGCACACAGATGATAGCACACAGATGAACCACAGATCTGCCCAGGTGCTGGGTGCAGGTGGCAGCCTGCAGCTCAGTGGTCTGTGTACCCAGAGATCTTAGACTTGGGATATCTCGGTACTTGGGGTCACCTGTCCTATCCAACTGGAAACAAAGATGGCCACTGCCGACCATCCCACTGGGCACAGAACCCATGCCTGGCTTGAACACAGAGGAGCCGCCGATCTGCCCAGGTCCTGGGCACTGGTACAGCCCTCAGCTCAACTGTCTGCGTCCCAAGAGATCTTAGACTCAGGATATCTCTGTACTTGGGGTTGCCTGTCCCGTCTGTCTTGGAGTGAAGATGGTGGCTGCCAACAACATTTTTAATAATAAACAAGAATTCTTCCAAGGACAATAAATTTGCTCTTAAAATCAGAAGCTGAGAAATCAACTCTTTAAGTTCATGAGTCATATATCTTTCTGGGACAGCAAACACAATTATTTCATGGCTATGAGAATGAAAGAAAAAAATAATAGATATGCTAAGCTTCATTTTAAAATCTCCAGATCATATCTTGGCTAGACAAAATATTTGCCAATCTAACTCAGATGTTAATTCTGGAATTGCTAATTGGAAAATATGTGGAGGACTGCAAAAGTATCTTTTATTCACCTGATGTAATTTTTGTATCAGGTTTACTACCTCAGTCTGCTAACTTAGACCTGCCTAGTCCTGGGAGCCTTAATCTCTGTACAATATAATCTAGGCCTAGAATATTTTCTGCCCCTGATACTTACTGCTGAATAAGCTCACCCTTTCTAGTTTGTTCTGAACTATGGTTGGCTTGTTCAACACAGCTATCTGATTCAAAACTCTTCTCTATGCTGACTGAATCAAATTGGTTTCTCTCAGCCTCACACTAACTTTGGCAATAGGTTCTGATCTTCTTGCTCCATTCTCTGGCTCATTCTGTTGGCACCTGTGTCTAGCTTGTTCTCTCTTCTTTCTCTGTAACACTGCCATGGTAAAACTGCCTCAGCTCCTTTTACTCTCTGCATTGCTTTCTCTCAAGTAACTTTTCTTTTTCTCTCTGTTTTCTCTGTTTCTCTCTGACATAAAAGTATATGTTGGGCATATACTTTTGCGTCAGATCTTTGTCTGATTCATCATTCTGTTTGCCTCTCAAATAGTCATTAGCTTTAAAAGATGGGTGCTTTTTTTTCTACAAGTGAATTTTATTATTTGTGATAAAAGTCATATATTAAGGGTTGTCTTAGTCAGGGTTTCTATTCCTGCACAAACATCATGACCAAGAAGCAAGTGGGGGAGGAAAGGGTTTATTGAGCTTACACTTCCACATTGCAGTTCATCACTAAAGGAAGTCAGGACTGGAACTCAAGCAGGTCAGGAAGCAGGAGCTGATGCAGAGGCCATGGAAGGATGTTCTTTACTGGCTTGCTTCCCCTCGCTTGCTCAGTCTGCTCTCTTATAGAACCCAAGAACACCAGCCCAAAGGTGGTACCACTCACAAGGGGCCCTCCCCCCTGATCACTAATTGAGAAAATGCCTCACAGTTGGATCTCATGCAGGCACTTCCCCAACTGAAACTCCTTTCTCTGTGATAACTCCAGCCTGTGTCAAGTTGACACTCAAAACCAGCCAGTACAAGGATGTATCTGCATTCTAGCAGAGCGACTAAAGTTGTGTGCTAATGGAGTGTCCGTCCTCCAGGTGTATTCCAGTTGTTGAATTAAAATCCCTCTACAGATGATTGTGTTATCTTTCTACTCTTTTTCTTCCTCATGGTATTCCCACAGTTTCAGCAGCATTCATGTTAGTTTCCACCAAAAGTATTTCTCAAAATCATAGATTCCTTCCCTGTAGTTTCTCTCCCTTCACTAGTAGAAAATGAAAATAGGTTCTTCTCAACTAGGATATTCATCTCCTTTTAAAAATATTTTAACAACTTCTGACATAGTTATCAACTGTGTAAGCTTTGATATCATATCCTGTATTGAAACACAATATTGATTTCTCTAATTATTTTTACATAAGTATCATCAAATGGCATAATATATATTCCATATTAGACTAAAAAAATCCTTACAATGTTCCTTTTTTATAGAGATATTTATGTTTATTGCATGTATATGAGTGATCTATCCCTCTTCCCAATAAAAAACTAGATTTAAAAAAAATAAAAAGGTTACTCTATGCCCAGGTTACTGAAAAATATCTTGTTACAAATAATTTTATAACATGCCCAAAGTGTAAATATACTCTTTGATCCAAGAATGAAACTAATTTTTCTAATTTCCTTGTATGTTTCTCATCTTATTTGTAAAATAATTGTAAGTCACAAGGGTTGTGGACAGGTACTGGATTTGCTGTGGGTAAAAGTTCATCTAAAACTTGAATCTGAAAACAAATTAATTTACTACTCTCTAATCTTTATATTCCCTTGAAAAACATTCCATTTTATTAAAATAGAAGCCATGTATAATTTCACATTTAGAAAAACATGTTGCTGGAAAAAATGTTTTCTTAATTTTCACCATAATTTAAACTGTGAATTGCTGCAAAAGAATAGTCAGCTTAAGTCTTTTCTGGCCTTCTCAACATGGGCTTTCAGCTAAGTAAGTCACAAGCTAAGAGATCCATTTGCCTTATAATGCTTTACAAAGAGGCTCAAGGTCAACATCCCGAAAACAAAATACAGAGCCAGTCAGGTTGCTGATGTACATCTTATATCAGTTCATTCTGTCTCCATAAGGTATAGACTTTAATGCACTATAAAATGTGCATTGGATTTATTTATTTATTTATTTATTTATTTATTTATTTATTTATTTATTTACTTATTTTAAATTCCGGATTTCATTTCACATCCCATACCTTTTCTCCATCTACGTAACTCCACGATTATACCCCCCACCCCACCCCACCCCACCAGACCTCTAAACTCCCTGGGGCCTCCAGTCTCTTCAGGGTTAGGTGCATCTTCTCTGACTAAACCCAGACCCAGCAGTCCTATGTGTTGGGACCTCACATCAGCTGGTGTATACTGCCTGGTGGGTGTTCCAGTATCTGAGAGATCTCAGGGGTCCAGGTTAATTGAGACTGCCGGTCCTTCTGCAGGATTACCTTCCTCCTCAGCTTCTTCCTGTTTTTCCCTAATTCAATCTCAGTGGTCAGCAGCTTCTGTCCATTGGTTAGGTGCAAATATCTGCATCTGACTCTTTCAGCTACTTGTTGGGTCTTTGGAGGGCAGTCATGATGGGTCCCTTTTTGTGAACATTCCATAGCCTCAATAATAGTGTCAGGCCTTGGGGCCTCCCCTTGAGCTGGATCCCACTTTTGGTCTGTCACTGGACCTTCTTTTTCTCAGGCTCCTCTCTATTTCCATCCCTGCTGTTCTTTCAGACAGGAACAATTATGGGCAGAGTTTTGACTGTGGGATGGCAACCCTATCCTTCATTTGATACCATGCCTTTCTGCTAGGAGTTCGGCTCTTCAAGTTTCCTCTCCCCAATGTAGGACATTTCATTGCATTTGTTTTAATAAACTATTAGTAGTTGTTTACTTTGTAGAAAGATGTGTTGTTTATGTGCATCTATGTGTATTCATGTTTGTGAGTATATCTGTTCAAAGGTATATGCAGATCTGTATTTACATAGCATTATGGGTAGAGGTCAAAGGATAAACTTCAGTGTTGGTTTTCAGGATCCATCTATCTTTTGTATGAGGTGAGATTTATTTTTTCTCTTTTTCCTCATTAATTTATTTACTCATTTTACGGTTTAATCAATGAACCCCTCCCTCTTCTCCTTCAATCTCCTCCTCCCCCTCCCTTATTCCCCCTTTTGGGCCTCATGGGTACCAACCTGCCTTGGCACATCAAGTCTTGCAGAACTAAGTGTATTCACTCCCACTAAGGCCACACAAAACAGCTTAGCTAGGATAATGTAATTCTAAAGTCAGGCAACAGAGTCAGAGACAACCCTCACTCCATTTGGTTAGGGGACACAGATTAAGTCCAAACTGCACATCTGCAACAAATGTTTAGAGGTTCTAGCTCGAGCCCATGCATGCTCTTTACATGGTAGTTTAGTTCTGTGAGCCCCCATAGGCCCAGGTTAGTTGATTCTGTAGGTCTTCCTATAGTGTCTTTGACCTCTCTACCTTCCTCATTCTTTCTCTGACTATCTCTTCCACTAGACAACTTGAGCTCCGGTATTGTTTGGCTGTAAGTCTGTGCATTTGTTTCCATTAGTTGCTTTATAAAATCTCTCAGTTATGCTAGGTTCCTGTCTGCAAGCATAGCAGAGTAGTATTAATAGTGTCAGGGGTTAGCTCTCTCCCATGGGGTTGGTTGACCCACTCCTTCACTCTGCTCCATCTTTATCCCTGTACTTCCTATAGGCTGGACAAATTTTGTTAGTGGGTTGGTGTATTCTCTCCACTGGAAGTCTTGCCAGTGTACAGTTGGTGGCCACTTTAGGACTCTGAACTAAAATAAGATTTTTAATTGGCTTTTGACTTTACCATCTAGACTACTGTTTTTTTTTTAATTTTTTTATTCGATATAATTTATTTACATTTCAAATGATTTCCCCTTTTCTAGCCCCCCACTCCCCGAAAGTCCCATAAGCCCCCTTCTCTTCCCCTGTCCTCCCACCCACCCCTTCCACTTCCCCGTTCTGGTTTTGTCGAATACTGCTTCACTGAGTCTTTCCAGAACCAGGGGCCACTCCTCCTTTCTTCTTGTATCTCATTTGATGTGTGGATTATGTTTTGGGTATTCCAGTTTTCTAGGTTAATATACACTAATTAGTGAGTTCATACCATGATTCACCTTTTGAGTCTGGGTTACCTCACTTAGTATGATGTTCTCTAGCTCCATCCATTTGCCTAAGAATTTCATGAATTCATTCTTTCTAATGGCTGAATAGTACTCCATTGTGTAGATATACCACATTTTTTGCATCCACTCTTCTGTTGAGGGATACCTGGGTTCTTTCCAGCATCTGGCAATTATAAATAGGGCTGCTATTAACATAGTAGAGCATGTATCCTTATTACATGGTGAGGAATCCTCTGGGTATATGCCCAGTAGTGGTATAGCAGGATCTTCTGGAAGTGAGGTGCCCAGTTTTCGGAGGAACCGCCAGACTGATTTCCAGAGTGGTTGTACCAATTTGCAACCCCACCAGCAGTGGAGGAGTGTTCCTCTTTCTCCACACCCTTTCCAACACCTGCTGTCTCCTGAATTTTTAATCTTAGCCATTCTGACTACAGTGACAGGCAGGAGGATCAATGGAACAGGATTGAAGATCCAGAAATGAACCTACACACCTATGGCCACTTGATCCTCGACAAAGAGGCTGAAAACATCCAATGGAAAAAAGATAGCCTTTTCAACAAATGGTGCTGGTACAACTGGAGGGCAGCATGCAGAAGAATGCGAATTGATCCATTCTTGTCTCCTTGTACTAAGCTCAAATCCAAATGGATCAAGGACCTCCACATAAAGCCAGACACTCTGAAGCTAATAGAAAAGAAACTGGGGAAGACACTTGAGGACATCGGTACAGGGAGAAAGTTTCTGAACAGAACACCAATAGCGTATGCTCTAAGAGCAAGAATTGACAAATGGGACCTCATAAAATTACAAAGTTTCTGTAAGGCAAAGGACACCATCAAGAGGACAAATCGGCAACCAACAAATTGGGAAAAGATCTTCACCAATCCTACATCAGATAGAGGGCTAATATCCAATATATATAAAGAACTCAAGAAGTTAGACTCCAGAAAACCAAACAACCCTATTAAAAAATGGGGTACAGAGTTAAACAAAGAATTCTCACCTGAAGAACTTCGGATGGCGGAGAAGCATCTTAAAAAATGCTCAACTTCATTAGTCATTACGGAAATGAAAATCAAAACAACCCTGAGATTTCATCTTACACTAGACTACTGTTTTTTAACATCCCTAGTACTGTAACCCTTTTTTTTACAGTTTCTTATGTTGTGGTGACTCCCAATCATAACATTGTTTCTGTTGTTATTTCATAACTATAATTTTGCTACTGTTGTGAATCACAATGTAAATATATGATATGGAAGATATCTGATGTGATATGCATGAAAGGTCATTCAACCTCCAGAAGACTTCCTATGCACTGGAGGAGAACCAGTGATCTAGATTAGTCTACCTGGCCCATGAACATCTAGAAGGCAGTTGTCTCTGCCTCTAGTCTCACAATGGAATTACCAGTGCATGCAGCTTGCCTGGATTTTTCATGAGTTTTAGGGTTCCAAACTGAGGTTCCCATGCTTGTAAAACATGTACTTTATCAGCTGAGCCATGTCCCCAGTCTTACTATTGGTATGTGAATGTGTTTAAAATTTGGGCAATTTTATTGGAGTTTAACTAGAAAAATGTGTTTTAGATTAAGAAATAAAAAAATTTCTGAGCATATGCAAATCACAAATACTTTATAAAACTGACAGTTTCCACGTGGTTGTCATTGAAATTGCTATAGCCAATTCATTTTCAGCAGAAACATGATAATTTCACTCAGCTTATTAATATGCAAATTGCTTTGTTCATTTTTTGTGGATTGATATACACTGTTTCATCTGTACTTTGTTCGTTCTTGTCAGACATCTACAGGTTAAAAGAATATCTGTAGCTATGTCAAGGCAGCCATGCGACTCATCTATCAATCAATCAATCTATCTATCTATCTATCTATCTATCTATCTATCTATCTATCTATATCTATTACTATCTATACATATCTGTATATATGTATAAATAAGTAGGTAGATATACATAGATTTTTACAGAGAGAGAGAGAGAGAGAGAGAGAATGCCAAACATGTTAACTATTTAATTTCACACTGAGCTCATGTGTGCATATGCACACACACACACACACACACACATGCACATGCACATTTTTCATCATCACAATTATCATGTGTATTTAAGATTATATTTTGAGTGACCAAGGTATTATACTGTATAATGTTTCCTTGTAAACAATTTGATGTTACTTTCTTTTTTTATATATATTTTTATTTTCTATATTCTTTGTTTACATTCCAAATGATTTCCCCTTTCCCGGATCCCCCCTCCTGCCTCTGACCTAATTAAGACAAACCTTTTAACTTACTATGTCTTCAATAAGATTATCAATAAAAGGCAGTAGTTCAAATGTGCTACGCATGTTTGTGAATATTTGGAAAATTATTTTTATTTTTTTTTAATTTTTTTTATTCGACATAATTTATTTACATTTCAAATGATTTCCCCTTTTCTAGCCCCCCACTTCCCGAAAGTCCCGTAAGCCCCCTTCTCTTCCCCTGTCCTCCCACCCACCCCTTCCCACTTCCCCATTCTGGTTTTGTCGAATACTGCTTCACTGAGTCTTTCCAGAACCAGGGGCCACTCCTCCTTTCTTCTTGTATCTCATTTGATGTGTGGATTATGTTTTGGGTATTCCAGTTTTCTAGGTTAATATCCACTTATTAGTGAGTGCATACCATGATTCACCTTTTGAGTCTGGGTTACCTCACTTAGTATGATGTTCTCTAGCTCCATCCATTTGCCTAAGAATTTCATGAATTCATTCTTTCTAATGGCTGAATAGTACTCCATTGTGTAGATATACCACATTTTTTGCATCCACTCTTCTGTTGAGGGATACCTGGGTTCTTTCCAGCATCTGGCAATTATAAATAGGGCTGCTATGAACATAGTAGAGCATGTATCCTTATTACATGGTGGGGAGTCCTCTGGGTATATGCCCAGGAGTGGTATAGCAGGATCTTCTGGAAGTGAGGTGCCCAGTTTTCAGAGGAACCGCCAGACTGATTTCCAGAGTGGTTGTACCAATTTGTAACCCCACCAGCAGTGGAGGAGTGTTCCTCTTTCTCCACACCCTCTCCAACACCTGCTGTCTCCTAAATTTTTAATCTTAGCCATTCTGACTGGTGTAAGATGAAATCTTAGGGTTGTTTTGATTTGCATTTCCCTAATGACTAATGAAGTGGAGCATTTTTTAAGATGCTTCTCCGCCATCCGAAGTTCTTCAGGTGAGAATTCTTTGTTTAACTCTGTACCCCATTTTTTAATAGGGATGTTCGGTTTTCTGGAGTTTAACTTCTAGAGTTCTTTATATATATTGGATATTAGCCCTCTATCTGATGTAGGATTGGTGAAGATCTTTTCCCAATTTGTTGGTTGCCGATTTGTCCTCTTGATGGTGTCCTTTGCCTTTCAGAAACTTTGTAATTTTATGAGGTCCCATTTGTCAATTCTTGATCTTAGAGCATACACTATTGGTGTTCTGTTCAGAAACTTTCTCCCTGTACCGATGTCCTCAAGGGTCTTCCCCAGTTTCTTTTCTATTAGCTTCAGAGTGTCTGGCTTTATGTGGAGGTCCTTAATCCATTTGGATTTGAGCTTAGTACAATGAGACAAGAATGGATCAATTCGCATTCTTCTGCATGCTGACCTCCAGTTGAACCAGCACCATTTGTTGAAAAGGCTATCTTTTTTCCATTGGATGTTTTCAGCCTCTTTGTCGAGGATCAAGTGGCCATAGGTGTGTGGGTTCATTTCTGGATCTTCAATCCTGTTCCATTGATCCTCCTGCCTGTCACTGTACCAATACCATGCAGTTTTTAACACTATTGCTCTGTAGTATTGCTTGAGGTCAGGGATACTGATTCCCCCAGATTTTCTTTTGTTGCTGAGAATAGTTTTAGCTATCCTGGGTTTTTTGTTGTTCCAGATGAATTTGATAATTGCTCTTTCTAACTCTGTGAAGAATTGAGTTGGGATTTTGATGGGTATTGCATTGAATCTGTATATTGCTTTTGGCAAAATTTTCATTTTAACTATATTGATTCTACCAATCCATGAGCATGGGAGGTTTTCCCATTTTTTGAGGTCTTCTTCCATTTCCTTCTTCAGAGTCTTGAAGTTCTTGTCATACAGATCTTTCACATGTTTGGTAAGAGTCACCCCAAGATACTTTATACTGTTTGTGGCTATTGTGAAGGGGGTCATTTCCCTAATTTCTTTCTCAGCCTGCTTATCCTTTGAGTATAGGAAGGCTGATTTGCTTTTGCTGATTTTATAACCTGCCACTTTGCTGAAGTTGTTTATCAGCTGTAGGAGCTCTCTAGTGGATTTTTTTGGGTCACTTAGGTAGACTATCATGTCGTCTGCAAATAATGATAGTTTGACTTCCTCCTTTCCAATTTGTATCCCTTTGACCTCCTTATGTTGTCGAATTGCCCGAGCTAGTACCTCAAGTACAATATTGAAAAGATAAGGAGAAAGGGGGCAGCCTTGTCTGGTCCCTGATTTCAGTGGGATTGCTTCAAGTTTCTCTCCATTTAGTTTGATGCTGGCTACCGGTTTGCTATATATTGCTTTTACTATGTTTAGGTATGGGCCTTGAATTCCTGTTCTCTCCAAGACTTTAAGCATGAAAGGATGCTGAATTTTGTCAAATGCTTTTTCAGCATCCAATGAAATGACCATGTGGTTTTGTTCTTTGAGTTTGTTTATGTAGTGGATTGCATTGATGGATTTCCGTATATTGAACCAACCCTGCATTCCGGGGATAAAGCCTACTTGATCATGGTGGATGATCGTTTTGATGTGTTCTTGGATTCGGTTGGCAAGAATTTTATTGAGTATTTTTGCATCGATGTTCATAAGGGAAATTGGTCTGTAGTTCTCTTTCTTTGTTGGATCTTTGTGTGGCTTTGGTATCAGCGTAATTGTGGCTTCGTAGAAGAAATTGGGTAGTGTTCCTTCTGTTTCTATTTTGTGGAATAGTTTGAAGAGTATTGGTGTTAACTCTTCTTTGAAGGTCTGATAGAATTCTGCACTGAAACTATCTGGTCCTGTGCTTTTTTTGGTTGGAAGACTTTCTATGACTCTTTCTATTTCTTTAGGCTTTATGGGACTGTTTAGATGGTCTAGTTGGTCCTGATTTAATTTTGGTATTTGGTATCTGTCAAGGAAATTGTCCATTTCCTCCAGATTCTCCAGTTGTGTTGAGTACAGTCTCTTGTAGTAGGATCTGATGATTTTTTGGATTTCCTCAGTTTCCGTTGTTATATCTCCCTTTTCATTTCTAAGTTTGTTAATTTGGATACTTTCTCTGTGCCCTTTGGTCAGTCTGTCTAAGGGTTTATCTATCTTGTTGATTTTCTCAAAGAACCAGCTCCTGGTTTTGTTGATTTTTTTTGTATGGTTCTCTTTGTTTCTACTTGATTGATTTCGGCCCTGAGTTTGATGATTTCCTGCCTTCTACTCCTCCTGGGTGAAATAGCTTCTTTTTGTTCCAGGGCTTTCAGGTGTGTCATTAAGCTTGTAATGTATGCTCTCTCCATTTTCTTTTTGGAGGCACTCAGGGCTATGAGTTTTCCTCTTAGCACTGCTTTCATTGTGTCCCATAGGTTTGGATATGTTGTGTTTTCATTTTCATTGTGTTCTAAAAAGTCTTTAATTTCTTTCTTTATTTCTTCCTTGACCAAGGTATCATTGACTAGAATATTGTTCAGTTTCCAAGTGTATGTGGGTTTTCTGTTGTTTTTGTTGCTATTGTAGATCACTTTTACTCGATAGTGATCTGATAGGAGGCATGGGATTAGTTCGATCTTCTTATATTTGTTTAGGTCTGCCTTGTGTCCAATTATATGGTCGATTTTGGAGAAGGTACCATGAGGTGCTGAGAAAAAGGTATATTCTTTTGCTTTAGGGTGAAATGTTCTATAAATATCAGTCAAAACCAATTGGTCCAAAGCTTCAATTAGTTTTTCTGTGTCCCTGTTTAGTTTCTGGTTTCCCGATCGGTCGATTGAGGAAAGTGGAGTGTTGAAGTCCCCCACAATTATTGTGTTAGGTGCAATGTGTGCTTTGAGCTTTAGTAAAGTTTCTTTTACGAATGAGGGTGCCCTTGCATTTGGCGCATAGATGTTCAGAATTGAAAGTTCTTTTTGGTGGATTTTTCCTTTGACCAGCAAGAAATATCCTTCTGTGTCTCTTTTGATGACTTTAGGTTGAAAGTCAATTTTATCTGATATTAGAATGGCTACTCCTGCTCCTTTCCTGTGACCATTGGCTTGTAAGATTGTCTTCCAGCCTTTTACTTTAAGGTAGCTTTTATCTTTGACACTGAGGTGTGTCTCTTGTATACAGCAAATTATAGGGTCTTGTTTCCTTATCCAGTCTGTTAGTCTATGTCTTTTTATTGGGGAACTGAGACCATTGATGTTAAGAGATATTAGGGAATAGTGATTATTACTTCCTGTCATTTTTGATGTTCTTTTTATATTTGAGTGGTTATCTTCTTTTGGGTTTGATGAAGGAAGGTAACTATCTTGCTTTTTCCAGGGTGTAGTTTCCCTCCTTGTATTGGAGTTTTCCTCCTATTATTCTTTGCAGAGCTGGGTTTGTGGAAAGATATTGTGTAAATTTGGTTTTGTCATGGAATATCTTAGTTTCTCCATCTATGGTGAATGAGAGTTTTGCTGGGTATAGTAGTCTTGGCTGACATTTGTGTTCTCTTAGAGTCTGCATGAGATCTGCCCAGGATCTTCTAGCTTTCATGGTCTCTGGTGAGAAGTCTGGTGTGATTCTGATAGGTCTTCCTTTATATGTTACTTGGCCTTTCTCTCTTACTGCCTTTAATATTCTTTCTTTGTTTAGTGCATTTGGGGTTTTGATTATTATGTGACGAGAGGTATTTCTGCTCAGGTCCAGTCTGTTTGGAGTTCTGTAGGCTTCTTGTATATTCATAGGCATCTCTCTCTTTAAGTTAGGAAAGTTTTCTTCCATAATTTTGTTGAAGATATTTGCTGGCCCCTTCTGTTGTAAATCTTCACTCTCATCTATACCTATAATCCTTAGGTTTGGTCTTCTCATTGTATCCTGGATTTCCTGGAAGTTCTGGGATTCAAGCTTTTTGCATTTTGCATTTTCTTTGACAGTTGAGTCAATGGTTTCTATGGTATCTTCGGCATCTGAGATTCTTTCTTCCATCTCTTGTATTCTGTTGTTTATATTTGCATCTATGGCCCCTGTTTTCTTCTCAAGGTTTTCTATCTCCAAAGTTGTCTCCCTTTGTGATTTCTTAGTTGTTTCTACTTCTGTTTTTAGGTCCAGGATGGTTTTGCTCAGTTCCATCATTTGTTTGTCTGTGTTTTCCTGTATTTCTTTAAGAGATTTTTGTGTTTCCTCTTTCATGACTTCTGCCTGTTGACTCAAGATCTCCTGCATTTCTTTAAGTTTTTTTTTGCCTTTCTTCTTTATTGGCTTCTATCTCTTGGGCCTTATTCTCCTGCATTTCTTTAAGTGTTTTTTGTGTTTCCATTAAACGGGTTTCTAGCTTATTCATGTTCCCCTGTATTGCTTTAAGAGATTCATTCACGTCCTTTTTGTGTTCTTCTAGCAGCATCATGAACAGTGATTTTAAATCCAAATCTTGTTTCTCTGGTGTGTTGGCATAACCAGGACTTGCTGATGTTGGAGAGTTTGGTTCAGATGCTGCCATATTGCCTAGATTTCTGTTAGTAGCGTTCCTGCGTTTGCCCTTTGCCATCTTGTTCTCTGGAGCTAATTGGTCTTGTCTCCGGCTGGTGTTTCAGCCTCTTGAGAGGCTCTAGGGCTATTTCTGCAACACTGGAGGGCAGGGTTTTCCCTGTTGCAGATTGCTGATGTGCTTTCCTCCTCTTGGGTGCCCTTGCAGCACCAGTGTTCTTTGCCCCAGATTGTGTCTGTGAGCCAGAAGGTGCCCGTTTGCTCCTTCAGGGAGTGCTGAGGCTGTGTGCTGCAGGGACCTTTTCTGTGTGCTGATCTCTCTGCTGGGCAGCAGAACTCCCAACCAGGTTGGCACACACAAGGCTAGCCTAGCTGCTCAGGCCCTGAGTCTATGCAAAAGCCTGGCAGGCCAATGTCGGAGCAAAGTTCCCCTCAGCTGTGAGTGTTAATTGGTTCTGTCAGGTGGCTAGGATGGTGGCATGCGCGCGTTCCCTGAGAGTGCTGGGAGAGTCTGCTGGGCTAACAACCTCCTGGCCGGGTCAGCACACAGATGGCCCAACAAGCAGCCCAGGGCCTGGGGGCAGTCCAGGGCCTGACCGTCTGAGACCCCTGCTATGTCCGCCTCGGGCTATGCCTGTTAGCTGGTTTGGTTTTGCCTGCTAGGTCTCTCTGGCTTCCTGTAGGCAAAATGGCGGTGGTGCGCAAACGGGCCCGGATAAACAACCTCCTGGCCGGGTTGGCACACAGATGGCCCACTGAGCAGCCCAGGGCCTGGGGGCAGTCCAGGGCCTGACCGTCTGAGACCCCTGCTATGTCCGCCTTGGGCTATGCCTGTTAGCTGGTTTGGTTTTGTCTGCTATTCTCTCTGGCTTCCCATAGGCAAAATGGCGGTGGTGAGCTCCAGCCCGGGCAAACAACCTCCTGGCTGGGTTGGCACACAGATGGCCCACTGAGCAGCCCAGGACCTGGGGGCAGTCCAGGGCCTGACCGTCTGAGACCCCTGCTATGTCTGCCTTGGGCTATGCCTGTTAGCTGGTTTGGTTTTGCCTGCTAGGTCTCTCTGGCTTCCCGTAGGCAAAATGGCGGTGGTGCGAGCTGGCCCGGGCAAACAAGCTCCTGGCTGGGTCGGCACACAGATGGCCCACCGAGCAGCCCAGGACCTGGGGGCAGTCCAGGGCCTGACCGTCTGAGACCCCTGCTATGTCCGCCTCGGGCTATGCCTGTTAGCCGGTTTGGTTTTGCCTGCTAGGTCTCTCTGGCTTCCCTTAGGCAAAATGGCAGTGGTGCACGCACCAGCCCGGCCCGGGGGGGAAAAAACCTCCTGGCCGGGTTTGCACCCCGGTGGCCCCCCGATCAGCCCAGGGCCTGGGTGCAGGCCAACGCCCGTCGGGCTTAGACCCCCGCGATGTTGGTCTCGGGTTATATTTGCATACCTCAGCCTGATTTCTCTGGCGACCAAGAACCAATATGGAGGCCTCGTAACTGACTGGCGGGAGGCAGAGTTCTGATGTGGCTTCTGTGTGGTGAAAGGCACCGTAAATCCGCCGCTGCTTGCAGCCTGGCTGGCCAGTGATGGCCAGTGGTCGTGGGCGCCGGGTCTGCCTGGACCCTGTCCGCTTGGTTGTACTGCTGATGGCCCTTCCTCTGGACCAGCCGCCGCCGCTGCTGCTGCTGCTGCTGCTGCTGCTGCTGCCGCTGCCGCTCCAAATCAGTATGATCTATTTGGAAAATTATTATAAATTAACTATGTATTTCATTTTCTGCCTCTTGCATAGCAAACAGTATGCATACAGTGGATGTACCTATTTTGAATTTCTCAATAGCATGGAGTGGATGGGAACAGGCGGTGCCCCTGCCTTCTTCTCCTCCATGTCCCCCATTCCTTGCCCTTTGAATAAATTCTTATTTATATTTTCCATATTGAAAAGTGTCCACAGACACTGCCAGTTAATCTGTAAAGATAATGGTTACACAATTTTTGAATTCCATGAACATCAAATAAGAAAGATAACTGTACATTTTGATACTATTCTCAACTAAATCATGCACATATATGCATACAACTGTACATACTAAAAGTCCTATTTTGCCTCTGACAATAAAGAAGAGAACCAATTTAAGCAACATCCACAGCAGCCATACATACATTTTTCACATTTATTCACATATGGACTAAAACTATACTTATATAAATATGATGATATATTTGGTGCAGAAAAAAATGGAAGGTGTTCTCTCTCTAGACAAAATGCTCAAATTAATTAGGTAAAAGAAAGATATTAGTGGAAGGTAATCTTGTGGAAGATGACCAGTCATAGTCAAAATTAAGCCAGTTTCATCCAGAAATGCAGTCTTATATAAAGAACACACTCAGCAAGTTTGCCTTTTATTTTCTTTTCAATATTTCTTTGAAATTAAACATAATGTATTCATATTAAGTAATTAGTAAATAACTAAGTAAATATTAAGTTATGAGTAAGTCTCATAACAATATGCAGAAAGAAAAAAATGGCATACATAGTTTTCTTCAGTGTGAAAATACTTGGCATTGAGAAAGAAAGCAATAGTTTTCTCAGTAAAACAACAGAAAAATTTCTGTAAACAGGCTAAGGATCAGTCAGGGGCTTTTACCATATTTTTACATAGACCATAATGCTCAGAGGATAGCATGAAATAATGTACTCACAAGCACAGTGTGAGTGAAGTTGCCGAAGGAAATATTTAAAAAACGACCTGTGAGTTCCCACACTAACACCCTGCTACTCTCAGCCCTCTCAGTCAGGCTGGCCTGCTTTTATCTCATGGAGACTCTGACTCAGAGCATCTGAAATGTCTCCACCCAGCCCGCTAAGTTCCTACTGTTGGTCACTACCATGCAGTGCTTCAAATCCCCCATGTCCTTTGTGGAGGACCTCAGGCAAACCCATGCTTTGCTGCCATACCTTTCTCTCTTGAACCCAGATAAGCCACTGCGTGAAGGAAAACACAACACAAACTTAATTCAGGAACAATGGTAACTCAATCTCTGGGTGCAGCAACATATACTATGGTTTCAAGTTTTGTGTTTTTATGAAGTTTCTAGGTATGTAAACAGATGTGTGTGTGTTAATATGTATATTAAGCTTTTGCTTTATGAAGAGATTTTTCTTTCTAAAGCTTCTGGTTATGCATCCACACACATGTTACTGTGTATATATATATGTATATTGAGCTTTTTCTTTGGCTCTTTTTCATTTGATTGTTATGTCATACTCTGGTTTGATGGTTTTTATCTTCTTATCATCATCATCATTATTGTTATTAGATGTTTGTTTGTAATCTAATGAGGGAGAGAGAGCATAGGGAGGGAAAGAAGAGAGGCAAAAAGAAAAATAATTAGAGAGAGAGACAGAGAGACAAAGAGACAGGGAAACAGTATGACTTTGGGTAGGTCTGGAAGAAGGAAAGGTCTGGGAGGTTTGAGGTTTGGGCAAATCATACTGAGAATATATTGTATGAACAAAATCTATCTTAATTAAAGAAAAAATCTGGAAAAGGATGTCACGGCACATAAAAGCTTTGCTGTGCAATGTGAGTCTGAATTCAAATTCCCCAATACCATGTAAAATTACTAACACACTCACAAGTGCTTGTAAACCATCCATGGTCAGGGTATTTGGAGATAAGATGATTACTTAGGTCTGTAGAAAGATTCTGTCTGAAGGGAACAGAGGCAGAGAGTGTTGGAGCAGGATGCCTAATAGCTTTTCTAGACTCTGCCACAGACATGATCTCACCTTCCCAAACACTCATGTGAATGAATACACCTGAAGTACTACACACACACACACACACACACACACACACACACACACACACACACACACAAAGTAAGAGGGAGAAGGAGGAGAAGGGAGGGAGGGACAGAGAGAGAGAGAGAGAGAGAGAGAGAGAGAGAGTGAGTGATATCATGGAATCCTGGCACAGAGTTGAGTGTTGCTTACTGATGATGGCAGGAAAATTTTTATGAAACAAATTATCATCTAGATAATGCCTCCAGAAATGGTTTGTCATTAGGGAACATAAGAGGAAGCAGAAGCAAGGTGAAGTGTAGGTGGGGGAGCAGATCCTGGGATCAGAAGTGACAGTGCTTTCCATCTGCACTCCCAGCTGATGGGCATTTTATCTTTTAATTTATACAATTTCAGTCATTCCCCATGCATGGTGCTGCAATAGGACTTTGTCCTTTGTGTGGGAACATTTTATCCCTAGTTTGGTGTCCTGAGAATACATCTTCTATTTTAAAAAACGAGACAAATTTTTACATTTTTATGTTTCAATTGGTCTGAGTCAATCCCTCAGGGTGAAAAGGCTAGAACAAAAGAGGGATACAAGGATCTGTGCAACCCTAGGTGCTGTGTACAGCTCAGCCGCAGAGTCCTTGCCTAGAGTTGGTGAGACCTGATATTTCATCTTGGTACTGCCTAAACAATCTGCATCCAGGTTCAACCTCAAAAGATAATTTAAAAAATGCACAAGTGATTATATCACTTTAGATTTGCTTAAAATTTTTATATTTTGATTTTTTTATGACTTTAGATTTCTCATGTACATAAATTATTAAAAGGTTTGCCCTATGAAAGTTATAAAATAGAAAGATAAATTTTATTTATTTACCCAGGGCCAGTTTGAAAACCAGGAGACATAGCTTGTATGTCACAAGTGAAATACACTTGGAACCTTTATTTTCACATTAATAGAACTTGTTCTGGAGTATTTTCTGACTCAAGTCACACACTTAAAAATTCAGCATTATGATCTTTCAATGTTAATACAATTCATTTTATCCACCCTTTATAATCGAACCCCTAGTATATGCCCTAGAATAAATACCATGGTATGAAAAGAATTTTAAATTCTGACCTCTTTTAATACAATAGAATATTTCCACATATACATTTGTACTAATACATGAGCTACATTTAGGATATATTTGTGAAAGTGAATTTCTCAGCTAAGTATATATTTATTGATTAAAACCGAGGTAGACCACCAACTAATTCCTTCCCCAAATGTTTCTATTACAACCCTAGCTACCATAAGGTAGTTTGAAACTACAGAGAAACATTATCACCAAATACTTAAAAACTAAACATATGGTAATCTGGGAGCAGAGGCTGCAGCAGCAGCAACAGCAGCAGCAGCTGGTCCAGAGGAAGGGCCATCAGCAGTAGAACCAAGCTGACAAGGTCCAGGGAGACCCTGCGCCCACGACCACTGGTCATCGCTGGCCAGCCGGGCTGCAAGCAGCGGAGGATTTACGGCGCCTTTCACCACGCAGAAGCCACTTCAGAACTCTGCCTCCTGCCAGTCAGTTACGAGGCCTCCATTTTGGTTCTAGGACGCCAGAGAGATCAGATAGACTCAGGTACACAAATACAACCCGAGACCAACATCGTGGGAGTCTAAGCCCGACGGGCGTTGGCCTGCACCTAGGCCCTGGGCTGGTCGGGGGGCCACCGGTGTGCACACCCTGCCAGGAGGTTGTTTGCCCGGCCCCGTGCTCATGTGCGGGCACCACCGCCATTTTGCCTACGGGAAGCCAGAGAGTCCTAGCAGGCAAAACCGGCTAACAGGCTAGACCAAGGCTGACATAGCAGGGGTCTAAGACAGTCAGGCCCTGGACTGCCCCCAGGCCTTGGGCTGCTTGGTGGGCCATCTGTGTGCCGACCCAGCCAGGAGGTTGTTAGCCCAGCAGACTCTCCCAGCACTCTCAGGGAGCACATGCATGCCGCCATCCTGGCCACCTGACAGACCCAATTAACACTCACAGCTGAGGGGAACTTTGCTCAGACATTGGCCTGCTAGGCTTTTGCCTAGACTCTGGGCCTGAACAGCAAGGCTAGCCTTGTGTGCACCAACCTGGTTTGGAGTTCCGTTGGCCAGCAGAGTGATCAGCACTCAGAAAAGGTCCCGGCAGCATACACCCTCTGCACTCCCTGAAGGAGCAAACGGGCGCCATCTGGTTCACAGACACAATATGGGGCAAAGCATACTAGGGCTGCAAGGGCACCCAAGAAGAGGTCAGCACATCAGCAATATGCAATAGGGGAAACCCTGCCATCCAGTGTTGCAGAAATAGCCCTAGAGCCTCTCAGGAGGCTGAAACACCAGCCAGGGACAAGACCAACTAACTCCAGAGAACAAGATGGCAAAGGGCAAACGCAGGAACTCTACTAGCAAAAATCTAGGCAATATGGCAGCATCTGAACCAAACTCTCCAACATCAGCAAGTCCTGGTTATGCCAACACACCAGAGAAACAAGATTTAGATTTAAAATCACTGTTCATGATGCTGCTAGAAGAACACAAAAAGGACATAAATGAATTTCTTAAAGAAATACAGGGGAACATGAATAAGCTAGAAACCCGTATAAGGGAAACACAAAAATCACTTAAAGAAATGCAGGAGAATAAGGCTCAAGAGATAGAAGCCAATAAAGAAGAAAGGCAAAAAAAAAAAAAAAAAAAAAAAAAAAAAACAACTTAAAGAAATTCAGGAGAACTTGCGTCAACAGGCAGAAGTCATGAAAGAGGAAACACAAAAATCTCTTAAAGAATTACAGGAAAATACAAACAAACAAATGATGGAACTGAGCAAAACCATCCTGGATCTAAAAACAGAAGTAGAAACAACTAAGAAATCACAAAGGGAGACAACTTTGGAGATAGAAAACCTTGAGAAGAAATCAGGGGCCATAGATGTAAATATAAACAACAGAATACAAGAGATGGAAGAAAGAATCTCAGATGCTGAAGATACCATAGAAACCATTGACTCAACTGTCAAAGAAAATGCAAAATGCAAAAAGCTTGTATCCCAGGATATCAAAGAAATCCAGGATACAATGAGAAGACCAAACCTAAGGATTATAGGCATAGATGAGAGTGAAGATTTACAACTGAAAGGGCCAGCAAATATATCTTCAACAAAATTATGGAAGAAAACTTTCCCAACTTAAAGAGAGAGATGCCTATGAATATACAAGAAGCCTACAGAACTCCAAACAGACTGGACCTGAGCAGAAATACCTCCCGTCACATAATAATCAAAACCCCAAATGCACTAAACAAAGAAAGAATATTAAAGGCAATAAGAGAAAAAGGCCAAGTAACATAAAGGAGGACCTATCAGAATCACATCAGACTTCTCACCAGAGACCTTGAAAGCTACAAGATCCTGGGCAGATCTCATGCAGACTCTAAGAGAACACAAATGTCAGCCAAGACTACTATACCCAGAAAAACTCTCATTCACTATAGATGGAGAAACCAAGATATCCCATGACAAAACCAAATTTACACAATATCTTTCCACAAACCCAGATCTGCAAAGAATAATAGGAGGAAAACTCCAATACAAGGAAGGAAACTACACCCTGGAAAAAGCAAGATAGTTACCTTCCTTCATCAAAACCAAAAGAAGATAACCACTCAAATATAAAAAGAACATCAAAAATGGCAGGAAGTAATAATCACTATTTCTTAATATCTCTTAACATCAATGGTCTCAATTCCCAATAAAAAGACATAGACTAACAGACTGGATAAGGAAACAGGACCCTACAATTTGCTGCATACAGGAGACACACCTCAGTGTCAAAGATAAAAACTACCTTAGAGTAAAAGGCTGGAAGACAATCTTACAAGCCAATGGTCACAGGAAACAAGCAGGAGTAGCCATTCTAATATCAGATAAAATTGACTTTCAACCTAAAGTAATCAAAAGAGACACTGAAGGACACTTCTTGCTGGTCAAAGGAAAAATCCACCAAGAAGAACTTTCAATTCTGAACATCTATGCACCAGATGCAAGGACACCCTCATTTGTAAAAGAAACTTTACTAAAGCTCAAACCACGCATTGCACCTAACACAATAATTGTGGGGAAATCCAATACTCCACTCTCCTCAATGGATCAATCAGGAAAACAGAAACTAAACAGGGACACAGTAAAACTAATTGAAGCTTTGGACCAATTGGATTTGACTGATATTTATAGAACATTTCACCCTAAAGCAAAAGAATATACCTTTTTCTCAGCACCTCATGGTACCTTCTCCAAAATCGACAATATAATTGGACACTAGGCAGACCTCAACAAATATAAGACGATTGAACTAATACCATGCCTCCTATCAGATCACTATGGTATAAGAGTGGTTTTCAATAGCAACAAAAACAACAGAAAGCCCACATACACATGGAGGCTGAATAATACTCTACTCAATGACACCTTGGCCAAAGAAGCAATAAAGAAAGAAATTAGAGACTTTTTAGAATTTAATGAAAATGAAGGCACAACATACCCAAATCTTTGGGACACAATGAAAGCAGTGCTAAGAGGAAAACTCATAGCCCTGAGTGCCTCCAAAAAGAAAATGGAGAGAACATACACTAGCAGCTTAATGACACACCTGAAAGGCCTGGAACAAAAAGAAGCCAATTCACCCAGGAGGAGTAGAAGGCAGGAAATCATCAAACTCAGGGCTGAAATCAATCAATTGGAAACAAAGAGAACCGTACAAAGAATCAATGAATCCAGGAGCTGGTTCTTTGAGAAAATCAACAAGATAGATAAACCCTTAGCCAGACTGACCAAAGGGCACAGAGAAAGTATCCAAATTCACAAACTTAGAAATGAAAAGGGAGATATAACAACAGAAACTGAGGAAATCCAAAACATCATCAGATCCTACTACAAGAGCCTATACTCAACACAACGACCTTCAAAGAAGACCTAACACCAATACTCTTCAAACTATTTCACAAAATAGAAACAGAAGGAACACTACCCAGTTCCTTCTATGAAGCCACAATTACGCTGATACCAAAACCACACAAAGATCCAACAAAGAAAGAAAACTTCAGACCAATCTCCCTTATGAACATCGATGCAAAAATACTCAATAAAATTCTTGCCAACCAAATACAAGAACACATCAAAACGATCATCCACCATGATCAAGTAGGCTTTATCCCAGGGATGCAGGGTTGGTACAATATACAGAAATCCATCAATGCAATTCACTACATAAACAACCTCAAAGGAAAAAAAAACACATGGTCATTTCATTGGATGCTGAAAAAGCATTTGAAAAAATTCAGCATCCTTTTATGCTTAAAGTCTTGGAAAGAACAGGAATTCAAGGCCCATACCTAAACATAGTAAAAGCAATATATAGAAAACCGGTAGCCAGCATCAAACTAAATGGAGAGAAACTTGAAGCAATCACACTAAAATCAGGGACTAGACAGGGCTGCCCACTTTCTCCTTATCTTTTCAATATTGTACTTGAGATACTAGCTCGGGCAATTCGACAACATAAGGAGGTCAAAGGGATACAAATTGGAAAGGAAGAAGTCAAACTATCATTATTTGCAGGTGACATGATAGCCTACCTAAGTGACCCAAAAAACTCCACTAGAGAACTCCTACAGCTGATAAACAACTTCAGCAAAGTGGCAGGTTATAAAATCAACTCACGCAAATCAGTGGCCTTCCTATACTCAAAGGATAAGCAGGCTGAGAAAGAAATTAGGGAAATGACCCCCTTCACAATAGCCACAAACAGTATAAAGTACCTTGGGGTGACTCTTACCAAACATGTGAAAGATCTGTATGACAAGAACTTCAAGACTCTGAAGAAGGAAATGGAAGAAGACCTCAAAAAATGGGAAAACCTCCCATGCTCATGGATCGGCAAGATCAATATAGTTAAAATGGCCATTTTGCCAAAAGCAGTATACAGATTCAATGCAATACCCATCAAAATCCCAACTCAATTCTTCACAGAGTTAGAAAGAGCAATTCTCAAATTCATCTGGAATAACAAAAAACCCAGGATAGCTAAAACTATTCTCAGCAACAAAAGAAAATGTGGGGGAATCAGTATCCCTGACCTCAAGCAATACTACAGAGCAATAGTGTTAAAAACTGCATGGTATTGGTACAGTGACAGGCAGGAAGATCAATGGAACAGGATTGAAGATCCAGAAATGAACCCACACACCTATGGCCACTTGATCCTCGACAAAGAGGCTGAAAACATCCAATGGAAAAATGGTAGCCTTTTCAACAAATGGTGCTGGTTCAACTGGAGGTCAGCATACAGAAGAATGCGAATTGATCCATCCTTGTCTCCTTGTACTAAGCTCAAATCCAAATGGATCAAGGACCTCCACATAAAGCCAGACACTCTGAAGCTAATAGAAAAGAAACTGGGGAAGACCCTTGAGGACATCAGTACAGGGAGAAAGTTTATGAACAGAACACCAATAGCATATGCTCTACGATCAAGAATTGACAAATGGGACCTCATAAAATTACAAAGTTTCTGTAAGGCAAAGGACACCATCAAAAGGACAAATTGGCAACCAACAAATTGGGAAAAGATCTTTACCAATCCTACATCAGATAGAGGGCTAATATCCAATATATATAAAGAACTCAAGATGTTAGACTCCAGAAAACCAAACAACCCTATTTATAAATGGGGTACAGAATTAAACAAAGAATTCTCACCTGAAGAACTTCAGATGGCGGAGAAACATCTTAAAAAATGCTCAATTTCATTAGTCATTAGGGAAATGCAAATCAAAACAACCCTGAGATTTCACCTTACACCAGTCAGAATGACTAAGATTAAAAATTCAGGAGACAGCAGGTGTTGGCGAGGATGTGGAGAAAGAGGAACACTCCTCCACTGCTGGTGGGGTTGCAAATTGGTACAACCACTCTGGAAATCAGTCTGGCGGTTCCCCCGAAAACTGGGCACCTCACTTCCGGAAGATCCTGCTATATCACTCCTGGGCATATACCCAAAAGATTCCCCACCATGTAATAAGGATACATGTTCCACTATGTTCATAGCAGCCCTATTTATAATTGCCAGAAGCTGGAAAGAACCCAAGTATCCCTCAACAGAAGAGTGGATGCAACAAATGTGGTATATATACACAATGGAGT
Source organism: Apodemus sylvaticus (assembly GCF_947179515.1). Classification (NCBI taxonomy): domain Eukaryota; kingdom Metazoa; phylum Chordata; class Mammalia; order Rodentia; family Muridae; genus Apodemus; species Apodemus sylvaticus. The sequence goes on along the minus strand of NC_067477.1, from coordinate 103,362,038 downwards.
ACTATTCAGCCATTAGAAACAATGAATTCATGAAATTCTTAGGCAAATGGATGGAGCTGGAGAACATCATACTAAGTGAGGTAACCCAGACTCAAAAGGTGAATCATGGTATGCACTCACTAATAAGTGAATATTAACCTAGAAAACTGGAATACCCAAAACATAATCCACACATCAAATGAGGTACAAGAAGAACGGAGGAGTGGCTCCTTGTTCTTGAAAGACTCAGTGAAGTAGTAAAGGGCAAAACCAGAACGGGGAAGTGGGAAGGGGTGAGTGGGAGGACAGGGGGAGAGAAGGGGGCTTATGGGACTTTCAGGGAGTGGGGGGCTAGAAAAGGGGAAATCATTGGAAATGTAAATAAAAAATATATTGAATAAAAAAATAAACATATTTTTCAAAAATATGTCTAAAGGGATTTTATGTGAGTAAATAAACAAAACAAACACAAACTAGGAAACAAAAAGTGGAGTACTGTAATTATTTAATCTCTCTATAAAATCTAGGCCATTGAAAACTCACTGAGGTGATTTCATACACTCTATAGTTGTTTGTGTTTCTTGAACCATCTCATTGATGTCAGATTCAGATATGATATTTATACACACACACACACACACACACACACACATTCTTATTGTACCTCATGTAAAAAAGAATGGCCCTAATAAGCACATATATTTTAGTGCTTAGTTATCAAGGAGTTGCATGATTAGAGAGGGATTAGTAGATATGGCTCTATTGGAGGAAGTGTATCACTAGGAGTGGGTTTTGAGGCCTGAAAAGCCTCTGCAGGCCTAGATTGACTGTCTTTCTGTCTCTCTGTCTCTCTTTGCCTCTCTGTCTCTCTGTTTCTCTGTGTGTCTGTCTCTGTCTCTCTGTGTCTCTGTCTCTCTGTGTCTCTGTCTCTCTGTGTCTCTGTCTCTCTGTCTCTGTCTCAGTTTCTCCTCTCTCTCTCCCTCTCTCTCCCTGATTGTTTTTCTAGATGTAGCTCTTAGCTATCTATAGCTAAGAGCTATAGATATATCTCTAGCATCACACCCAGCTACCACAATGCACCCTGTGATGAATCTAAGTCTCCCAATTAAGTGCTTTCTTTTATAATTTCTCTTATAAGAATTGTCATGGTCATAGTCACAGCAATAGAACAATGACTTACACATGTATACTTTTTTGATTGTGATTTGGAGTATTAAGTAACAATATGCATCCATATTCCATTCAAACAAAGGAATGTTGTAGAGTATCAGTATGTGCCATTCATTAATTCTAGAAGAATTGATTTTTTTTATATCCTGGATCTTAATTTTTTACTTGTAAAAGAAAGGCAATAAATAATATGTAACCTATGAGGCTGTTAGATAAAATATACATGCAACAGCCCATTGGAAAGTTCTTGATGCTAAAAGAAGAGCCACTTAGCTCACATCAATTTACTCTTCATGATTTTCCTCTAGGTTCTTTTGAGTTTATTCAAAATGACTTTAGGTCTTCATTTTCTCTGTAGATAATGAGCTGTACTTACTTTATTTTTCGTATTTTGGGAAGAACCAGTAAATGCCTTTGAGGCTCCACTGATTTCTCCAAAGGTGTCCACTTACTTATTCTTGGTGGGGAGCCTGTTTTGTGGGTCAATGTTGGTTCTGTTCCCATGGAGTATAGTCAAACACGACAGGTCTGAGGCAGTCTGTGCCTTAATGCTGGGGTAGAATTAAATACTTTCATGCTCTGATTCCATGTGTTAATGTTTGCCTGTGACTTTCTTTGTAATCTGAGGTGGAGTTGGGAAATGGATGCATACATGTCCAGGACATTCATAAAAATACTTTTCCAGCATGTATGACTAGGTATACATGATGGACATTTCTCCAAGTTCTGCAGTATAATAATAGCATGAATTTATCAAGATCCTTGGAAATCTTACTTATACAGAAATGAATCCCATGTTGGATTGTCTTGCATATACACATTTTCTATTTTCAAACCTCTGGTGATATCTTTGGTCACTTCATTGAGATGCTCTTCTATGGAATCAGGGATCAATATACTAAACTTATTCTCAGTTACAATCTTGCCTTTAAATTAGACCCAGATACTGACTCACAAAATTGTGGCCAATTTTGTTCAAAACATTTCTTACTGTCTCATATAATCTGGCCTCTTGTGATATAATTTCTCTAGTCTTAGTTCTGCAGTGACAACAAAGTTGTTTCTAACATTTCTAAACACAGATATCTACTTCCATATTCTTTAAGAGAAATAATACAGTCTTTTTTCCTCCATCTTAAAATATATATCCCATTTTAGAGCTGAGCACCTTGAACAATTACTTGTGTGTTTCTGTGCTGTTCACTGCCTACTACAAAAATGTAGTCTTTGCTGAAAAATTAAGTGATGCACCAATCTATAGATATAACAAGTTTTCAGGAGTCATATAATAATTAGGTCTATTCAGCCTGGTGAATAGTAAGCTGTCATTCGGGGTCTATGACCTGTCTAGTCACAGGTCATAGTTTTGGGACTCAATAACTGTGCCATGGATTTACTCTTATTTTATTCATGCCACCACTGCACCCTGAGCACATCTTTCCAGGACACTTGTGAGTATAGCTCGTGAAGCTCAAGCCATGTTATATTCATGAATGCTTTGCTCTACTGCTAGTGCGCATAGCATCTTCCAGCACTATGAAAATAAAGAAATTAGCTGGTAGAGATGGAGTTACCAGTTCAGTAACAGCCTGATTTCTCTTATGACTCAGTTATGTGGTATCCTGAGCAATATTGTCATACTGTCATATTCTGGAATGCAATCTAGGGCATTTCAATAGCTTGTAATGTCTGAGAAACCTATAGTGAAACACAGGCCAACAGCATGAAAAGAGTAGCTTATTCATCAGAACTAGGAGATAAATCAGAGAAAGAGAGTCTAAAATTCAAAGCATATATATATTTAAGTATAAAATAACAAGATGTCCTCATAATATATATATATATATATTACCTAAATAAAAAATAAAACAAGTATAATCCATAGAACTACAGAGGTTAAGTATAGAGTAAGGGACTGGATGGTAAGGATGAACAGATAGATATCTCTAGAAAAATAAAATAAAAAGCCAGTTATGCGTGTATGGAGGGGGCTGGAATCAGAAGATCAAGTGGGGAGAAGGAGAGGTAGGGATTAGGGAGGAATTATTAGGAGAAACAGCTAAAATTGAGGGCCACTGAGGAATAATACAGATGAAGTTTCCCAAAATATATACATATATTTTGAAGGTAATATAAGTGAAATCATCAAGTAAGTAATGGATGAGAAAGAGCCCCAATTGGACATACACTAAATGAAGTTTCCAAAACAAAGTATATGTTACATCTGAGTTGTTGGCCTAATTGGACCCATAATAATCCCCCCAAATCCAGGCTGTTGCCAGGACTGTAGGTTTCTTTTTACTTACTGACAGCATGGAACTATTACTGAAGACAACACCTATACAACTCATTGAACATGGAGAAATCAAGCCCAGTTCCTACAAAGAGCCTTTTGTTCTAGCATTTTAGGTTCAGGAAGTGCAAGTTTCCAAAGAAAAATGTAAATGTCAACTCACTTATATCCTCTTCAATCTAAAATAGTATCCTGATGCAAGGTATGTTAGTGAAATCATGAAACAAAGTTTGTTGTAGGAACCAACAATCATATAATTTGACTTGAGGCCCACTCCATGTGATGGAACCCATAACCAGTACTGCTTTCGTGACTAAAACCTGTGACTTGACAGCCCAGAGATGTAGTTTAAGACCAAATATTATTATTATACTAAAAGAGTGGAACACTAAAATGGCTCCTAATGACATTCTGCAATACTCATAGAACAGTGCTTTTCGCAGCCATCATCAAAGCAGCTTCCACTATTATAGTAAAATCATAATTGGGGGCTTTTGCCCCACCTTAGATAATTTAGTTCCCTAATAAAAAAATACAACACATTTATATTTATCCTAAGGCTTAAAAGCACTACAGGTAGACAGAGCTCATCCCTCTTTTCTATTTTGTGTATCTCTCTATCGTTATCCTGAAAGTTCACGTGCTATGTTCCACCTGGGCTGCTCCTACTCCAACTGGCCAGCCCTCCTGATCCAGCTACCCTGTGACATCTTCTTCCTCCCTCCTATCCCTTTTTCAAGTTAACCGAAGGAAGTCCTGCCTTCCTACTTTCTGCTCAGCTATAGGCTGTTAGGATCTTTATTCAACCAATAGTTTTAAATTAAGAAGTAAGATTGCATAGCATCATTTGTGTTGGTGTGGATCTCCTGGACCTGAGGATCTCCTTATCAGGGGCCAGCCAGATCTTGAGGGCCAGTATTTAACATTACAATCCATAGCAACAGTCCTAACCTCAACATTCCCTGCAGCAGATGGGAAGAAGTACAGAGACCCACAGCCAGATAAGACATCCAAAGGCTTTGGAACACACAGCACTCAATGGGATTTCTCCATCAAATCCCTCTGCTTGGTGACCAGGTCACCCTGTGGAAGAGCAGACAGGAAGCATGTAAGAGCTAGAGGGGATGGAGGACACCAAGGAAATAAGGTCCTCTCAATATCATCAGAATCAGAATAGAAGCACATAGGAACCCAGAGAAACTGAGGCAGTACAGGTCTGCACTAAATGGTGTCCTAGAATTGAAAGAAGTGGTTACCTCCCCCTATGCCTAATCCAGGTGCTTTTTCCAATTGATAACCACTTACAAATGAAAATTTCATTTTATCCCAGGGAGTCTCACTAAGGAAACAAAGTACTGTTAAGTGTGGGCTACAGCGCTAACAGTGGAGGACCAACACAAAACAAACACAGTGGCTTCTTTGGAGGTCCTTGGTCTCATAATAGCATGTCATGACTTTTCAATTTTTTAAATTGTATCTTATTTTTATTTTATTGTACAAGTTTATCTCTCTTTAATTCTATAGGTCCTTTGGGTGCATATCAGACATTCCAGTTTAATGTTCTTAAGGAATCCTGAGTGTGTGAATAACTTAGTCTCTGAGCCATTCTCTTTTTCTTGTGCCTTTTCTTGTTCTCAGTTGGTTTGTTTTGTCCTATTCAGATGTCTTAGTTTTTGTTTTATTTTACCTTATTTTGCTGTTATCCCTTACAAGACTATTTGTTTTCCAGTGGGAGTCAGTGAGGTTCTGGAGCTGGGTGAGAGAGAGAGAGAAAAGAGGGAACTAGAAGGAATCAAAGAAGAAAGCAATTTTGGGATATATTATGTGATTTAAATTTGTTCAATAAAAGGGAAAATATAAAAGTATATATACCATTAAACCTAAGGCAAATATTTCATGATCCGTGATCAATTTGAAATAAAGTTTCTGTTCTATTAGAGAATAGTTTCATAGGTTTGGAACATATGATTCAGTCACTCTGGAGAACTGAGTCGTTGCTGTGTGGGACTAAAAGATTGCAAAGTAAAAATGTCACTTCTTTCCTTGCCACTTTGTCTCTGCACTGAAGTAGTTTTGCTTTTACATTTCATGGTTTCTAATATAGTGGCTGTTAAAGGTTTCTGCTTGTTTTATTTCTAAGAGAAATGAAAGTTGTAGAGAGAAAAAAAAAAGCACTGCTTTGTGAAGTCCAATAAGGGATCGTTTATAGAAAAGAAAAGTCCTCACATAAGAGACTCTCAGAATCTTGCTGGAAGAAGGTTACAGCCAGGGGAGTACAGCAGCTGGACTCCAGGCCAACAACACTGAGTATGCACATGTATGCATTGCACATAGTAAAGACAAGGCTTACATTTATGAACACTATAACAAAAAACCATTTTAATAGTTTTTCTGACTAGCATATTGTTCCATTTGTTATCATTTTGGTTCCATATGATATTTGTTGTTAAATATTTCTAGAAGCTTAAAAAAGAATGTAGTGGATGGAAAATGAAAACAAATCTGTCAGGAAGCAACAGAACTGATGTCCTAAGTATTCTGGGTATCTCAACATCACACAATTCTACTACTAGGGTAATTGTTATTGCTAATTTTTTAATTTTATCTTATGCATTTCCTTATCACATGCCCCAGTATTGTGAATTTTCATTTTAAAATCTGCACCAAATCATTGCAGATTATCATACATATAGAACTTACTTCAAAATTGCCATAGCTCCAGTGTTGGTATTGATGGCCCTATTTTGTTCAGATATAACTATTCAAATTTATTACATTGAAAGCAATCAACCTGAGGTACAAAAGTCACGCAACAGGTAAGACTGCTGTGGAAGTATGAAGAGTTGAGCTTTGATCTACGTTAGACAGGGAAAATCACAACTGGTCGTGTTCACCTATAACTGAGGACAATATTGCTCAAAGGACTATAACACACTTTCTGCAGCAATAAATGAGTATAAAGCAACAGCAAAACAACAAAAGCAGTATTAGAAATAATTCTCAAGAGCCTAAAGACAGGTTTATGAAGTTAGGTTATTTTCGACATAAACTACTACCTTGAGATTTCAATTGTCCATACAGGTATGCAGGGCAAATAGATATATTCTATACACACACAGACACATACACACACACATACATACACACTGTGCTACATATAAACTAAGCTCTACAGAACATTTTAGATTTTAGACATTTCTGTTTACTGGCTTCCTACCTGGACTTTAGCAATACCTATGCTTTTCAAACATCCTTCAAAATCCATGTCTTCATTGACAATGTCAAAGAAAGTATACTCACTAATGACAAGATTATTGTTGCAAATTTTATTTTATCACAATCAACTGATTCATATTTATTTTTATAAACAAATATTTTTCCCAGTAACATATTTTTAATATAGGGATTGCCTTGTTGCTTTGAACTGGTGATGATAATGACTCTTCAAATATTGTAATTTTATTAACACTGAAACAATCTGTATTAACCAAAGCAAGGCTATGATTATTTCATCCATATGTTGAAGGGTCTTCTGGGTTACTATGTAGTAACTATGGCTAGTCATTGAATAAAATTTTATGATTGTTTTTCTACAAAGAAGCACCATGATCATTACTTGTAATTGTCTTGTAGAATAAATCAGATAACAGGGCCAAAATTACCTAACTACCTTCATGAAATAAGGTTTAAAATATTCAGTTAAATACAATTTGAAGTTTAGATGTGATTAGGTTCAAATATTTAACTTTACAGACTGATAGTCTTGTTACATGGTGATGGACTTGATTTTAGAGTCATGGGGAATTGTGTTACAAGAAGAAAATAAAGGAGGATTTTAGGGAGGGAGAGGACTTCAGGACATCCACATATGTCACAGGTAACATATGATGTCAGAGCTCTAGAAACGCTGTAAGTTTCACACACATGATTGATGAACTAGGAATATTTGTTTTAATTTTTTAAGTATATGATAACACTGAAATTAGCTTCCTATAAGTTTGGGGAACTGTTGCCAGTGATAACATTTTTTTGTTTAAAAAATAGTTCTTTTGAGAATTTCCTATAATACATTTTCATCATAGTCACCAACTTTCTCCCTCCAACCATATATAACCCATCCTTTTTTATGCATTCCAATTATGATCTCTTCTTTTTACCACCCATGAAGTTCTCTTTGAGCTGCTTGTGTATTCTTGGATGTGTGGCATTACACTGGAGCACAGATGACTTTTTAGGGAGCTTATAAGGGAGTACTCTTAGAGGAAACTGATGCTTCCTTGCCTAGATGTTATCAAGTGCTAACAGTTTCTCATCTGTGGGTGAGATTTCATGTTCCCCTCCCTCCTCTATGCTGGGACTTTAGTTTGGCTTGTTTTTGTATAGGTCTTATCTATGTTGTTATGACCACTGTACATCCATATGTCCAACTGCTTTGATGTATCGATAAAACAGTTTCTGGGTAGATATCCAGTACCTTTGGGTGGTAGTGACAATTTGCATTCTGGTTTCAGCATTTTAGGAAAGCTCTGAGCAGTATGCCATGGAAAGACAAAAGTGTGGCATTAGAGGCAAGGTTTCCTGAAGTAGTGGTGATCCTTCTGTTAGGAGAATTATCTGCCTGGTTTCAGGAAACACAGTGAATTATGAGGCACATAAACCTGGTAGAACTGGTGATTACTGGGGAGAATAATGATTCGAATTCATGTCAATGTGTTTGTCCAAAACATTGATTGGTTTCTGTAAGCTCAACTCTAGGAATATGGGTGACATCAAGGCCAATAAATCTTCAGTAGTAAACAGAGTAAAAACAACTACTGACCAACAAAGGAAAGTTTGTATAGGCATATATGCACACATGTTCCCATATGTTAATATATGCAAGTATATTTCTGTATGCTAATATGTACACATGCATTACTGTGTGTTAATATGTGCACATAGTCATGTATGCTAATTTTTGCCTAAATATTTAAGAATGAATTCTACTGGTTGTGCAATATTTAAGAATGAATTCTACTGGTTGTGCCCTTGTAAACTCATTCAGGGACTTGAAAATTCTCTTTTGGTAAAATATATACAAATGGATATTTTTCTTACATTTAAGATAGGGTTTTGAATCTATTTTATCATTCAAAGAAATAATTCTAACTATACAATATGTAAAATTTTCAAATGTTTTATTGGATTTATTATTATGTTCAAAATATTTTCTAGTTTGTATTTTGAGTTTTCATTTAATTATTTCAGAAGCATATTGCTTTATTCCCATGAATAAATAGACATCATTTCTTTATTATTTATTTCTAGGACATTTCCAATGAAATCAAGAAACATATTTTATATGATTCCAACATTTAAAATATGATAAAGTCTTTATAGGTTAGAACATGCTTAATTTGATAAACTGTTAAGAAGACCCATAAACAGATAAAGAATAAACCATGCAATGATTTGGTATTTTCGGGTACCATATTATAAATGAGACAGTCAAAATAAATACATGAGTTGATTTTATTTAAATTGTTTTTTATTTTGTCTGAATTTACTGCATATTTTTAAATATTTCTTTTATTTTTCCATTGATAGTGCTTAAATCTCCTTATCTGTGATATTGCAATAAGTACAAATAATTTGAAACTGTCCAATCAGTATTTAGAATAACTTTTCCCTCATGTATTCGTATTCTCTTGGCAGGGGGAATATGTAAAATCTTCTGACTGTTTAGAACTATGTATTACATCATCAACTGCCATCACTCTAAACTGCAACAAAACATGAAAAAAGGGATCTTCTGTTTAAAAGTGGGTTTCTCATCGCACAGTGAACATCATTTACCCTTCCCTAGCTATGGTAACCACTCTTCTTTTGCTCTTCATATTGTAATACTAATGAATGAATGAAATAAATTTGTATACGATTGCTTTGACTACTTTGTCTTACTTATGATATGTTCTGTCTCTAAACATTGTCTCAAATGACAGAATTGCCTTTGTAAAGATTGTGTAGAAGTCTAATGAGTGCCCATTTTAGAACTCTACTCAATCTTTGATGGACAATTATATTGATTCCATTTCTTGGTGATTATATCTAATTCTATTATGAACATGAAAGGGTGACAACAACTTGATTTCAATTCCTTTGATTTAATTTCTGTGATGGGATTTCTGAAACTTAGAGCTGACAGAGTTTTAGTGATTTGAGTTTCCATTGAATATATTAAGAAAATTGTTTAATGTGATCAGTATGCCTTCTTTCTATAAAGTGTAATGTTTGTGTGTGTGTGTGTGTGTGTGTACCTGAGTATGTGTCTGTGATATATGCATTGCATTTCATGGTAGACATTTAGAGGCCAAAGGACAATCAAGGAGTCAGTTCTCTCCTTTTGTCATGGTAGTCTTGGGGATCAAGCTCCAGGCCTCAGGTTTGGTAGCAAGCACCTTTAACCTCTTTGACTTCTTAGCCACTTGCTGACTCCCAGCAGGTGCAACTGTTTACAATTTTGTTTGCCTTGCTTTCAAAATCTTGGAAGGGAGTTTAAAACAAATTACATATTTTTGAATGTTAAAAAATAATGTAATGGTCCTTCATTATCAGACTGGGTCTACTGCATAGGACCATGAACTTGTAACAATGGGGCATTATGTATGTCTTTATGAGTGTTAGAGACAATCTCTCACTGACTAGTCATTTCATAATTATAAATATGCTAGCTCCTTTTAAATGATTTTACTAGAGTAAAACAGTTGTAATAAAAGTGCTTTTGTTCCCACATTTGTGAACACCATTTATTTTAGTACATAACACCATGAACTTATGTTTTTCATATTCATTTTTATGAACACACACACATACACACACACACAATCACACAATATCACTTGTTAAATTTTACCACTTGGATTAAAATGTGAAAAGTAAGATTATTTGCTGTAGAAGCATGCGACCCAGAGTTTGAGGGACAGACAGCACCTATGTAAAACCCAGCATGATTATGTGTGCCCTTTACCCTAGCATGGTAGCTCAAGGACAAGCAGATCCCGGAACTCATTGGCTGTGTAGCATAGCTGAGCCTGTAAGCTTCATGTTCAATGAAACTCAACACACAGCATCATCTTCCAGCTTTCCCTTCCTCTTGTGTACATGTGAGAGTGCACATCCGCCAACATATGCAAGTACCACACACACTCTTACACACAAACACATAACAATCCAACAACCACATGTGTACAATCACACAATCACACAGTCTCACACACAATCACACAGATACACAGACTCATACACAGATACAAACAAAAAGCAAAATAAAACAGTAAGAAATCACACATCTAGTAATGGGAAACATTATTATTAGGAATTACTGAAATTTTATATTAAGTTGGAAAAGGTTTCTGCAAATAAAATAAGGTGAGGGAGGTTTGGGAAGAGAAATGTATCTTTCCAATACAATTTCATATAATAATTATATATGCCATTTAAATTACACAAGAACAACCATGCTGAAGTATTTGTAGTTGAATATTGGAATCAGGTACAGTTCAGTGATGATTATGTGTGCTTCTCCACTACCTGCTTTGCAGCTGGCCTGAGCATATCCCATCATTGCAAAATCAAATTAAATGCTTGGCTTTCAAACCCTGCGGTATGCTATTTAGAGACAAAAGTCATATCATGCCAGACCACTGAAAATAAAGACATAAAGAAGTAATTAACACATATAGTTACAATCACATGCATACGTGTAAGAAGTATTCTGTGTGTCTTGTGTGAAGCAATATAAAGTCAAAGGGAATAACAAACTACATTTTAAGGGTAGAGTGAAGAATGTCTCTATCTTTGCACTCCAGATGGAGTGGTCTTATGATGAGATGTTCAAGGTTACTCTCAGACACAAAGAGAGTTCAAGGCCACAATGAGACTACAGGAGACCTTGTCTCAAAAAAAATGAATCAAATGAAAGGCATAAATAATAAGTTACATTTTAAAACAACTACTACAATTATCAGATTTTCATTGTAGTTTATATACCTACCGTTATTAATGTCAAAAGGCTCAGCTGGCTTTTATAAGGAGTACAGAAAGCTAAGGTAATTTATCTTGGCACTCTGGGGAGGGAAAGGTAATAAAACCTGAAGAGTTTCTTGAGATGTTTAAATCCATACTTTTTTTCCCCTCTGATCATTTCTTATTCATCAAAGATTTGACTAGTTATATGGGAATTTCAATAAATCATGTGAGCTAATGTTTATTACAGATTTTATGTGCTCAGGACTTTTAAAGGATAGAACAGGTACCAAATAGTTTAGTATTCATGGCCAAGTCTTCAGAAATTGTGCCATGATATCTATCTCATGGATGGCGATGCTGAAAATCAGGGCAGTTTGTCAGTTTCCTGGAGCTCATTCATTTAATAAGTGCTGAGCAATTTCACCCTAAGGCACTGCTACCAGGCACCAAATTATGACTATAATATATACATCCTTGCCTACTAAGCAGAGGAAATTCCAATGACTAAATAAAACAAAAACTTTTAAGCTTATTTTTTAATAAGCTTAAAAGCATACATAAAATATATTAGATATCAATGAATTGTATGAACTTTTCAAACAGTAAAATTTTAAAATATGCCTTAAAAAAAACAAAAAAATATAAAAAAGGACTCAAGTTGAAACCCAGTTGTTAATGCACCATTTAATATTAGGCCAAGGAAACAGCATTCACCCAAGCAGAAATATTTTTATTAAGGGTATGTGCTTAAAGAAGTTATAAAATAAGTCACTTATTTTATGAGTGATAGATAATTGACACTAGAAGTTTATTCCGGTCATTTTGTACTAGTAGATGCCATCTCTAATAAAATCGGTTTCACTTACACACTTAGTTAAAAAGCATGCTGCTCCTTTTTGTTTATTTTCAATCACACATAATTGATATTTTATTACTTTAAAAGCCTGGTTAAAGGGATCCATCAATTATAAGTTGTAAATTTAAGATTGGAGTGCAGTCTAGCTTAGAGATAGGTAGAATTGGCTTGAATTTTTTTATTCTTGTTTATGATTTGATAATAAGTTAAACTACAAAGATAATCCATAACAATCAAAATGTTTTTGTACCCGTATAGAAATTCCACCCTAAAGCTTTGGCTATATTGTTGTGAACTGAAGATATACAGAGTTCTCTTTCTATGAAACGGAACCTCTTCAACTCTTCCTAGTTCCTATCATGACTTCTCTCACAGATGAGATATCTTATTTGGAGTTATCGATGGTGCTTCAGAAACATCTATTAGAGGCAAAGAATGAAGAGAGTCACATGTACACACCATAAGTATGAGCTGGATGAATAATTATTTTTAAAGGGTATAAAGTGGAAAACCAGATTTTTAGAAAGCAAGATATTCCTAATTCCTAGAAGCCCTCCTTTCCCCAGTCACTTCTTCCATGTTTCTGAATCACTAGCACTGTAATCTCTACACTTTAGATTCATTTTCTCTTTTAATTTATAGTTTTGAATAAAGACAATTATGAAAAACTCTAAGCACTGATTGCATCTTTTACTGTGTAGAATGTGTCTTTTGGAAGGTATTGACATCACTCCTTCATTCATGTATGACTTTGTTGTTGATGACAATGCAGATTCACGACTCTTTCATATCAATTTGTATATAGGACTGCCAGGAGAAAATTACTGCCTGACTATGAACTCACACAATGTCATTGCGCAAACTGTGGAGCCACCATCAGATGTGCCTAGGCTCCTTATATGCAGTTTCAGGAAAGACTGACTCGTGATCCCACATTGACTACAAGGACTCACACACAGAGTGAAATTTCCAGCTGCTCCTTCCTCTCAGCAGCATCGGTGTCTTTGCCCTGCTTCTACAACACTACTGAATTTAGTAGTCTCATGCTGTGTCTAGTGATATTTGATGGAGATAATTTGCTTTCTTTTTTATTGGTTATATTAGCCCCCTTCCCAGTTTCCCCTCTGCAAACCCCCATCCCATCCCCACTTCTCCTTCCATCCATCCACTCCTGCCTTACTCCCCTAGCATTCCCCTACATTGGGATAATGAACCTTCAAAGGACCAAGGGCCAGCTCCCATTGATGTCAGATAAGACCAAACTCTGGAGCCATGGATCCCTCCATGTGTTTATGGTTTCTAACATAAATAATCTATGGTGTTCAATAGATGAAGGACTCTGGTTTTTGTCAGTTTTTTCTTTTTATATTGAGTTCTGTCATTTTGAGAATTACTTAACTATTTGTTACATACATAAATTGTATGAATATGTTTGAAAGCATATGTATTTGCATATTATACTTAGCAAATATAAATTCCAAAGCAAAATGTCATTTTGCAGTCTCAAACATTCTTATACTTTATCATATTGGCATCTTGTAAAGTGTGATACTATTGATACATAAATCTGATTGGGAATTAAAAAAACAAAAATAACATTCATTTACAGAAATCAATCTTTCCTATTTAATAAACCCTACTATATATATGAATATATTCATACTGTTAGTACTTCCCAAGTATTTAGTACTTTCTTGGTAATTTTAAATGTTAAGTGTTTAATATTTGAATTCAATCAATAATCAATCTTTTTTTCTTTGATGTTTAGATGCGCAATGTAGAAATCATCATGACCTTTTCTTTTTTCCTGATGAAAATCAAATCATCTCCTCAAACCCTACTTCTGTATGAAACAGTTTAGTCATTTCATCCCTCTTTATAATATTGTTTGAGTTTATATATCTAGCATCAGAAGACTGCAACAATAATTACTGCTTAATGAGATACACATTTCCGAATAAACAGCAGTAAGTGACCAGGCTGGTAAATACTCACTGATAAGTGGATATTAGCCACGATGTACCTCACAGACCATAGGAAGCTTAACTAGAAGGAAGGCTCAACTGTGGATAACTCAAATATATTTAAAAGGGAGAACAAAATTATCATTGGAGGCAGAAGGAGGGAGGAACCTGGATGGGAGGGAGGAGGGGGAGGGGAAAACAGGGAGGCAGAATCAGGTATGGGGGCAGGTAGGAGACAGGAGAGAAGCCCAGAGGGCCAGGAGAATGAATCAAAATATGCAGTAATGGGGGTTAAGGAGAAGGGGATATTTTTAGAAAGTCCCAGAGATTTTAGATGTGAGAGACTATCAGGACTCAACAGAGGCAAGAACATTAGCCAAAATAGCCAACAGTGGTGAGATGGAATTGAAAGAGACCACCTCCAGTAGATAGACATGGCCCCCATTTGAGGCATGGAGCCCCCTAAACATCTTCAAAAATTTTGACCCCTAATTGTTCCTGCCTAAAGGAAATGCAGAAACAACACCGAGCAGAGACTAAAGGAAAGGCTGTCCAGAGACCTGCCTCACTTGGGATCCCGTGTACCAAACCCTGACACTATTACTCAGGCCCAGAAGTACTTGTAGATAGGAACCTGGCATGGCTGTAATTTGAGAGGATCTACCAGTAGCTGACTGAGGTAGATGCAGATGTGCACAGCCAACCATTGGACTGAGGCCAGGGACTAATATTTGAAGAATTATAGGAAGGACTAAAGGAGCTGAAGGGGATTGCAACACCATAGTATCTAGAAGAGGGCCTTTTCTCTTCCCCTACTCTTCTGGTACTAGGCACTAGCTCCCAATTGGAGTGATGCTACGAGTCCAGGCTCTGCTTTCCCCCTTCCTGCCTGGCTTGCAGACCCCAGAATTGCAGACGTGCAGACTTCTGTGCAAAACAGAATTCAAACCAACTTACATTTTTCTCATTTTTAGTTAGTTCCTTGAAAATGATGAACTTTGTTTAATATATATGTCATATATTTATGTTATTTATATCTTAAACATTATATATTATATTATTATAATAATACCACCAATTTATATTTATGATTATTATGTGTGATATTAATAATTAATAATTAACATTTAATAACATTATTGCTATGATTATTATATGTAACACATATACATATGTATGTATTCCAATTTGATCTTAAATCCAAAAATGATTTGAAACCAATGGAAATGTTTATAAGTTTATATTCAGCATGAATGCATATATTAAAAATATTAGAGCTAGATCTCTGGAAATATTAATAAAACCTCTCAATTTCTTGTCTATTAAATCTAACATTGAAAACAATCAGCCTATTCAATTCATAAACAAACTTCTCCCTCTAATGTGTTGTTGAAAAGAAAATCTTTATGACCTTCCCCCTTGAACAATGTAAGGGATAATCTCATGGCAGAATCAGCTTGAGCTGATTTTCCTTTACAGCATCCTATCAAGGGCATTTCCAAAGACTAGGTAGTGTAAAAGAATGAATAACCCACGAAAGGCCACGTAAGTGAGAAGCAAAGACACACAGGTTTTAGATACCTGAATTCAAAAGGGAAGTGTAGTGTATGTGCAGTTACTATTTAAGGATATGATATACAGTATGGGAGGAATAACAAAGACAGACATGGATGTTAAAAATGGGACCATCAGATGGTTTAGCAGGTAAAGGCAACTGCCACTGAGTTAGTCCATTGAAACTTCATGTTGAATGGAAAGAATTAATATTTACAAGTTGTCCTTTTACTTGTACTCAAGTACTGCTGCAAACACACACACACACAGACACACACACATGCACACACACATACACACACTCAAAAATAAAGAAAAAATGTAAATTTTCTAATAGATTATATTCTAAGAAATGAAATGCAGGATTATATTTATAGGTATGCAGACATGTTTATTTAATTATAGATATGAGTAAAATGAAGTTATTCAGAATAAAGACAGCAAAGAGATAAAATAAAAATAATCAAAATAATAAATAGAATGAGGCCAGTTTATATATTTCATTTGATGACAGGGTAAATGTAGTAGAGAAATATTAAGTCAGAAAATATTTTAAAATATTTTGGTCTTGAGCCTTAACACATTTTAAATAGCTTTAACAAAATAATTGAGGTCATGTAATTTATATAGGGAAAAGTATATTTCAGTCTCAGCCTTAGAAAACAATATTCGAGAGCAGGCAACTACACCTTCAGAGAACCTTATTCAGCATCACATATGGGGATGGGGTTGCATGATATGTGTGAGTATTCAGTGGATACATATGGAAACAGATGTTATAGGACAGATATTGAAGGAAGGCCCCAGGCTCAGTATATTTAATACTGAAGGAAGGCCCCAGGCTTACTTAATAAACCAGTTTCATTGTAATGAATCTAGTCCCATAGAATGAGAGTATATACTCTAAAAATATATACTCTTATTTTATTTTAAAGGTTAACAATTCTCAGAGGCACAACTTCTCAACATGCCCAAACTGGGAACTGAACTTCCACTAGGAAGTGGTTCCTCTAGGAAACAAATATTCCCAAAGCCCAGCATATAATACTTTATAGAATTAACAAGCAACATAAATCTTCAGATTTTTAAATCTCAAGAAGTAGTCATCAGCATGATTAGTAAAAAGGCAACCACTCCTAAATGCAGAGTAAGAAGTAATGAAAAATACCAAAATCGGATAAAATAATTTGGGCGGCGGCGGCGGCGGCGGTAGCAGTGGCTGCTCCAGCTGAAGGGCCATCAGCGGTGGAACCAAGGCGACACAGGGTCCAGTTAGGCCCTGCGCCCACGACCACTGACCTTCGCTGACCAGCCGGGCGGCAAGCAACTGCGGTTCTGCGGAGCCTTTCGCTGCACAGAAGCCACTTCAGAACTCGGCTGCCCGCCAGTCAGGAGAGACTCACCTCCATCTTGATACTGGGCTCCAGAGATCGGTCAGACTGAGGTACACAAACATAATCCTAGGCCCAACACCGCAGGGGTCTGAGCCAGACGGGCGTTGGCCTGCACCCAGGCCCTGGGCTGTTCGAGTGGCCATCGGGGCGCCAACCCAGCCAGGAGTTTTTTTTTTGCCCCGGCCGGTGCACGCGCCGCCATTTTGCCTACAGGAGCCAGAGTGCTCCGGAGGGCAGAGACTGCTAACAAGCGTAGCCTGAGGCTAACAAAACGGGGGTCTAGGCCCCAAAAGGCACAGGACTGACCCCAAGAACTGGGTGACTTGGTGGGCCATCTGTGTGTCAACCTGCCCAGGAGGTTATTAGCACAACAGACTCTCCCGGTGCTTTCGGGGAGCGCGGACCCGCACACCCGCCATCCGGGTCACCTGGCGGACCCAAATAACAGACATAGCCCTAGGGGAACTTTGCTCGGACCTTGGCCTCCCAGGCGTTTGCCTGGACTCAGGGCCCGGGCGACAAGGCTAACCTAGTGTGCCCCAGCCCGGTTGGGGAAATCGGCTGCCCAGCGGAGTGAGCGGAGCACAGGGGAGGTCACAGCAACATTCACCTTCGGAGCTCCCTGGGGGTGCACACGGGTTCCACCTGGTCCACAGACACAATCTGGGGCAAGGCCTCAGGCAGAAGCCCCCAGCTCAACTCTCTCCGCTTCAGATCAGCCTGGGTGGCCGCCACATCTCCAGGTCCCTCAAGAGGCTAGTGGGGGCTTCCGGGCGGCCAGCTGGGAGAAGTCGGTGTGCTCCAATAAATCCTGCGGGCCCCAGCGGGAGCCTTCAGGTGCCTGCTTCGGGATCTGAACAGCCTGGACAACAGCACCCTGTCTACAGGCAGTGCAGAGTGTAAGCTGTGCACCAGAGGCCAACGGGGAAGGGGCAGCTTGCACTGGTGAGTCCAGCACTGACAAGACCAAGTAACACCAGTGAGAGCTAGATGGCAAAAGGCAAACGCAGAAACGTCACTAACAGAAATCAAGGCAATATGGCAACATCTGAACCAAATTCTCCTCTACCAGCAAGTCCTGGATACCCCATCACACCAGTAAAACAAGATTTGGATTTAAAATCACTGGTCATGATGCTGGTACAGGAACACATGAAGGACATTCAGGAGAAAATGGATCAAAAGTTAGAAGCCCTTGCAAGGGAAACACAAAAATCATTGAAAGAAATCCAGGAGAATACAAAAGACAACAAGGAGGAAATGCAAAAAACACTTAAAGAAATACAGGAGAACTTTGGTCAACAGGCTGAGGTCATGAAAGAGGAAACACAAAAATCTCTTAAAGACATACAGGAGAACTTTGGTCAACAGGCTGAGGTCATGAAAGAAAAAACACAAAAATCTCTTAAAGAATTACAGGAAAGCACAAACAAGCAAGTGAAGGAGCTAAGCAAAACCATCCAGGATCTAAAAACAGAAGTAGAAACAACTAAGAAAACTCAAAAGGAGACAACTTTGGAGATAGAAAGCCTTGGGAAGAAATCAGGGGACAGAGATGCAAATATCAACAACAGAATACAAGAAATAGAAGAAAGAATCTCAGATGCTGAAGATTCCATAGAAACCATGGACTCAACAGTTAAAGAAAATGCAAAATGCAAAAAGCTTGTAACCCAAAATATCCAGGAAATCCAGGACACAATGAGAAGACCAAACCTAAGGATTATAGGCATAGATGAGAGTGAAGATTTACAACTTAAAGGGCCAGCAAATATCTTCAATAAAATTATGGAAGAAAACTTCCCTAACCTAAAGAGAGAGATGCCCATGAATATACAAGAAGCCTACAGAACTCCAAACAGACTGGACCAGAACAGAAATACTTCCCGTCACATAATAATCAAAACACCAAATGTTCTAAACAAAGAAAGAATATTAAAGGCAGTAAGAGAAAAAGGCCAAGTAACATATAAAGGAAGACCTATCAGAATCACAGCAGACTTTTCACCTGAGACTATGAAGGCTAGAAGGTCCTGGGCAGATCTCATGCAGACTCTAAGAGAACACAAATGCCAACCAAAACTACTATATCCAGCAAAACTCTCAATCACCATAGATGGAGAAACTAAGATATTTCACGACAAAACCAAGTTCACCCAATATCTATCCACAAACCCAGCCCTAAAAAGGATAATAGGAGGACAACACCAATACAAGGAGGGAAACTTCACCCTGAAAAAAGCAAGATAGTAACCTTTCATCAAACCCAAAAGAAGTTAAGCAATCAAATTTAAAAAATAACGTCAAAAATGATAGGAAGTAACAATCACTATTCCTTAATATCTCTTAACATCAATGGACTCAATGCCCCAATAAAAAGACACAGACTAACTGACTGGATACGTAAACAGGACCCTACATTTTGCTGCTTACAGGAAACACACCTCAGGGTCAAAGACAAACACTACCTTAGAGTAAAAGGCTGGAAGACAATTTTACAAGCAAATGGTCTCAGGAAACAAGCTGGAGTAGCCATTTTAATATCAGATAAAATTGACTTTCAACCCAAAGTCATCAAAAGAGACTCTGAGGGATACTTCTTGCTGGTCAAAGGAAAAATACAACAAGAAGAACTCTCAATCCTGAACATCTATGCTCCAAATGCAAGGGCACCCTCTTTCATAAAAGAAACTTTATTAAAACTCAAAGCACACATTGCACCTAACACAATAATTGTGGGTGACTTCAACACTGCACTTTCCTCAATGGACCGATCAGGAAAACAGAAACTAAACAAGGACACAATGAAACTAATTGAAGCTTTGGACCAATTAGATTTAACTGATATATATAGAACATTCTATCCTAAAACAAAAGAATATACCTTTTTTTCAGCACCTCATGGTACCTTCTCCAAAATCGACCATATAATTGGTCACAAGACAGTCCTCAACAAATATAAGAAGATAGAACTAATCCCATGCCTCCTATCTGATCACTATGGAATAAAAGTGGTCTTCAATAGCAACAGAAACAACAGAAAACCCACATACACGTGGAAATTGAACAATACTCTACTCAATGACACCTTGGTCAAGGAAGAAATAAAGAAAGAAATTAAAGACTTTTTAGAACACAATGAAAATGAAAACACAACATACCCAAATCTATGGGACACAATGAAAGCAGTGCTAAGAGGAAAACTCATAGCCCTGAGTGCCTCCAAAAAGAAAATGGAGAGAGCATACATTACCAACTTAATGACACACCTGAAAGCCCTAGAACAAAAAGAAGCTATTTCACCCAGGAGGAGTAGAAGGCAGGAAATCATCAAACTCAGGGCCGAAATCAATCAAGTAGAAACAAAGAGAACCATACAAAAAATCAACAAAACCAGGAGCTGGTTCTTTGAGAAAATCAACAAGATAGATAAACCCTTAGCCAGACTGACCAAAGGGCACAGAGAAAGTATCCAAATTAACAAACTTAGAAATGAAAAGGGAGACATAACAACGGAAACTGAGGAAATCCAAAAAATCATCAGATCCTACTACAAGAGCCTGTACTCAACACAACTGGAGAATCTGGAGGAAATGGACAATTTCCTTGACAGATACCAAATACCAAAATTAAATCAGGACCAAATAGATCATCTAAACAGTCCCATAAAGCCTAAAGAAATAGAAGGAGTCATAGAAAGTCTTCCAACCAAAAAAAGCACAGGACCAGATGGTTTCAGTGCAGAATTCTACCAGACCTTCAAAGAAGAGTTAACACCAATACTCTTCAAACTATTCCACAAAATAGAAACAGAAGGAACACTACCCAATTCCTTCTACGAAGCCACAATTACGCTGATACCAAAGCCACACAAAGATCCAACAAAGAAAGAGAACTTCAGACCAATTTCCCTTATGAACATCGATGCAAAAATACTCAATAAAATTCTTGCCAACCGAATCCAAGAACACATCAAAACGATCATCCACCATGATCAAGTAGGCTTTATCCCGGGAATGCAGGGTTGGTTCAATATACGGAAATCCATCAATACAATCCACTACATAAACAAACTCAAAGAACAAAACCACATGGTCATTTCATTGGATGCTGAAAAAGCATTTGACAAAATTCAGCATCCTTTCATGCTTAAAGTCTTGGAGAGAACAGGAATTCAAGGCCCATACCTAAACATAGTAAAAGCAATATACAGCAAACCGGTAGCCAGCATCAAACTAAACGGAGAGAAACTTGAAGCAATCCCACTGAAATCAGGGACCAGACAAGGCTGCCCCCTTTCTCCTTATCTTTTCAATATTGTACTTGAGGTACTAGCTCGGGCAATTCGACAACATAAGGAGGTCAAAGGGATACAAATTGGAAAGGAGGAAGTCAAATTATCATTATTTGCAGACGACATGATCGTCTACCTAAGTGACCCAAAGAACTCCACTAGAGAGCTCCTACAGCTGATAAACAACTTCAGCAAAGTGGCAGGTTACAAAATCAACTCAAGCAAATCAGTGGCCTTCCTATACTCAAAGGATAAGCAGGCTGAGAAAGAAATTAGGGAAATGACCCCCTTCACAATAGCCAAAAACAGTATAAAGTATCTTGGGGTGACTCTTACCAAACATGCGAAAGATCTGTATGACAAGAACTTCAAGACTCTGAAGAAGGAAATGGAAGAAGACCTCAAAAAATGGGAAAACCTCCCATGCTCATGGATCGGTAGAATCAATATAGTTAAAATGGCCATTTTGCCTAAAGCACTATACAGATTCAATGCAATACCCATCAAAATCCCAACTCAATTCTTCACAGAGTTAGAAAGAGCAATTATCAAATTCATCTGGAACAAGAAAAAACCCAGGATAGCTAAAACTATTCTCAGCAACAAAAGAAAATCTGGGGGAATCAGTATCCCTGACCTCAAGCAATACTACAGAGCAATAGTGTTAAAAACTGCATGGTATTGGTACAGTGACAGGCAGGAGGATCAATGGAACAGGATTGAAGATCCAGAAATGAACCCACACACCTATGGCCACTTGATCCTCGACAAAGAGGCTGAAAACATCCAATGGAAAAAAGATAGCCTTTTCAACAAATGGTGCTGGTTCAACTGGAGATCAGCATGCAGAAGAATGCGAATTGATCCATCCTTGTCTCCTTGTACTAAGCTCAAATCCAAATGGATCAAGGACCTCCACATAAAACCAGACACTCTGAAGCTAATAGAAAAGAAACTGGGGAAGACCCTTGAGGACATCGGTACAGGGAGAAAGTTTCTGAACAGAACACCAATAGCGGATGCTCTAAGAGCAAGAATTGACAAATGGGACCTCATAAGGTTACAGAGTTTCTGTAAGGCAAAGGACACCATCAAGAGGACAGATCGGCAACCAACAAATTGGGAAAAGATCTTCACCAATCCTACATCAGATAGAGGGCTAATATCCAATATATATAAAGAACTCAAGAAGTTAGACTCCAGAAAACCGAACAACCCTATTAAAAAATGGGGTACAGAGTTAAACAAAGAATTCTCACCTGAAGAACTTCGGATGGCGGAGAAGCATCTTAAAAAATGCTCAACTTCATTAGTCATTAGGGAAATGCAAATCAAAACAACCCTAAGATTTCATCTTACACCAGTCAGAATGGCTAAGATTAAATATTCAGGAGACAGCAGGTGTTGGAGAGGGTGCGGAGAAAGAGGAACACTCCTCCACTGCTGGTGGGGTTGCAAATTGGTACAACCACTCTGGAAAGCAGTCTGGCGGTTCCTCCGAAAACTGGGCACCTCACTTCCAGAAGATCCTGCTATACCACTCCTGGGCATATACCCAGAGGATTCCCCACCATGTAATAAGGATACATGCTCTACTATGTTCATAGCAGCCCTATTTATAATTGCCAGATGCTGGAAAGAACCCAGGTATCCCTCAACAGAAGAGTGGATACAAAAAATGTGGTATATCTACACAATGGAGTACTATTCAGCCATTAGAAACAATGAATTCATGAAATTCTTAGGCAAATGGATGGAACTAGAGAACATCATACTAAGTGAGGTAACCCAGACTCAAAAGGTGAATCATGGTATGCACTCACTAATAAGTGGTTATTAACCTAGAAAACTGGAATACCCAAAACATAATCCACACATCAAATGAGATACAAGAAGAAAGCAGGAGTGGTCCCTGGTTCTGGAAAGACTCAGTGAAACAGTATTTGGCAAAACCAGAACGGGGAACTGGGAAGGGGTGGGAGGGAGGACAGGGGAAGAGAAGGGGGCTTACGGGACTTTCGGGGAGTGGGGGGGGGCTAGAAAAGGGGAAATCATTTGAAATGTAAATAAATTATATCGAATAAAAAAAAACTAAAATAAAAAAAAAAGAAAAAAAAAGAAAAATACCAAAATCAAAGAGATTTTAAAAAGAGAGATGTGTTAAAAATGAACTAGGGCATAAAAACCAATAAGGACACAGACAGCATTGGTCTGTTAAGCAAAATTACAATCTCAGAGTCCAAATATGTAATTCAAAGGGAAAAATAAAATGTGTATCATCTTAAACTGACTTCCCCAAGAGAATAAAAACAACTAAACCTTAAAAAAAAAGTTTTGATTGTGAGCCAGGAATTGTTGGCCCGTGGGGTCACGAAGTAAACAAAATGTTTCAGGCTCTTGCAAACGCCCTTGAAGCACATGAGCAAAAGACTCAATTGCTAAAGACCCTACAACTTTACTGCTAAAGACAACATACTGCATGGAGCATGGAAAAGTCAAGTTGGTACTTGTTGACTTATAGACAGTTCCACTAGGCTCCTCCCAGAGACTCAGCAACTGCTTGCATCATTACCTGTGTCACCTTTGTTCACTAAGGTGAAAGTATAAAGAGGACTTCTTGCTACCCCAGCCTCTCTGTCTCTGTCTCTGTCTGTCTGTCTATCTGTCTCTATCTATCTATCTATCTATCTATCTATCTATCTATCTATCTATCTATCTATATCTATCGATTTCTTTCTCTCACTCTCCTCATTCTCACTCACTTTCTCTTTCTCTGTCCATATGTTTTCCCAGGTGGCCTCTCTTCATTCTGTTCTTTCTGTCCTTCTCTGTCCCTGCTTTCTATGCCCTGTTGCTCTGTCTGCCTCTTCTCCTCTAGATTTTCACTCCTCTCCCCACAAGAAACTTCCCTTATACCGTGTTTTTCACATGGTGTGATTTCTCAGAGGGACACCTTCACCTGGGCCCACCAGGTATCCCCTTACCACCCGCTGCCTCATTAGATTTCATAACAGTACTCACTGAGAAACTTAATCCCTACTGCTTTCATCCTGGTAAAATGAAAAGTAACCATCTCTGTGTGCCACAATAATAAAACCCAATTCTGGCCTCATTTTCTGATCAACATAAGACTAAATAGGACCATAGTCCTATGAGAGAATCCACTAACATGCTGCTAAATGGTCATAGAACAAAACAAAGTCCTAAGGATTTGTCATTATAATCATAGATTAAGGCAACTCCCAGCCATCATCATAGAAGCTTCCATTTACAGTAGATAATGATCAACAGAGACCCACACTGGCAAAAATGTAAAGACTAAGAAACTGTAGAATGCTCAGCCCTAGCTTCAGGGATCATCACTGTAAAGAGTCCAAGATCCAGAGGTAATGGTTGATTACAAGGAAGCAGTATCTTCTGGTCATATTAAGGCAGTTGCCCATGTTAGCTAACAGCAGTTGTAACAGCACAAACAAAACCTATTGTCTTAATCAGTGTTTTATTGCTGTTAAGAGACACTATGACCAAGACAGCGCTTATAAAGGAAAACATTTAATTGGGGCTTGCTTACAGTTTTTTGAGGTTTAGTCCATTATCATCATGGCAGGAAGATATGGTGCTGGAGTAGTCATCTACAACCAGATCTGCATGCAGCAGAAAAAGAGAGTCACTGGGCCTGCCTTGGCATTTTGAAACCTCAAAGCCTACCCTAGTGGCACACTTCCTCCAAGAAGACAACAGTTCCTAATCCCTCCCAAGTAGTGCCACTCCCGGATCTCTAAGCACTCAATGGAGCCTATTGGGGCCATTTTCATTGAAACCACCACACCTATGGAAGTCCAAACCAGTATAAATATCATATAGGTAAGGGAGATAAAGGGAATTCTATCCTTATTCAAAAAGATGTTAACAAGTTATCAGATGAGAAAAAATGGTTATTTTTCTCTATAACTGTCAGCTTCAGATAAATTGACTCAGCTCAGTTGAAAGGCCCCAGACCCAGGAATATTTGGACATCTCAGATTGGCCTAATGCACGCAAAAATGAAACTAAGTTGGTAGGAGGGGAAGAGGGTGGATTTGGCAAGAGTTGGTGCAGAGGCTATGAATGTGATAAAAATTCACAAAATTCTCATAGAATTTACAAAGTAAATCAGATATGATTAATGGCCACAAATATTTATTAAACCAATACTAATGGATATAATCATAAAATAATATTCAACTGACAATTAACATAAAATATACTTTAACTTGTAGGGAATACAGAAAGGTAGATCCATATGAAAATAATTTAAAAAATAAATAAAAAACAGTGACCAAAGGCTGAAAAGAAACCTTCATTGTAAAGGCTCAAGCAAGACATTTTGATTTCCATTGCTAGGCCCCATATAGTGAGATAGAGAGATCCAATTCTTGCAACTTATCCTTTGAACTGACACAAGTTACTGTGGCATGCCCCACCACGTAAAATAATAAATAAATAATGTAATTAAAATTTATAGTGGAATGTATTTAATGTCAGTGTATTTTAGGAGTCAACTTCAAGGGCTCATAGTTCCTAATTTAGCCCTTATTCATATGCATTTAACTAACATGTATATAGAGGAGCATACTGTAATTTCTACAACCACAGCAATTTCTACAATAGTAGTATTAATTTCTAACATGAACTATGCTTTAAATGTAATCAATATAATAAACTGTTGAAAGCAAAAACACAAATGGAAAACAAAGCAGTTATTATTCATTGGAAGGAGCCTGCTTAGAAGAAGTAAGTAAAGTTGACCACATTAAATACATTTTCTGAGCCTATCAAAGTCTATCGATTGAAGGTAGATCTAGAGTTATTTACATTTATGCTTTTACACTTTAGTTACCTTGTTCACTTTAGCAGTGACACATGCATGCAATTATTTCTCCATATCTGATCAAGGCTGTGTGTCTCCTCTAAGTATGATGAGAAAACATAAGATAGATGATATTTTCAGATGACGTTTCCCGTAAAACACTGGCTGAAAAGAAATTTTCTTTCCTAATTTTGTTCAGTTCTGAGTTTTCAATATGTGGTTATTTTAAATTGGGGACCTGGTACTGAACAAATTTCCATGTACACATGAAGTACAAAGTACAGCCACTAGGATCTAATTTGGCTCTAAATTTTGATGTATTTTTAATCCAGGTTACATTTAATATTTTTATTATTTTTTATCCATCCCTTTCATTTAGGGAGGATGTCTTTCTATTGCTTACCTTCAATTGACATTGACACAACTAAATAAAAAATTACTGAAGGAGAATCTTATAGTTCCTGGAATCCATAGCAAAGTCTAACAGTAATCCATCACCTACAACCCAAGACAGTGCTAGTTTGTATTTCCCCTTCTCAAACTCCAACTTCATTTATTTTGTGTTTGGTTTAGAGATGATAGCAGGCATAACAATGGACAATTCAGTGAAGAAATGCATTTCAATTATGTATGAAGTAATGTCAGTGTCAGAAAACAGAAGCAGATGGAGGTCAAGACATCCTAAACCAATCATGTGTTTAAGGTACATGGAGAGAGATGGTGTAAGGAATTATTAATGTTACTGGTTTTTTTTTTTTTTTTTGTTTCTTTTAAATGAAGACTATGTACACCGTGAGGCTGCACTTGCTTTGAGGGGCTAGGAACTGGAGGCTTGTCAAGCACAGGGGTTGCAGGCATGTCATGTATGTGTCATGCATCCAGGGACTAGGAACATGTCATGCACATAGGGATTGGGGGCATTTCATTTACATAGCACAGTCATGGAGAACATGGGATATTAAGTGGGCTAATCATTATTGTTCATCCAGTCACTAAGTCTTCATCTAGAGAACCATTCACATTTAACACCATTTTTACCTATATAGAAAGTAGAAATTCAAATCAACTGGATTTCATAATCTTGAAAAACTAAGAGAGCAGATGGAACCAACTGAGCAGCAACAAGATTGAAAGCACACTCTACGGAAGTCAACCGGGCTGATCCTCTACCCTCTAGGAAGGTGCAATTCACCCAAGAAGAGATTTAAAACAGATAACATTGCCGAGCAGAGCAATTAAGAACAAATTCTGGAAATATTAACAATACATTACATGTATATGTAGATTATTGCTCGGATAAACTCTCATGAACGTGGTGGATTCGTTCATTTTTTATTACTATCCTAACAAAGCTCTAAAAACTGAACAGCTAAAAAACAAATAAACAAAATGCTACAAGCTTGGAATCACCAGTTTGTCTCCTCTGTTATGGGACTCAAAGGCTAAATAAAGCCAAGGGTAAGGTGAGCTGTATGTATTCTTCCTAGAAGGTGCAGAGTAAGGAGCTAAGAAGTGATTCAAGGATGGCTTTTCTTTTCTTTTCTTTTCTTTTCTTTTCTTTTCTTTTCTTTTCTTTTCTTTTCTTTTCTTTTCTTTTCTTTTCTTTTCTTGGATACTTTCTTAATTTACATTACAAATATTATCCCCTTTCCCAGTTTTCCCTCCTCTTGAAATCCCCTATCCGACCCTCCTTTCTCCTGATTCTATGAGTTTGTTCCCCCACCCAACCACTCACTCCCACTCCCCCCTGCTCTGATATTTCCCTACACTGGTGCATCAAGCCTTTCCAGGACCAAGGGCTTCTCCCTCAATTGAGGCCCAACGAGGCCATACTCTGCTACATATGCTGCTGAAACCTTGGGTCCCAACCATGTGTACTCTTAGGTTGCTGGTTTAGTCCCTGGGAGCTCTGGGGAGTCTGGTTGGTTGACATTGTTGTTCTTCCTATGGGGTTGCAAACCCATTCCCAAAATACCATTCACAGACCACATGCAGCTCAAGAAGAAAGAAGACCAAAGTGTGGATGCTTCGGTCCTTCATAGAAGGCGGAACAAAATACTAATGGGAGGAAATGTGAAGACAAAATGTAGAGACTGAAGGAAAGGCCATCCAGAAACTGCCCCACATAGGGATCCATTCCATATATATATATTCACCAAACCCAGAAACTATTCTGGATGCCAGGAGTGCTGACAGGAGCCTGATATAGCTGTCTCCTGAGAGGGTATGACAGAGCCTGATAAATACAGAGATGGATGCTCAAAGGCAACCATTGGACTGAGCAATTGTCCAACTGGGGTCTCAATTGTAACACAGGGGAAAATTTCCTGAACAGAACACCAATGTCTTATGCTATTAGAACAAAAATCAACAAATGGGACCTCATAAAATTGCAAAGCTTCTGTAAGGCAAAGGATACTGTCAATAGAACAAAACAGCAACCAACTAATTGGGAAAAGATCTTTACCAATCCTACATCCAATAGAGGCCTAATATCCAATGTATACAAAGACCTCAAGAAGTTAGACTCCAGAGAACCAAATAACAATAATAAAAATGAGGTACAGAGCTAAACAATGACTTCTCAACTGAGGCATACTGAATGGCTGAGAAGCACCTAAAATAATTTTTAGCATCCTTAGTCATCAGGGAAATGCAAATCAAAACATCCCTGAGATTCTACCTCACACCAGTTAGAACAGCTAAGATCAAAAACACAGGTGACAGCAGATGATGGAGAGGATGTGAAGAAAGAGAAACACGTCACTGCTGGTAGGATTGCAAGCTGGTACACCACTCTGGAAATCAGTCTGTCAGTTTCTCAAAAAATTGGAAATGTGAGGACCCAGTTCTATCCATCCTGGGCATATACCCAGAAGATGCTCCAACATATAATAAGGACATATACTCCACTATGTTCATAGCAGCCTTATTTATATCTAGAAACTGGAAAAAACCCAGATGTCCCTCAATAGAAAAATGTGGTACATTTACACAATGGAGTACTACTCAGCTATTAAAAACAATGACTTCATGAAATTCATAGGCAAATGGATGGAACTAGAAACTATTGTCCTGAGTGAGGTAACCCAGTCACGAAAGAACACACATGGTATGCACTCACTGAGAAGTTGGTATTGGCCCAAAAACTCAGAATACCAAAAAAAGGATGGCTTTTCTAAATCTGAGATCTTAGTGTCTTCCTTGCTACCCCCACTACCACCACTACCACCACCACCACCACCACCACCACCACAACTACCACAACCACCACTACCACCACTACCACCACCACCACCACCACCAACAACAACAACAAAAACCTTTCATTTTTCAAGATTCTTTCTTTCTTGTGTTTTAAATAAGACTATGTACCTTTTCCCCCAGATCTTAGTGGGCAATATACCAAGTCAAGAACTATTTAGAATCCCTCATTTATTAGGAAGCACATATTCTTGTGCAGCTGACAAGACTTAATTATAGGATTGGTCCTTTCTCAATCTACCACATAGGTCTCTGAGATTGAACTGAGGACATCAGGCTTGGGACAGGTGTCTTTATCACTTAAGCCATCTTAATGGCGGAAGATTTATGTTTTTTATTTCAGGAACGGGTATCTAGTAGCCTACAACCATGCCTCTTTTATGCTTTAAGAATGCTAGACTAGGACACATATATCTGATCTACATTCCAGGTTATTGTTTGTTCTTTGATTATGTGACATTCAACTGGAAATTCATGTTCAAATACTGAACATAACTTTCCTAAATTCTTCCAGAGCCCCTTTATTTTCCTATTTCTTTTTTTATAATAGAACATATGGGAATTATAGAACACAAATTAGAAGCAAATACTTAACTTTTAAGTGGTTATTTACTGCGTCAATGAGCTAGGTTAGATTGCTTAACACCTTTGATTCATAATTTCCTGACCCCTGACATACCTATAATATACACACTCCTGAGTCACTTGATTGTTCTGTCTCTGTCTCTGTCTCTGTCTCTGTCCCTCTCTCTCTCTTCCTCCTTCTATTTCCAGTCTTACATTCTTTCTAGGAAATTCTGAAGCTATATTTAAATGAAGAGTTAAGTGAGGGACCCAGATTCTCATCCACAGAGGGTGTTAATAACCATTTATTAATGAAGCTTTGAAAATGATGGTATAAAGGAAATATTAGTGTAAATCCAAAGCCTTGCAATTCCCCACTTGCTTCTATAATTAGATGTTTTCTCTGAATGCAGTAATGCGTTTTTGTAAATGACTTGTGAATATCAACTAATCCTGTTTTAATTAGAGCAAATAAAACTGATGATGAAAGTTTCAAAGTCCAATGTTAAATTCTTTTCAAGTGTAACGTGCAGTAAAAGTTATTTTGTTGAGTACAAAAGAAGTTAACAGTAATGAATCATGGGGCTTATGACAGGAGAATTGCTGTTTCAAAAGCAGAAGAAAAATGCATATGTTTACATGCTAAATAATTTTTCTTTAGGTATATGTATAAAGCTAAACTCCAGAAGTTAAAGCTAAAATAATAATATTTTGATGCTCTCCACTGACAGGATATTAGCCTTGCTCTCAGTTTGATCACCCTTCAGACAGTACCTTCAGCCTCCATTTTCTCTGGCTTTAGAACACCTGCATTCCTAAAGGTGATCCAGTATTCTCTGGAGCTCTTTGACTTGTAAATCTTTTCAAAAGGCTGTCAGTATTATTTAAAAAAAAAAAAAAAGAAGAAGAAGAAGAAGAAAAGAAAGAAAGAAAGGACTGACTTTTCTCAGGACCTAGCAGCCAAGCCTTTGAAATTCAATCAAGAATCTCCCAGGCTATGGAAGCAGGTGTTGAGTGGTTCCATTGCTCAAAGTTATAAAGATAACTCAGTCCCTGAAGATAGGAGAAATTGACTGTTCTTCTGAGGACCGACAGCAAACTCACATGGCTCTCACTTCAACTCTTAAAATTCGCCAAATGTTGGCTAGACAGATGTGAGCTTGCACTAAGTTCTAATGAGCATTTTTCTTTTGATTCTTTTTCTTTCCTTTTTTTTCTTCATTGAATATGAGGATGATATTTCTCCTTCTTCGACATCATTTACTTGTTTGTAACAAAAGATTGGCATTTCTGGTTCTTGAACTTCTGAGTCAGTATCATTAAAATAATCCAGTAGTGAAATGATAGATACTTGGATAAGAAACAGAAAATGCCTTGAATTTTAATACAGCCAGAGAATAATGTGCACTTAACCCAGGTACTGTCTGGACTGCAGATGCACAAGATAGTTTTACACAGTCTGTCTCCCTTCAGAGTGGGAAGCCTCCTGTCTTACTCTCAAGTGTCACTGTTTGAGTCAATACTCATGTTCCATTCATCTGATCTTTTCAGGAAGCAGCAATTCAGAAGATTTTTCTCTCAAACTTTCTCCTACTTAGAGAAATACTTTGTACTCTTTGAGGTCAGCAAAGCACCCAACACTCTCACATTAAAAAGCTATTAAAATGCAGCATGCTATTTTCTTTCAAACTAGAATAAATCATTGATTTAAAAAAAGTCCTTTATATACAGGGATTCATGCATGTAAGACCACAAATGAATGCTTTGCATATATATTTTATACCTTTCATTCATGGAGACATAGTAAGTGTTGTTCGTGACAATTTCATTTCATATCCTCAGCAGCCAAAAACGACTAACTTCCTTTGCAGGAGCTATTCAAGTTTTGTGTATTCTAAGAATACCTAGTATATATTCTCTCTCTCTCTCTCTCTCTCTCTCTCTTCTCTCTCTCTCTCTCTCTCTCTCTCTCCCTCTCTCTCTATCTCTCTCTCTCTCCCTCTCTCTTTCTCTCTCTCTCTCTCTCTCTCTCTCTCTCTCTCTCTCTCTCTCTCTCTCTTTCTCTCTCTTTCATACACACACACAGACACACACAGACATACAGCATAGACACACACACAGACATACACAACATGCACACACAAACCAGTTTGTTTAATTGTGGTCATTTTAACAGGTTATATTCTCAGTTTCTTAAATGTTTAGACAGGATTTGTTATTCATAATTTCTGTAAGCCACTTATATTTTAACCATTTGCATTAACATATTTTCTCACATACCTCCTTTGTGTTCGAAGGTAAAAATTAGAGTTTTGACATGACCCAGATGTGCATTAAAATTCAAGTTGTAACACTAGTGTGCTGGTTTTCTCAGACATGAAGTGAAGCCAAAAAATCATAAATCTTACAGTGTTTATGAAAATTAATTGGGTAACATATGTGACAGTCTAGCATGTCTCCTAACACATCCTGAAAACTTGACATGCAAAGTTTGTTTTTATAAACTTTTTAAAAGACATTTGATATTCCTTTCTTTCAGTCATAAGTGTAAATCAGATCAATGTCTTCAGCATAAGGCACCACCTTATTTGTTCTTACATGTGTTACAGAAAATTTTATAAAGATATTTCCTAATTACACGCATTTAAGCTTGGAATAATAGTTGTCTGAATAATTCCTCAATATGTTAAGTTAGTAATTCTAAACTTGGGACAGTTGTATATGTTACAGGATGAGTAATGGTGTGTACAGAGAGATTTGGTTGTTACACAACAGGACAGTTTTGAAAAGTGTATGAAAGGGTGGTGGTGGAACATGCCTGTAATCCCAGCACTCTGGGAGGCAGAGGAAGGCAATTTCTGAGTTCAAGGCCAGCCTGGTGTACAGAATCAGTTCCAGGACAGCTAGGGCTATGCAGAGAAACCCTGTCTCAAAAAAAAAATCCAAAAAAACAAATGAAAGAAAGAAAGAAAAGAAAATTAACAGAGGAATGGATACAGAAAATGTGGTATATATACACAACGGAGTACTATTCAGACATTAGAAACAATGAGTTCATGAAATTCTTGGACAAATGGATGGAACTGGAGAACATCTTCCTAGATGAGGTGACCCAGTCTCAAAAGAACACTCATAGTATGCACTCACTGATAAATGGATATTAGCATAGAAACTTGGGATACCCAAGACACAATGCACATATCAAATGATGCCCAAGAAGAAGGAAGGAGTGGTCCCCAGTCCTGGAAAAGCTCAGTGCAGCAGTGTAGGGGAATAACAGGACAGGGAAGTAGGAAGGGGTGGATTGGGGAACAGGGGGAGGGAAGAGGGCTATGTCAATTTCAGGGTTGGGGGATCCAGGAAAGGGAAACTTACTTGAAATGTAAATAAAAAATATATCGAATAAAAAAAGTATGAACAGTGACATATATTCTATATTCTCCTGCAATGGAGAATACTTCAGCTCATTGCTCACCATAGGCTGTGTTAGAATAATTCTGTCCTAAATGCTGCTCCTAGCATTCATATTTTCAATATGCATATCTGCATAGTGAAAGGACATAAGAAAGAATTTTGAAAATTATTATTTTCTCAAGAGCAATTACACAAAATATATTTATTTGAAAGTTAGTTTATCTAAAAAAATGCCTAAGTAAAGGCATTTATTAAAGAAAGATACAATGCAGATGAGTATCCATTTTTATTCACTCCGTCAAAAGCCAAAAAGTAGTTAAAATTAATTGGAGAGAATGACCTCCATTATCAGTGTTACCCAGGACCCATCAGATCAATGAGCTTGAGATAGCCGGAACAAAACAACACTCCCAGATCAAAAGCCCACTAAAGGCTGAAGGATACTTTGGATTAAGTTAATTGCAACCCAGGAGGAATGACGGCAGCCAATATTGTTCTGTACAATCTAATTGAGGTGAGCCAGGTAAAGTCAAGAGCCATTGGGGAGCTTTACCAGGTCTCACCAACTCACAAGCTCAACATATTTGATGAAATACAGGGTGTTTAAAAATAACAGCTGCATAATAGAGAGATCCAGAGGAGCGCAGGGGAAGAAGCATTTAGCATGCTGAAATTCTAGATTTTCCAGCTTTTTGCAGAAAATGAAACCTATTAACTTATCTATTCTTTGTTTTCTGCATTTGTAATGTAAAGCTGTTCAAATGGTTTTTTTTTAATTCATTTTATATCCGGATTGCTGCCCCCTCCCAGTCATCCCCTCCCATACTCTCTCTCCCATGCCTTCTTCCTTTTCGCCTTCATCTCTGAGGCAATGGACATCTTCTACCTGGAATCTCCAGAGGAAGATTCCACTACCTTTACCCAATGGCATATGCCTTATTTGGCAATACAGTGTGGCCATGATCATATAGGGAAAAAGCAAGGAGTCACCAACCCAAAAGGTGTAATTCTTTAAATTAGTAAAAAGGGAACACAGGCATCAATTTTTTGCTACTGAGCACTTCCTTGTATTTAAAGGTTAGTAGAATTTTTACAGTGAAGTTGTTCTCAGTAGAAAACTGATATCCAGTGGCTGGAGAGATGGCTTAGTTGTTAAAAGCACTGACTGTTCTTCAAGGGGTCCTGAGTTCAATTCCCAGAAAGCACATGGTAGCTCACAATCATCTGTAATGGAATCTGATGCCCTCTTGGTATGTCTGAAGACAGCCACAGTATGCTTACATACACAAATATAGATATATATATATAATATATATATTATATATATATATTTAAAAAAGAAAACAGATATCAATTCAAAATTACTTTAATATATTGTATTATTTAATAACATAAAGCAAAATCTCATGTGTAGGCTTATATCATGGAGATGGAGTCATGGTCCTGATGCGAAGCACATTATAAGTTGGAGAACATCCTCAGAACACATATTTAGGCTCAGCTCTTGCTTTACTGTCTGTTTATCCTCTCCCATGGTTCTTAAGTGTCTTCTAAGAGGTGTTAGGTGGAGAAAGGTGTTGTTATCACAGTACAAGGGCTCCTCAGCGACTGAGCCTACCATAATCTTGACTCAACTTTCCTCAATTTCTACTGCTTCATGTTTGTCATAAACTGTAAAACATTATTACATTTGCCTCATGGATTTGCTCATAATAGAATCTTACACTTGCTCATTTACATAACGATGCAATACTGTATCGACAAGTATATTTGTCTAATGACATACATATGTATCATTAGACAAATATAGTAGAATCTGACCCTGGAGATTCCCAGGAGAGGAGAAATGAAATGGGCCTTACATGACAGGCATGGGAAATAAATCTACCAGTTTATGAACCCTGTAACTGAGAGCACATTGATAAGGTTTCATTCAGATGTACTCCTAAAGTCTCCAGTTTTAGGCTAACATCATCATATTGTTATTAGCTGAAACAAATGAAGCTTTACACCTAAACTATGTGGAGCCTCGTTAAGCAAAGAGGGTGTAATGAAACTTACTTCTGGTAACAGAATGGTTTTGCTTTTCTATGTTTGTTGAGTCACATCTATCACTCTCTGAAAATATATGGCACCGATTCATCAAATAAACTGCTGTTGTGCACCTTCTATGCCTTTGAATGTTCTGCAGCAGTTAGCAGATGTATATGATACACGCTTATGCTGATACCAAGGCAGTTTTGGCTATAGTGTCACATAGGTAAGACAGAGCTTAGTTAGTTGTTCTGTGTGTCATCTTTCTCTTCTACAAAACAAAATGAGGGCTAAGGTGGCAGGTGACTTGCCATGCAAATGCAATGACCTGAGTTTGCTTTATGCAAGGCACAGAAAACTGTGTAGCATGGTGGCAGACACACGTTAGTAATCCTTTCCCTGGTACCCTCTGGCCAACAAGTCTAGCCTACATGGCAGTATTTTGGCCAATATATTTGTACCTCAGAAACAGGGTAGATAATACCTGAAATACGATTGGCCTTTGGCCTTTATTTGCTAAAGCACACCTGTGGTCACATGGTCATTTACCCATGTCCACATGCATCCATACTCATGAGTATACCACAGACACTGGAACACACACACACACACACACAGAGAGAGAGAGAGAGAGTGAGAGAGAGAGAGAGAGAGAGAGAGAGAGAGAGAGAGAGAGGCAGAGAGACAGAGACAGAGAGACAGAGAGGCAGAGAGACAGAGAGACAGAGAGAAAGACAGTAACACAGACAGAGAGAAGTGTACTATATTATTAACAAAGTTGAAAGTATATTTAAAACTATAATAATAATATTCACTTATTATTTTTCAAAAGTTTTTATAGCTTCCCAATATTTTTTATAAATACAAGGTAATTAAATATTGTTAAGCAAAACTTCTTCTAGAGATCACCATTTTCTTCTTGGGTTTTAAAAATTGTCTACTCTACTAAATGCTTTCTGTTTCCTCTCTCCAAATCTACTATGTTACTTCCCCACATCTTCTTAAACTGCTGAGAAGGAAGAAAGAGAAGGAAGGAAAGGGATGAGGGTGGAAATCTCATATTAATTAAAATATTAGGAAAAGAATCATGTACACCAAAACAAAGGACATTACTTGTCAAATGTGGAATTTGAATCTTTTGATGGTTTTCCTTGGTGGATTTCTTTAGAACACTGATTTAGTGTTTTGCATAGAGTTGCCTTGTCAATCCTTTGGAAATGTGTTCAAATATCTGCTTTTATTCATATGCAAATCCCTCTCTTAGAACTACAGAATAAAAGCTGTTTAAGCCCTGTCTGGTTCTTTCAAGCTAAAAATTTTATACCATGTCTCTGACCTCAGTGAGTTCTCTATATTTGTGTCTCTGATGAACACATGCCTACAGAAACTTGGCAAGGACAGATATTACCACACTGAAAAAGAAGTACAGAGAAGTAGAAAAGGGAAAAGATGTTGTCTCCCCTTAAGAAAATAGCTATTCATATTTGTTTTCTTCTGTGTACAATTTTTCAACATTTACCTAGCATACATTTTTTAATGTGTGTTGTAACCTGTAAAAACATAAAATCAATTAAAAAATTATTGCATTTTACTTGTCAAATATGAGACAAAGATATCGTTATTTTTCAGCTTACTAAAGATCTTTTATTAATATTTTTCTCCACCTCTTCCTTCTTTTTATTTGATGCTTGAGTGTTCCTGGCTACAGTACACTAAAAACTAAATGAAGCCATAAATTGTATGTGTGCATCTCCCCAAGACCTTCCTATTGTGGATAGTCAACAAGCATTCACTTTATTGCATTTTGGAATCCGTCTTGTTGCTTAACAATGTCTTACTTCCTTGGAGAGAGTAGACCCCTCATATGTATCTCTTAGACAATTGAACTTAGGGGAGTGGGAGTTTCACTAGACTGAACCCTTTTTTTTATTTA
Organism: Apodemus sylvaticus; assembly: GCF_947179515.1. Lineage (NCBI taxonomy): Eukaryota > Metazoa > Chordata > Mammalia > Rodentia > Muridae > Apodemus > Apodemus sylvaticus. The sequence goes on along the minus strand of NC_067477.1, from coordinate 103,324,469 downwards.
TTCTTTTTTTTAATTTATTGATATATTTATTTACATTTCAAATGATTTCCCCTTTTCTGGACCCCCACTCCCCAAAAGTCCCATCAGTTCCCTTCCCTCCCCCTTTTTTCCCACCCAATCCTTCCCACTTCCCTGTTCTGATTTTGTTCTATACTGCTTCACTGAGTCTTTCCAGAACAAGGGACCACTCCTCCTTTCTTCTTGTACCTCAATGATGTGTGGATTATGTTTGGGGTATTCCAGTTTTCTAGGTTAATATCCACTTATTAGTGAGTGCATACCATGATTCATCTTTTGAGTCTGGGTTACCTCACTTAGTATGATGTTCTCCAGCTCCATCCATTTGCCTAAGAATTTCATGAATTCATTGTTTCTAATGGCTGAATAGTACTCCATTGTGTAGATATACCACATTTTTTGCATCCACTCTTCTGTTGAGGGATACCTGGGTTCTTTTCAACTTCTGGCAATTATAAATAGGGCTGCTATGAACATAGTAGAACATGTATCCTTATTACATGGTGGGGAATCTTTTGGGTATATGCCCAGGAGTGGTATAGCAGGATCTTCTGGAAGTGAGGTGCCCAGTTTTCAGAGGAACCGCCACACTGATTTCCAGAGTGGTTGTACCAATTTGCAACCCCACCAGCAGTGGAGGAGTGTTCCTCTTTCTCCACATCCTCGCCATCACCTGCTGTCTCCTGAATTTTTAATCTTAGCCATTCTGACTGGTGTAAGGTGAAATCTCAGGGTTGTTTTGATTTGCATTTCCCTAATGACTAATGAAGTTGAGCATTTTTTAAGATGTTTCTCCGCCATCCGAAATTCTTCAGGTGAGAATTCTTTGTTTAACTCTGTACCCCCATTTTTAATAGGGTTGTTTGGTTTTCTGGAGTCTAACTTCTTGAGTTCTTTATATATATTGGATATTAGCCCTCTATCTGATGTAGAATTGGTGACTGAACCCTTTATCATGAGCCTTTTGTCTCTGAGATGATCCTCTTCCCAGCCCAGGCTGTGCCTTAAACTAAGAGTCAAGGGGTTATAAGTGGGTGTTTTACCTGGATTTGTCCTCTCTAGAAGATAAAAGAGCCAAGGGACATGACTCGAAAATATTTATGCTATTGAGACTCTGAAAATCAAGCAACTTCTAACAAATTGTTTCCCAGTGCTGTAAGTATAAACCTTGCCAGAAGCATTATTTTGATTTTTAAAAGAAAAAAAAAACATGATGTAAAATATCAATTCCTTTACAGAAAATCTGATTCAAAATTCCAATTTAAATCTTGGAAAAGTTCCAGGCACATTAATAGAAAATTAACTTGATTTTAGGATACAGAACATCCATGTTTAACTTTAAAAACAATATTAAATGCTGTACCTTTTTATGTCTCTGAGAAAAAAATCTTCCTACTATAAGAATCCTCTGACCACAGACAAGGAATCAAAACAAATGAAGGAAGAGAAAGTATATAGTTAAACTCCTTCAGTGGGAAAGTACATTGTTCTAAAGAAGTCATTAGAAAAAAGTTCAATTGTATTTTATATAAGGTATTTTCATTTTCATGAATTTCATTATATACAAGTCAGTTCCCAAGAGGCACTAAAGAATAAATATGTCTGATGATTTTAAGCATGTGAAATGTGAAAATAATAGCTCAAGGCTTTTCACTTCATCCTAAGAGTCTTGAAGCAATTATTATATCAGTTCTATAGATGGTAGCATATTCTCTGAGATGGCAAGAGTCCCATCATATCAACATTTCTATTCTCTGATTAATTGAGACTGTTGACTCTCAAATCTTGGCTCCTTTCATGCTAACTCATTATGAGTCTACTGGTGAGTTTACTAAAAGTTAAATAATTTTTTTTAAACTGTTGATTGTAGGCACCAAAATGGCTTGCCATGCAGATGAGAATCCAAGCTTGAGTTCCAAGAACTCACATAAAAACCTGGACACAGAGGTAAACATCTGTAATTTTATCACCAAAGAGGGGGCAATGAGGAAAGCAGGACCTCACTGGCAACCCAGTGCAGCTGGCTGGTGAGCTTCTCCACATGTCAGGCATAGAGGAGTATACCTGTACACACATATTCATGCACCACAAAACACATAAACACGCACATGCACACATCAAACATATAAGAACACACACACACACACACAAGCACACACATGGACAAACGTGGAATCTGAGTGGATTTGCCATGATCTTTCTCTGTTAAGGAAGCTACTATATACCTTTTGCTTTTGAAAAATTTATACAGTTATCAATACTGTCCTGTAGGTATGATATGCTAACAAATATTTAGTGTAAACCAGTAAGAATTATTTTGATACTTTTTCAGCACTAATCTGGAATGATAGACAGCAGAAAATAATATTATCTAATCCTTAGAGTTTCTAGAAATAGCTGAGCTGTGGCAAGGATGACCTTGGGAAGACTAGGTGGATAGAAACAGAAAATATACTTTAACATCTTCCTATCTAAATTAACTAAGTAAATATATATGTATGGACACATGAATTTATATATGATAAATATTCCAGGTTTACAAATTTTAATATAATGTTTTATATCATCTATCATAAAGAAAAAAATACCCTAGAAAATAACAGCATGTTTCATGCTCAGCATTCTGTAGATCTAATACTAATTATGTATTTCAATATATAATCCAAGCATAATATGAAAACAAATAATATGTCAATGCTTTCTCTTTTTTATGCAAAATTATAATGCTAAGTACTTTATTAGAGTTTCATGTAGTCAAAGCCTTTGAGATCTATTCATGTAAAACACTTTTTGATCTATCACTTAACTGCATCATCCATTTCTTTTGACTGAGATGTCTGATATAAGAGGTGTTGAAGGAGGGTATATAGAATACTCTTGAAGTCCCAGTACCCAGGAAGCAGAGAGAATCAATACAAGCTTGGGCCACACAGTCCAGCAGCCAGCAGTATACAGTCTTACTACCTTAAAAGGTAAACATGCAACCACAAATGTGGTAAAGAAGTGCTTTGATAAGAAAGACTGACAACTTAGGTTGAGTCTCATACTGGTAGAAACAAACACCAAAATTATAAGTGGGCAATGGACAATTAATATAGGCCTCATATTATGTGGTTGAATTACTACTTGTTTAAAGTCTATTAAACCTAGTCCTGATAATATCAAACAAATTTTGTAGCAAAAAATAAAGTGTGTTTATTTTGCATATTTTCTTTTAATTAATATCTTCTGGCATTATATTCTTCCTTTATTCATTTTTATTTTTTAAAATAATTTTATGTGGTTTCTAAATTTTTATATATACATACGTACAATCTATCTTGATCAAATTACCTACCCTCTGCTCCAACTAACCATAGCTTCACCTAGAAATTTCTTTACCACATGTTCTCCTAATGTGCTTGAAAATCTAAGCTACTGAATGTGGATAGTGCTGTCCACAGGCATGTTGGTATGGACACATCCACTGAAACAGGATCATTCTACTAGTTGCCATAGTGGTTAAGAGTACTGACTACTCTTCTGAAGGTCTTGAGTTCAAATCCCAGCAACCACATAATGGCTCACAACCATCAGTAATGAGATCTGATGTTCTCTTCTGCGGTGTCTAAAGACAGCCACAGTGAGTGGGGCAGAAGCAAGAGCTGGAGAGTTGGCTCAGTTAGTTAGGAGCACTGACTGTTCTTTTGGAGGTCCCAAGTTCAAATGCCAGCAACCACATGGTGGTTGACAACCATCTGTAATGAAATTGGATGCCCTCTTCTGGAATGTCTTCAAACAGCTACAGTGTATTTACATGTAATAAATAAATCTTTAAGAAAAAAAGGAAGGAAGGAAAGAAGGAAGGAAGGAAGGATGGAAGGAAGGAAGGAAGAAACAAAGGAAGAAAATAAACTAACTAGACTAGAGCCTCATGAGCCTCTCCTCATTCATGATGGAACCTGAAGTAACTTGATCTTGGACAGGTAACCATAGTTACTGAGCCATCACATGAGCAAGAGTCATGCAATGTGCAAAGGACAGCATTTCAAAACACTCCTCCCCATCCTTCTGTTCCTCCATGTCTTCTGTCCCCTCTCTTCTAGTAGTCCCTAAACCTAGGAACAGCAGTGTGTTTGATACCAATGTCCATCTATGACTACACATTCTAAGTCACAAATTACTATATCTGGGTTGAGTCCCTGCTGTGGTCACAGTCTACTGAAAAACAGAAGATTCTCTTACTAAACTTAAGAACAACATACTGTGGAATATAAATGAAAGCAAGTTTTTTTTTGCCAACTTTCATAAATAATTTATGTTTAAAAATTTTCAAACATATTTTTGATGACTTCCTATTTGTTTTGTGATATTCAAGAAACCTTACAGGAACCTTGGGTTATATTTTTTTTCTACCTTTACTACTATCTCTTCTATTTCCCTTTATGGAGTATATGCAAAATAGCTGATTGGATGTAGTATAAAAATACATAATGATATGACTATTTTTTGCACAGTGTGGTGGTGTATGCCTTTAATTCCAGCATTTGGGAAGCAGAGGCAGGCAGGTCTCTATGAGATGAAGGCCAGCCTGGTCTATAGAGATATTTCCAGGATAGCTGGGACTATTACACCAAAAATCCTGTCTGAAACACCAAAATGAAAAAAAAATGAAAAAATGAAAAATTGAAAAATTGAAAAATGAAAAATTTCACCAAAAATGAAAAAATAAAATGATATGACTATTATCATCAAAGTAAAAAAAAGTACCTTCTTCATTTATTTTCAGAATAAAAATGAATGCTTCCAAAACAAAGAGTCCATACCGTGCTGTCTTCCAATTCTATGCGCTATGCCTATACTCTAAAAGCATATTCTAATAATACTATGAGCTCAAACAAAAACCTTCAATAAGCCTGTAAATAAATGCACAGAATCCTAATCTTTCCCAGACTGCAATTTGTTGAATTTCCCCCAACTGAATTTCAATTTGTTGATTTGTAAGAAAACCATACAATCAAGTGTGCTCCTGTGAATCCAGCGGGCCCCAGCAGGAGCCTTCAGGCGCCTGCTTTGGGATCTGAACAGCCTGGGCCACAGCACTTGGTCTCCAGGAAGTGTGGGAGAACTGGTGTGCACCCAGAGGCAGTCTGGGAGCTCACAGCACAGCTCATTCCTGTGGCACTGAGCTTAGGCTTCAGTCCTGAGGCCTCTGGCGGTAGCCCTCAGACCTCTCCGCTTCCAGATTCAGATCAGCCTGGGCAGCAACACCACATCTCCAGGTCCTGAAAGAGGCAAGAAGGGCTTCCGGGCAGCCAGCAGGAAGAAGTCGGTGTGCTCCAGTGAATCCAGCGGGCACCAGCAGGAGCCTTCAGGTGTCTGCTTTGGGGTCTGAACAGCCTGGGCAACAGCACCCTGTCTCCAGGCAGTGCAGGAGGTAAGCTGTGCACCAGAGGCCACCTGGGAAGAGGCAGCTTGCACTGGTGAGTCCAGCATTGACAAGACCAACTAACACCGGTGAGAACTAGATGGCAAAAGGCAAACGCAGGAACGTCACTGAAATCAAGGCAATATGGCAACATCTGAACCCAATTCTCCTTTACCAGCATGTCCTGGATACCCCATCACACCAGTAAAACAAGACTTGGATTTAAAATCACTGGTCATGATGCTGGTACAGGAACACATGAAGGACATACTTAAAGAAATTTAGGAGAAAATGGATCAAAAGTTAGAAGCCCTTGCAAGGGAAACACAAAAATCATTGAAAGAAATCCAGGAGAATAAAAAGCCAATAATGAGGAAACACAAAAAACACTTAAAGAAATACAGGAGAACTTTGGTCAACAGGCTGAGGTCATGAAAGAGGAAACACAAAAATCTCTTAAAGAATTACAGGAAAGCACAAACAAACAAGTGAAGGAGCTAAGCAAAACAATCCAGGATCTAAAATCAGAAGTAGAAACAACTAAGAAAACTCAAAGGGAAACAACTTTGGAGATAGAAAGCCTTGGGAAGAAATCAGGTGACAGAGATGCAAATATCAACAACAGAATACAAGAGATAGAAGAAAGAATCTCAGATGCTGAAGATACCATAGAAACCATGGAATCAACAGTTAAAGAAAATGCAAAAAGCAAAAAGCTTGTAACCCAAAATATCCAGGAAATCCAGGACAGAATAAGAAGACCAAACCTAAGGATTATAGGCATAGATGAGAGTGAAGATTTACAATTTACAGAGCCAGCAAATATCTTCAATAAAATTATGGAAGAAAACTTCCCTAACCTAAAGAGAGAGATGCCCATGAATATACAAGAAGCCTACAGAACTCCAAACAGACTAGACCAGAACAGAAATACTTCCCGTCACATAATAATCAAAACACCAAATGTACTAAACAAAGAAAGAATATTAAAGGCAGTAAGAGAAAAAGGCCAAGTAACATATAAAGGAAGACCTATCAGAATCACAGCAGACTTTTCACCTGAGACTATGAAGGCTAGAAGATCCTGGGCTGATCTCATGCAGACTCTAAGAGAACACAAATGCCAGCCAAAACTACTATATCCAGCAAAACTCTCAATCACCATAGATGGAGAAACTAAGATATTCCATGACAAAACCAAGTTTACCCAATATCTATCCACAAACGCAGCCCTACAAAGGATAATAGGAGGAAAACACCAATACAAGGAGGGAAACTTCACCCTGGAAAAAGCAAGATAGTAACCTTTCACCAAACCCAAAAGAAGTTAACCAATCAAATTTAAAAGTAATGTCAAAAATGACAGGAAATAACAATCACTATCCCTTATTATCTCTTAACATCAATGGACTCAGTGCCCCAATGAAAAGACATAGACTAACTGACTGAATACGCAAGCAGGACCCTACATTTTGCTGCTTACAGGAAACACACCTAAGGGTCAAAGACAAACACTACTTTAGAGTAAAAGGCTAGAAGACAATTTTACAAGCAAATGGTCTCAGGAAACAAGCTGGAGTAGCCATTTTAATATCAGACAAAATTGACTTTCAACACAAAGTCATCAAAAGAGACTCTGAGGGACACTTCTTGCTGGTCAAAGGAAAAATACAACAAGAAGAACTCTCAATCCTGAACATCTATGCTCCAAATGCAAGGGCACCCTCTTTCGTAAAAGATACTTTATTAAAGCTCAAAGCATACATTGCACCTAACACAATAATTGTGAGTGACTTCAACACTGCACTTTCCTCAATGGACCGATCAGGAAAACAGAAACTAAACAGGGACATAATGAAACTAATTGAAGCTTTGGACCAATTAGATTTAACAGATAGAACATTCTATCCTAAAGCAAAAGAATATACCTTTTTCTCAGCACCTCATGGTACCTTCTCCAAAATCGACCATATAATTAGTCACAAGACAGACCTCAACAAATATAAGAAGATCGAAGTAATCCCATGCCTCCTATCAGATCACTATGGAGTAAAAGTGGTCTTCAATAGCAACAAAAACAACAGAAAACCCACATACACGTGGAAATTGAACAATATTCTACTCAATGATACCTTGGTCAAGGAAGAAATAAAGAAAGAAATTAAAGACTTTTTAGAACACAATGAAAATGAAGACACAACATACCCAAATCTATGGGACACAATGAAAGCAGTGCTAAGAGGAAAACTCATAGCCCTGAGTGCCTCCAAAAAGAAAATGGAGAGAGCATACAGCAGCAGCTTAATGACACACCTGAAAGCCCTGGAACAAAAAGAAGCTATTTCATCCAGGAGGAGTAGAAGGCAGGAAATCATCAAACTCAGGGCTGAAATCAATCAAGTAGAAACAAAGAGAACCATACAAAGAATCAACAAAACCAGGAGCTGGTTCTTTGAGAAAATCAACAAGATAGATAAACCCTTAGCCAGACTGACCAAAGGGCACAGAGAAAGTATCCAAATTAACAAACTTAGAAAGAAAAGGGAGATATAACAAGGGAAACTGAGGAAATCCAAAAAATCATCAGATCCTACTACAAGAGCCTGTACTCAACATAACTGGAGAATCTGGAGGAAATGGATAATTTCCTTGACAGATACCAAATGCCAAAATTAAATCAGGACCAAATAGATCATCTAAACAGTCCCATAATGCCTAAAGAAATTGAAGGAGTCATAGAAAGTCCTCCAACCAAAAAAAGCACAGGACCAGATGGTTTCAGTACAGAATTCTATCAGACTTTCAAAGAAGAGTTAACACCAATACTCTTCAAATTATTCCACAAAATAGAAACAGAAGGAACACTACCCAATTCCTTCTATGAAGCCACAATTACTCTGATACCAAAATCACACAAAGATCCAACAAAGAAAGAGAACTTCAGACCAATTTCCCTTATGAACATCGATGCAAAAATACTCAATAAAATTCTTGCCAACCGAATCCAAGAACACATCAAAACGATCATCCACCATGATCAAGTAGGCTTCCTCCCGGGAATGCAGGGTTGGTTCAATATACGGAAATCCATCAATGCAATCCACTACATAAATAAACTCAAAGAAAAAAACCACATGGTCATTTCATTGGATGCTGAAAAAGCATTTGACAAAATTCAGCATACTTTCACGCTTAAAGTCTTGGAAAGAACAGGAATTCAAGGCCCATACCTAAACATAGTAAAAGCAATATACAGCAAACCGGTAGCCAGCATCAAACTAAATGGAGAGAAACTTGAAGCAATCCCACTAAAATCAGGGACTAGACAGGGCTGCCCCCTTTCTCCTTATCTTTTCAATATTGTACTTGAGGTAGTAGCTCGAGCAATTCGCCAACATAAGGAGGTCAAAGGGATACAAATTGGAAAGGAAGAAGTCAAACTATCATTATTTGCAGATGACATGATTGTCTACCTACGTGACCCAAAAAACTCCACTAGAGAACTCCTACTGCTGATAAATAACTTCAGCTAAGTGGCAGGTTATAAAATCAACTCAAGCAAATCAGTGGCCTTCCTATACTCAAAGGATAAGCAGGCTGAGAAAGAAATTAGGGAAATGACCCCCTTCACAATAGCCACAAACAGTATAAAGTATCTTGGGGTGACTCTTACCAAACATGTGAGAGATCTGTATGACAAGAACTTCAAGACTCTGAAGAAGGAAACGGAAGAAGACTTCAGAAAATGGGAAAACCTCCCATGCTCATGGATCGTTAGAATCAATATAGTTAAAATGGCCATTTTGCCAAAAGTAATCTACAGATTCAATGCAATACCCATCAAAATCTCAACTCAATTCTTCACAGAGTTAGAAAGAGCAATTATCAAATTCATCTGGAATAACAAAAAACCCAGGATAGCTACAACTATTCTCAGCAACAAAAGAAATTCTGGGGGAATCACTATCCCTGACCTCAAGCAATACTACAGAGCAATAGTTTTAAAAACTGCATGGTATTGGTACAGTGACAGGCAGGAGGATCAATGGAACAGGATTGAAGATCCAGAAATGAACCCACACATCTATGGCCACTTGATCCTCGACAAAGAGGCTGAAAACATCCAATGGGAAAAAAGATAGCCTTTTCAACAAATGGTGCTGGTTCAACTGGAGGTCAGCATGCAGAAGAATGCGAATTGATCCATCCTTGTCTCCTTGTACTAAGCTCAAATCCAAATGGATCAAGGACCTCCACATAAATCCAGACACTCTGAAGCTAATAGAAAAGAAACTGGGTTGTTTGGTTTTCTGGAGTCTAACTTCTTGAGTTCTTTATATATATTGGATATTAGCCCTCTATCTGATGTAGGATTGGTGAAGATCTTTTCCCAATTTGTTGGTTGCCGATTTGTCCTCTTGATGGTGTCCTTTGCCTTACAGAAACTTTGTAATTTTATGAGGTCCCATTTGTCAATTCTTGCTCTTAGAGCATATGCCAGTCAGAATGGCTAAGATTAAAAATTCAGGAGACAGCAGGTGTTGGAGAGGGTGTGGAGAAAGAGGAACACTCCTCCACTGCTGGTGGGGTTGCAAATTGGTACAACCACTCTGGAAAGCAGTCTGGCGGTTCCTCTGAATACTGGGCACCTCACTTCCAGAAGATCCTGCTATACCACTCCTGGGCATATACCCAGAAGACTCCCCACCATGTAATAAGGATACATGTTCTACTATGTTCATAGCAGCCCTATTTATAATTGCCAGATGCTGGAAAGAACCCAGGTATCCCTCAACAGAAGAGTGGATGCAAAAAATGTGGTATATCTACACAATGGAGTACTATTCAGCCATTAGAAACAATGAATTCATGAAATTCTTAGGCAAATGGATGGAGCTAGAGAATATCATACTAAGTGAGGTAACCCAGACTCAAAAGGTAAATCATGGTATGCACTCACTAATAAGTGGATATTAACCTAGAAAACTGGAATACCCAAAACATAATCCACACATGAAATGAGGTACAAGAAGAAAGGAGGAGTGGCCCCTGGTTCTGGAAAGACTCAGTGAAACAGTATTCGGCAAAACCAGAACCGGGAAGTGGGAAGGGGTGGGTGGGAGGACAGGGGAAGAGAAGGGGGCTTACGGGACTTTCGGGGAGTGGGGGGGGTAGAAAAGAGAAATCATTTGAAATGTAAATGAATTATATCGAACAAAAAAAATAAAAAAAAATAAAAAGGCAAAAAAAAAAAAAAAAAAAAAAAAGAAATTGGGGAAGACCCTTGAGGACATCGGTACAGGGAGAAAGTTTCTGAACAGAACACCAATAGTGTATACTCTAAGAGCAAGAATTGACCAATGGGACCTCATAAAATTATAGAGTTTCTGTAAGGCAAAGGACACCATCAAGAGGACAAATCAGCAACCAACAAATTGGGAAAAGATCTTCACCAATCCTACATCAGATAGAGGGCTAATATCCAATATATATAAAGAAGTCAAGATGTTAGACTCCAGAAAACCAAACAACCCTATTAAAAAATGGGTTACAGAGTTAAACAAAGTATTCTCACCTGAAGAACTTCGGATGGCGGAGAAACATCTTAAAAAACGCTCAACTTCATTAGTTATTAGGGAAATGCAAATCAAAACAACCCTGAGATTTCACCTTACACCAGTCAGAATGGCTAAGATTAAAAATTCAGGAGACAGCAGGTGTTGGAGAGGGTGTGGAGAAAGAGGAACACTCCTCCACTGCTGGTGGGGTTGCAAACTGGTACAACCACTCTGGAAATCAGTCTGGCGGTTCCTCCGAAAACTGGGCACCTCACTTCCAGAAGATCCTGCTATACCACTTCTGGGCATATACCCAAAGGATTCCCCACCATGTAATAAGGATACATGCTCTACTATGTTCATAGCAGCCCTATTTATAATTGCCAGATGCTGGAAAGAACCCAGGTATCCCTCAACAGAAGAGTGAATGCAAAAAATGTGGCATACCTACACAATGGAGTACTATTCAGCCATTAGAAACAATGAATTCATGAAATTCTTAGGCAAATGGATGGAGCTAGAGAACATCATACTAAGTGAGGTAACCCAGACTCAAAAGGTGAATCATGGTATGCACTCACTAATAAGTGGATACTAACCTAGAAACCTGGAATACCCAAAACATAATCTACACATTAACTGAGGTACAGGAAGAAAGGAAGAGTGGCCCCTTGTTCTGGAAAGACTCAGTGAAGCAGTATTCAGCAAAACCAGAACGGGGAAGTGGGAATGGGTGGGTGGGAGGACAGGGGGAGAGAAGGGGGCTTACGGAACTTTCGGGGAGTGGGGGGGGGGGCTAGGAAGGGGGAAATCATTTGAAATGTAAATAAAAAATATATCGAATAAAAAAAAAAGAAAACCATACAATCTTTTTCTCTCTTTCCAAAGACTTGTCCTTCTGCTGTTTAGAACTTCTTCCTGGTTTGGTATGTATAAGTGGAGAATATATATCTGTAAACTGCGCTGCCTAGAAAGATTTCACGTTTTCTTCATATTTTATCTGTGAATGCAAAGAAGAGGCAGTTGAGAGCACATCATTGGCACTTCTGCAATGTCACAACTTTTGTTTGTCACTTCCAACTGTTTTAGGCAACACATGTCTTTTCTTTCTGATTAGACAACTTTATATGTGGGCATCTGGGCTTCTAACTCAGGTCTCCATGTACATAGAGCAAGTTCTTTTGCTTGCTCAAGCCCCAGGTGGTATTTTACTTCCCAATCAGAAATGTTCATTTATTTCCTATTTTTTCCATTCATCTAATTTATTGTATTTCAATTTTTGCATTGATGGATTATTTGTTCCATTACTAAATATCTATTGTTGATCTTTAGTGTTGTGCTATCAGACTGTAATACTGGAATGTCAAAATTAATAATTTTAATATAACTTTTAATAGTGAAATAAAGTAGGTATCAGAAGTATCCATACTGAGGTTACTCAATATTTTTCGATAACTTTTGGGGTTTAACTCTGTCTGTGTTATTTCCTAGCTTTGCATGTAGGGATTCAGCAACTAACTTCACTGGAATATGGTTTTGCCTGTCTATAAAAATAGACACTAAATGGTTTAATAACTCCAGGATGTCATTTCCCCAACCTGTAAAAATAGACAGCAAATGATTTAATAACTTCAGCATGCCATTTTACTTACCTATAAAAATAGATACTAAATGCTTTAATAACACCATCAATGCTATTTGTAAGAATTAAAAAGAACAGAGTGGTGACACGGTCTGGAAATTAATGTGTAGTCTTTTCCTTTCCTTATCAAATAAATTCTTCAGAAAGATTGTGAAGTGTTATAATGACTTATTTAGCATAAATTTTTCTTGCAAAGGAAATGAGGTACATATTTATAAATAATGTATATGATGGTTATTGGTTTATTCTGCCTCTTCTTGCTATTGTTATCATTAAATCCTTGATACAAACGTGTATCCAGCACCTTTTCATTGTCAAAACATTTTAAAAACTTGCTTTCCAGAGAATTGTATAATTCCAGAGAAATAATTCCAAATGTTACTGACAGCATATCAGCAAAACAATTCTTTGAATTCTTTCCTATCATTTACTAACTGACATTTTTACCATTTAAACAGGTATCAGGGTGGTTGTAGCCTCATAGAATAAAATTGACAGTATTCCTTCTGTTTCTACTTTGTGGAATAGTTTGAGAAATATTGGCATTAGCTCTTCTTTGAATGTCTGGTAGAAGCCTCAACTTAAACCATCTGGCTTTGGGCTTTTAGGGGGTGGAGAATTTTAAAGTGTGTTTCTAATTTTATTTTTAGGAGTTATAGGGATATTTAAATAGTTTTTCTGGTCTTTATTTAACTTTGGTAAGTTGTATCTGTCTAGAAAGTTATTGATTTCATTACAACTTTCCAATTTTTTGGAATTTCCTCATTACCTGCTGTTTTGCCTTTTTTGACAACACTGAACAATAAAAGAACTTCTAGAGCTATCACCATCCCTGACCTCAAGCTGTAGTACAGAGCAATAGTAATAAAAATCATATGACACTGGTATAGGAACAGACAGGTTGGTTAATGGAATTGAAATAAAGTCCCTGAGATAAGCGCATTTACCTACAGACATTTGATTTTTGTCAAAGAAGGCAAAATCATAAAATGGAAAAAAATACCTTCAACAAATGGTACTGTTCCAAACTGGATATCTGCATGTAGAAGAATGCAAATACATCCATATCCTATCACCATGCACAAAAGTCAAGTCCAAGTGGATCAAAGACCTCAATATAAAACTGGAAATAGTAAATCTAATAGAACAGAAAGTGAGGAATAGCCTTGAACTCATTGGTACAGGAGACAACTTCCTGAACAGAGCACCGGTGTCTCAGGCTCTAATATCAACAATTTATCAGTGTGTCCTCATGAAACTAAAAAGCTTCTGTAAGGCAAAGGATACTGTCAGTAGTACAAAATAGCAGCTTATAGCTTAGGTCATCTGACAGAGGGATAATAGCCCAAATATATGAAGAACACAAGAAGTTAGACATTAACATCCCAAATATCCCAGTTAAAATATAGAGTACAGAGCTAAACAGAGGATTCTCAGCAAAAGAATCTTGAATGGCTGAGAAACACTCAAAGAAATGTTCAACATCTTTAGTCATCAAATTATCCTAGTCAGAACGGCTAAGATAAAAACTCAAGTGATAACACATGCTAGCAAGAATGTGGAACATTGGGGATATTCCTCCATTCATTGATGATAGGAATGCAAATGTGTACAACCACTCTGGAAATCAATTTTGTGGTTTCTTGAAAAGCTGGGAATAATTCTATCTCAAGATCCAGCTGTACCATTCCTAGGCATATACCCCAAAGATGCCCTAATACCACAGGTACACTTACTGAACTATGTTCATAGGAGATTTATTCATAATAGGCAGCAACTGGATACAAACTAGATGTCCTTCAGCTGAAGAATGGATAGCAAAAATGTGGCACATCCACACAACGAAACATTATTCCGCCATTAAAACCAAAGAGATCATGAATTTTGCAGGCAAATTGTTGGAAATTGAGAAATTTATTCTGAGTGAGGTAAAAGGACATGCATGGTATGTACTCCCTTATAAGTGAATATTAGCTATAAAGTACATAATAACCACACTATACTCCACAGACCCAAAGAAGTAAACAGCAAGAAAGGCCCAAGCAAGGATGCATGAATCTTACTTAGAAGGGGCAATAAATAGGAGGCAGAAGGATGGAGGAACCTGGGCAGGAGAGGAGTCTTAGAGGGAATGGGGGAGGAGGTTGTTCAGGATAAGGTGTGGGGAAAGACAGGAGAGCAGGGCAGAGGGCCAGGAGAATAAAGGAAATCTACATCTGTCCGGGTTGGCAGATGGGAGATATGTAGGGGATATGCTAGAGACCTGGGTTTGTGGAGGCTCCCATCAATCAATGGGAATCAAAGCTTAGCCAAGACACACAGCAGTGCGGATATGGAACCTGAAGAGGCCACCTTCTGGAGCCAGGCAGGAACCCCATTGGAGAGATAGGGACACCAACACAGCAACAAAACTTTTGAACCAAAATTTATCCTGTCTACAAGAAATGCAGCGACAGGACAGGGGATGGAGCAGAACCTGAGGGAATATCTAGCCAACAACTGGCCCATTTCAAGGAAAAGCACCAATCCCTGACACTATTAGTGATACTCTGTTATGCTTATAGCCAAGAGTCTAGCATAACTGTCCCAAAAGGCTTCTCCTAATGGCTGACTGAAACAGGTGCAGATACCCATAGTCAAATATTAGATAGAGCTCAGTGACTCTTATGGAAGAGTTAAGGGAAGAATTGGGAACCCCAAATGTGGTAGAAACTCCACAGAAAGACCAACTACAGTGAACTTATCTGGACCCTTGAGCCCTCTCAGAGACTCACGCACCAATCAAAGGGCACAAGTAGGCTAGAATGAGCTACCCCATATGTAGCAGATGTGCAGCTTGGTCTTCAAGTTGGTCCCTCAGCAATGGGAGTGGGGGCTGTCCCTAAAGCTGTAGCCAGTCTGTGGAATAAGTTCCTATAACTAGGCTGCCTTACCTGGTCTCAGTAAGAGAGAATAGCTTAACCCTGCAGAGACTTTATTTGCTATGGAAGAAGGAAGGAAGTAGATATCTAATTATATAATTCATAAAATATAAGCCAAAGGAAGTAGATATCCAGGCAGCACTTCCATGGACAAAGGGGGTTAGGGGGAAGTACTGTGTAATGGGGGAACTGGGAGGGGTGGCAGCAATCAGGATGAAAAATAAATAAACCAAACCAAACAAACAAACAAAACTGTACTAATGAAAGACATGGGTGTTTTTTATGTAGAAATAGAAATTAAATGCCCTGTGCCCATTCTGAGCTTGACAACTGCTCTATTTTATTTTTATTGATTATTTTATTTATTTACATTTAAAATGTTATTCCCCTTTCCAGTTTCCCCTCCACAAACTCCCTAACCCCTCCTACTTCCCCTGCCTCTTTGAGGGTATGCTCCATTCACCCACCCACTCCGGCCTCACCCTAGCATCCCCCTACACAGATATAGCTGACTCCTGAGAGGCTCTCTAAGGGCCTGCCTAATCCAGATGCAGATGCTTGCAACCATCCATTGGACTGAGCACAGGGGATCCCAGTGGAGGAGTTAGGGGAAGGACTGAAGTAGCTGAAGGGGTTTGCAACCTCATAAGAAGACCAAGACTATCAACCAACCAGAACCCTCCCCCCCGGGAGCTCCCAGGGTCTAAACCAACAACCAAAGAGTACAAATGGAGGGACCCATGGCTCCAGCTGCATATGTAGCCAAGAATGCCCTTCTTTGACATCAATTGGATTAGAGGCCCTTGGTCCTGTGAAGGCTCGATACCCCTATGAAGGGGAATGCCACAGCAGTGAGGTGGAAGTGGGTATAAGGGTTGGGAAGCACCCTCATAGAAGCAGGGGGAGGGAGGATGGCATAGGTGGTTTGCGGAGGGAAAACCAGGAACAGGGCTAACATTTCAAATGTAAATAAGCAAAATATTCAAAAAATTTTAGATTTTTTACTCAGTTTAGAAAAAAATGTATTTTAGGAGATTCAAGTTCTTATTAAGATGAGATTACAGTCAAGGTATGCATAAATATGTGATCTATATGAAGCAATATTATTTTGTGCTACAAAAACTATAGAACAATAATATGGTAATTATGTGTGAATAAAGTGTTTGAGAAGTGTAATTGGTTTTTCATGGAAACATTTTATATGACTACATTGTGATTAGACATTAATACATACAGATTGTGATAACTTTTATGTTTATATGGTAATGTGAAGGCAACCACTATAGAACTATCCAAATTGGTATGCTAAAAGTTGCAATAAGTAAATAACAATGTTATCCTAAAATACATTGTAGCAATGCAAAGAAAGCATGAATACAAAAGTACAGAAATTAGAAGGTGAGGACAGAAAACAAATTCATAAAATAGAAGCAAAAGCCCAAATTAATAATGTATAATAATTTTAAATAGAGACAAAATAAATGAATGTATAAAAGATAGATTGGCCAAATGAATTATGATAAAAGAAGTATTAAGCTAAAATATTATACTGAAAGAATATAACTGAAGATGAAAGAGCAGTATGTGAGAAGATATGAAGCATGTGGCTGGAAAGATGGCCCAGTTCTCGAGAGAACCGACTGCTTTTTCCTGGAACCTGGGCTCCTGAATTTACACTACTCACATGGAAGCTCAGAATTCTTTGTAGCTTCATTTTTGGGGGCACATGATGCAATCTTCTGACCTCCATGGACACAGCATGCATGTGGTATATAGTAATACATGCAGTGAAATCATATATATAAAATGAAATAAAGGTAAAACATATGATATGCTTGCTGTTCACATACAGAACACCTACAGAAGCACAATGCATTACTCATTTGATATTTACCAAAATAGTCATGTTCTTCACTATGCAGTAGATTCTAATACATGTTGAAGTAAGCACTCAAAGTCCTTTTGACCTAGAACTAAAGTAAGTGGCAGTTATTTTTTGCAGATTTTTTTGTTTGTTTGTTTGTTTGTTTTTGTTTTTTGGATTTGGGTTTTTTTTTTTTTGAGACAGGGTTACTCTGTATAGCCCTGGCTGTCCTGGAACTCACTTGGTAGACCAGGCTGGCCTCGAACTCAGAAATCTGCCTGCCTCTGCCTCCCAGAGTGCTGGGATTACAGGCGTGCGCCACCACCGCCCGGCAAGTGGCAGTTATTAAAAGAAGAAGTCAGGTGCCAAGACTTACACAGCTATCTCTTGGACTCCTTATGTACCAAATACAGTTTTATGAGCTTATTGTAGAGAAAATAAATATTCACGTGAAATTTTCAAAATGCAAACAACAACTCCATTAATAAAAGAAAACATGGAACTGATACAATCTCTTCCATCTAGGAAATATCAGTGAAATTAATTGTGGTATGAGCCACAATAATATACAACATAACAATAAAATGTCACAAATTGTTGATACACATCAAACTTGGGGTACTATGAAATTATACCAAGTACAGAAGTTGATAAACTCTTAATGCTTTTCTTTGTATAGCTTTACTGAACTAGTCAGACAAGTCAATTTCCTGGATTTAATAGATAATGCTAATATCATCTGTCTTAGCACATCCACTCATGCTACCTTCTTTGTTTACTTTTAAATGTTTGGTATTATAGACCTGCTATCAGTGTCAAGTGATTAATGAGTTCTTCACCTAAAAAGCAAGTGTGGGATCGGGCCATTAATTGGTAAAAATATTTAACCAAAGTAGCCAAAAATATCTCTGCATTGATGTCCCTTAACAGAGGAATGGACACAGAATATGTGGTACATTTACACAATGGAGGACTACTTAGCTATTATAAACAATGACTTCATGAAATTCTTAGGCAAATGGATGGAAGTAGAAAATATCATCATGAGTGAGGTAAGCCAATCACAAAAGAACACACATGGCATGCACTCTCTAATAAGTGGATATTAGCCCAAAAGCTCAAGATAAAATTCACAGACCACTATTTTAAATAAGGCTGCTATGAACATAGTGGAGCATTTATTGCATGCTAGTAATCCTCTGGTATATGCCTAGGAGTGGTATAGCAGTGTCCTCTGAAAGTGTCATGCCCAGTTTTTTGAGGAAACACCAGACTGATTTCCAGAGTGGTTGTACCAACTTGCATTACCACCAGCAGTAGAGTAGTGTTCCTCTTTCTCCACATCCTTGCCAACACCTGATGTCTCCTGAATTTTTATTCTTAGCCATTCTTCTGGTAAGAGGAGGAATCTCAAGGTTGTTTTGATTTGTATTTCCCTAATGACTAATGATGCTGAACATTGCTTAAGGTGCTTCTCAGCAATTTGAAGTTCTTCAGTTGAAAATTCTTTGTTTAGTTCTGTACCCCATTTTTATTAGGGTTATTTGGCTCTGTGGAGTCTAACTTCTTGAGCTCTTTGTATATATTGGATATTAGCCATCTGTCGGATGTAGGGTTGGTAAAGATCTTTTCCCAACTTGTTGGTTGCCATTTTGTCCAATTGACAGTGTCCTTTGCCTTACAGAAACTTCTTCAATCCTATTCCATTGATCTACCTTCCTCTCACTGTACCAATACCATGCAGCCTTATTTAGAATAGCCAAAAGCTGGAAAGAACCCAGATGTCCCTCAATGGAGGAATGGATACAGAAAATGTGGTATATTTATACAATGGAATACCACTCAGCAATTAAAAACAATGAATTCATAAAATTCTTAGGCAAATGATTGGATCTGGAAAATATCATCCTAAGTGAGGTAACCCAATCACAAAAGAACCCACATGGAATGCAGTCACTGGTAAGTGGATATTAGCCTAGAAGCTCTGAATACCCAAGACACAATTCAAATATCAAATCATTCCTAAGAAGAAGCAAGGAGAGGGCCAGTGTCCTGGAAAGGCTTCATGCAGCATTGTAGGGGATTACCAAGAAGGGAGAAGTAGGAGGGGGTTGATTAGAGAATGGACAGAGGGAATAGGGCTTATGGGACTTATGAGGATGGGGGAATGGGGAAAGGGAAAATCATTTGGATTATAAGCAAAGAATATAGAAAATAAAAATAAATAAATTAAATAAATAAATAAATAAATAAATAAAAGAAATGTACAAGAAAGGATTAAAAAATTCACAGACCACATGAACCTCAAGAAGAAGGAAGACCAAGGTGTAGATACTATGGTCCTTCTTAAAAGGGAGATCAAAATACCCATGGCTCACTAGCAACCAATGGACTGAGCATAGGGTCCCCAATGGAGGAGCTAGAGAAAGGACCCAAGGAGCAGAAGAGGTTTGCAGTTCCATGGGAGGAACAATAATAGAAACCAAACACTAGCCCCAGAGCTCCCAGGGACTAAACCACCAACCAAAGAGTACACATGGAGGGACCCGTGGCTCCAGCTACATATGTAGCAGAGGATGGCCTTTTCAGACATTAAGGAGAAGAGAGGTCACTGGTACTGTGAAGGCTTGACACCCCAATATAGGGGAATGCCAGGTCAGGAAAGTGGGAGGCGGTTCAGAAGGGCGATGGGATAGGTAATTTTCAGAGGGGTAATGATGAAAGAGATATTTGCTTTATTTACATTTCAAATGTATCTAATAAAAAATAAAAAAGTCAATGAAATCAGACATAAGGAGTGAGAAAAAGTATCATATTCACAGAATGAGAGCATAAATATAGTTAAAAAGTCTGTGTTACTGAAGGTAGTCTATTGGTTCATCAAAATCTCTATCTGCAAAGCCAATAAGTTCTTCTTAGAAAGAAAAATCATGAGAGAATGATCTTAAAATCTGTGAGGAAGCACAAAGGCCTTGAATAGTGAACCTGGCTATGTAAAAATAACAATGAAGCTGGAAGCATTCCTTAACCCAAATTCAAATTATAAAACAAGGCTATAGTACCCAAAGCAGCAGACTAGTGGCTTCAAAAAATGGAAACATAGGACAATATAGAGAGGCTAGAAAAAAACCTTTGTGTTTAAATGTTGTCTTGGATCTTGATAGTGAGATGAGGAAAAGTATGGGTCCTGCTACCATCCCTGTTATTTAACACACACAGCTTCGTGAATCTCTTGTTGGAAGTTTTCATTTCTGCCGAGGGTTTTAACTATTGCCTCCACGAGTTGACCAAGGAAGAATTTCTTCCTTAACTTTGTTCAACATTTTCACATTTACTCTCACATACCATTTACTTGTCATTCAACTTTCAAAGTTCTCTTCATTTGGCTCCAATGAAAGAAGTATCCTCAACGTTCTTTTAAAATAAGATTTCATCTCTCTATGCTCAATAATATGCATGAAAAAGTTTCATCTTTGTGAGACTATTATGATTGCTGAAAGCAAGTATGTTTTAGTATAATGCATTCACTGTGCTTTACTGAACTTGAAAATATTACATTGTCAGATGACAACATTGGCAAAAAAAAAAAATCTATCTGGGGAGTTCATGCAGAAAATCGCCTGTCCTGATCAAATAAACATGAAGTACACTTCACATTGTAGACAGACAGCTTCCCACAGCTGATTAGAGCTGACTCTAGAAATGCGCATTCCTCGGCCAATGAATTTATTGACTGGGTGGACAAGTACACTAGATGAAAGTTACTTTTGTCATCGCTGATTGATTTCTTGGGAACATCTGCAAGCAGATTCTGTCTGTTTTCCCTTTCTGTTTATTCCAGGATCCAAACACAGCAAAAGCGACACTTTGCATAGCACATTCACTAAAGAATTTGACACACAGTTGAGAGGATAATGAAATCTGGGAGCAAAAAGTTAAATAACAAAATTAACATTTTTAAAACATGGGAGTCAAATGTGTTCTGTACCATAATAGTCTGGAAGAACCAATAGCATCGTGGGTCATAAGGAGAACCTTAATCTTTCTTCTATCAATGACTCTCCCATGTTTTACAAATGGGAAGATGTTTAAAATCTTAGCTCTTTCCTTTCTATACATTTTTATTATTCATGATTTTGCATTTCTTCAGTGATATGATATGTCACTAAACAATTACATAGTGCTTTCCAATTCACAACATGAAAATTATAGCTGTTTTCAAAAGCTGATCTCAAAAGTGGAAAGAACGGTCCATACAATCAGTACTCGCAGCCTCATTTCCCTGGTCATTGAGAAGCATAACACATCAACAGAGGCATTTCTGTATCACTCATGTAACAGCAAAGTCAGAACTTCTGTCTGTCTGAAGCCAGAGGACACAATGCATATATAAATATGCGCATTAAAGGTCAGCTGGGACAGCTCCATGGGGTTCCAGTTTGAGATGGTCTGTCTTTGTAGTCCAGGCTGTCTTTGAACTTTGAGATACTACTGCCTCTGCTGAGAAGTATAGATACCCTGTTCTCTTGCCTCAGCAGGCATTCTGTTCTTGGCAATTCAAATATCTCTGTGCTTGGCTGTTTGCTATGCAGAGACCTCAGGGGACTCTGATAATTTATCTGAGTGATTCAGTAAAAGGATTAAATTTAAAAGGGTGGGAATTTAATTCTTTCCAAATATGACAGGTAGTTTATTGGTTCCTCTTCTTCATGATTAATACTTTCTCTAAAATCAAATATACAAGAAGTCTTATTGAAGCATGTCTGGGGGGCTGGAAAGCACACATAAATGTTGTGGAGTACCAAGAGTAAGTTCGTAGCATGCACATGGCATGCATCAGTACCTCTAGTTCCAAGGGGCTAGAAATCTCCCTTTTGGCTTCTGTGGGCACCAAGCATGCACATGATGCATAAATAAACTCTCAGGAAAAAATACTCATACACATAAAATTTTTTAAATGCTTAGAAAGTGGGCATTAAATTATTTAATTCATTTTCTATACTATAAGTATCACAGCATTTCAAATAAGGCCAGAATCTTAAAATCCTTCTAAATTGACTTACCTGGAACTACTGCTATTAAAAAAAGACATTGGATTATTCTGATTATAGGAGATTTCAATTATTTTAATTTCAAAAGGAAAACCTTTTTGAATAGATTTTGAATAAGAGACAGAAACTAAGTTAATTACTGATATGAGCTAGTTAAAAATGGAAAGAACCATGTTTTTGTCTAACTCCAACTCAGTATTTTAAAGAAAATGATAATGAACACAATATTCCCCTTTTAGGTGGGCCATTCAGCGATGGAGGAGTAGATCCCACGGTGCATACATGTATATGCTTGTCCCTTTGTATGTTTCAGTGTGTACTTCTTTTATCTGTATGAACATGAAGTCAGGGACTGGCACTTCATGTCTGTCTTCATTACTTGCTCCCTTAGTTTTTGACTTAGGATCACTCACTTTCCTGGAGCTCATTTCTTCAGCAGGAATTTCACTTAAAATGGTATTACAATCGCTTCTCAGCCTTTTGGCTAAGATCAAGTGTAAAAAGGTATGACAAGAAACAATTTCCCTGCCTAATTATCACTGAGGTCCACATCCAGGTTACACACAGCTTCCTTAAGTAGAAATCCAGAGTGTTGGTAAGATGACTGTTAATTTTGTAGTTACTTCCTTAAACTCTCTGTTGGAAGGAAGACTCTTTGGTCAACATTGTTTATCTTGAGCCTATCACAGAACTTTGTAGATAGTAAATACTGAAAAATTTTTTAAAGCATTTAAATGATTTATATCAAGTCTGAAATTGTTGAAAGGGAAAAATGATTAAAATTGACTTAAATGTATTAATACATAATTTTTCTATCCTTTTGTTTTCTAAATTCATTGTTGTTTTTTACCCTTTGAAAATATGACCAGTATAATTGCAGCCTTGATAGAAATGCATTCATCTTAATACACTTGGTAAATATGTATTAGTTCATTTAGTAATTAAATACAAATGAGAATAGTAGCCATACCAGATTTTAAGGGTTACAGTTGGTCTATGAAGGAATGCTGATGAAATAGATTTGGCCACTGAGGTGATGGTTTCAATCTAGATAGTAATGCAAGTAACTTATAAGTACTGAAACTTAACGTAGTTGTTGGGCTGAACTGTATAAATTTCAGGCTGTTGATTAATTTGTTGCCTACCTGGTAACAATTTCAATTCCAACAACCTAATACATTAAATTTGGAAATATAGCCTTTGCTTGTTTACATATTTCTATAAACAAATTTCAGCATGCATATTGCGAAGATAAATCATCATTTCCTCAGATTATTGTCAACAAATTGAAGTAAATGAATGCTTATTTATCACATACAATGTTTGTGCTATACAAGTAAAATACATATTTTTTCCTGTGAATTTGTACTGTTTATACATAGATACTTCTTTTTGAGCTAGAAAACTTCCAAAGTCAGACAACATATATACCGGGGCCTATACTTGGTTAAATCCATTTTAAATGGAAATTATACTATTTTGCTTCAAGTGCTCAAACTTTATGCACATAAGAAGTCCTAATCTTTATCTACCCACCCATTTATTATGGGTACCCATTTATTATTATACCCATAATATTATGGGTAATTATTATCTACCCATAATAATGCTATTCAGCATCCTTTACCCAATGGAAGTGAAATATAGTAACTGTAGAATATGCTCCCCAGCCCAATTTAATATTAAGATAACATCCAACAGAAAATGACTATAAGTTGAATTATTCCCATAAATACTGTTCATTCAAAGGTTCAACTCTTAATTTTGAAATTCAACACCAATTTAGCATAAAATGTCTTGAGTTTTATGTGCCAAAATTATGTAATTTTCTTATTCCCCTTTTCTTGCTAGTATTCATAGGAGCAAATATTATACAGGGAGGTAATCCAGGAATCAAATGACCCTTTCCTTTTCCTAGAGAAACAATAAAGTAAACCAAGGGCATGTTATGACAAATGATATCTTGGTGTTTCACCTCAACTTCAGACTATCTTCTTGTGCCTCCTACAAGGTTTAGTTTCAAATGTAATTTGATTAGTCAAGTGTCCATCATGGTATGCTGGTGCTGTGAATCTAAAGTATATGATGTAGGTTATGGCCTTCCTATTTTCACAGTTGCTATTTTAATTTTAAACACTATTAATTATTCATTGGACATTACAGATTGTTTTAATTTCAACTAATGTTTTAATAAAACAGTGATATATAAAGTCTGAAGCCTTAGACATAGATATATTCAAGCTACTTGGAACGTTGAGGTGGGGTAATTGCTTGAGTATGAGTTGCCTTTCTAGATATCATGATATGATGATGCTGTGTGGTAGAAATATAGTAAAAAATCACATGTAAAGACTCTCATTTAAAATGATGATGAGCTAAATTAGAAACTATGAGAGTTCAGTTTTATAAACAATAGCTTTTAGCACAGAGCATCAATGGTAGACCAGTTTCTTATTACAACTTGTTTAGAAATTGATTTAAAATAAAAAGTTTTATAATTGTATTATAAACATTCTGGTATTTTATTACATCTGTCACTTTCAGATGTTTCTAATTGTTTTTATACATTTTACATTGAATTTTTGAGGAATTCATATACATTCAGTATGGACAGTGACCACATTCACTTCCTTCATTATTCTCTCTTCTCTTCCTTCATCCTCCTGTGTCACCAACTTATCCCCTCTCACTAAAGGCCTTTTTGATTATATGTAGGTTTGAACACATAGACATAGGTACCATATAATATGTGGAAAGCTTGGCTCATAGCACTCCTCCTCATCCCATATTTTACATCCTTTCAACCCCATTTTCCATGATGGGCCCCAGAGATGATATGTCTTCTTTAGGACAGAGTAGACAATAGTACCTAACTTAGCACTTAGAGCCGTTATTGGTTAACCCTAAGCCACTGCAAAAAGAAGCTCCATTGGTCAAAGCTGAGGGTAGCATGCATCTACAGGCATTAACACAAATGTTCAAAAGGCAGTTTTCTCTGCCAATATTAGATACCACTTTTCCCTTCCTTGTCTACCAATGTATCATAAAAAGTCTACAACCTATCACAGATACCTTCTTAGCACTTGCCTCATGAGAATTTAGATCTAGTCTCATGAGAAGTGGATGTGGTTTGGAAAAAATGGGGATATTTTGGAAGGACATGATGTTAACCTAAACTACTACTGACTGTATGGAGTCAGAGGAAAGAGGAAAGTTTTTTTTTTTTTTTTATAGCATCAGGAAAAGGGAAATAAGACTGTCAGTTAGATGGTATATAGAGACATGTTTAAGTTAGGTTGGTCATGGTGATTTACAGAAATGGTATATTCCATGGTAGGTCTTTGCTTTCACATTTATGGGGAAATCCTCTAAAATGTCAAGAATGTACTATGAAAATATTAGGCAGAATAAAGAGAGTGACTTAAATTTTTATTACAGTTTGAAAATTTTGATAAAAGGGAAACTTTAAATGATACAGGTACAAAAACTGAGTCAGGTGTAGGATGCAGTAAACATCAGAATTCTGGAAGGAACTGAAAAAAAAACAATTATTGGTTGGGTTATAAGTCTCCCACATTACATATCACAGTTCTGGGAGCCTTGCCATTCCTGTGATAACATCTGATTTCATCAAAGAAACATACTAAATCTCCTTCCTAAAATATGTAAAAGTTAAAGTAGTTAAAATTAACCCAGTAGAACAGAAATTGAATTGAGGCCCGTATTACCACAGTCAGATAATCTCCACCATTTGCAAATAAGTACTAACTCTAAAATAAACAACACTAATAGATGAATCTGCTTCAAAATGGGTGGACAGTATAGCTTCAAATAACATACAACTACTGCAATATATTTCAGTTATATATCAATAATTTGAATTCTTTCAATATTTTAAGGATCCTATTAGTAACTCAAGAAAAGATTAAACCATAGCTACATCAGAAAATAAAAATGCTAACAGTACGTGCTGCAAATCTTGAATTGCAATAATGATCCTCACTAATACATTGAATTTGAAAACTCAGTTTGAGTTTAAAATTACATGAAATTTTTCTGTTTATTTAAGGTTTCCATTTTTTACTTATTCTTCTAATTTTAATTGCTTAACCTCCTCCTCCTTCTTCTTCATTTTCTTGTTCATATTTTTGCAAGTGCTAGGCATTAAACCCAGGATTTTAGGCACACATTGGTAAAGTGGTCTATCACTGAGCTCTATCTCCTTAATTTCTATTTATGTGGCAGAAACTCAATATTGAATTCTTAATTTTATCTATATTCTGATGCAGTTTAGAGAGGCTACTTCTAATAAAAAGAAAGTATAACAAATCTTCCCTATAAAAAGCAAAATTGGGGGAAGGTACTATAGGGGCCATTACAGTGGTCTAAAAAGGACAGAATAGAGGCTGTTAGTGAAATTATTTTTGCTTTTGTAAAGCCACTGAACTGTAGTATGTGGAGTAGAACTCTGAAAAGTGTAACTGGGATAGATTTCTATCTTAACCCAGTTTCATAGAAACATTGAATATCATTATCCTACTGCAGGAGAAGGAAGCTAGGCTCATGTAGACAGGGTGTAGACATGTTTTTGAAATCCTGTGTATACTTTGTATATATAGTACATGGACTTCAAATGACTATTCCGTGAATCATTGTCACATGACAGGAGATTCCTTAGCTCTCTATTAATTGTCCATAAATACATTTCCATAACAACAAAAATACACATCACTGTTGTTATATTGTGGCACTCCCTTTACATGTCTTTACCCCAGTTCTGTTCACGACCACAGCAAGGCAGCAGGAGAGACGTCCACACTCCTCAAAATGATTTCAATACTGCTATTAGCCAGTCTGAAATTTCTGGTATCATTATTCTTTTTGTGTCTGAAGCATCCATACCTCAGTGTGAAAATTCACTGAGCTTGATCTATTTCTACATATGCATATTAAACTATGGTTGAAGATTTAGCTTAAAACAAATCTGTGCTGTAGTTGAAACTTTTCAACTATAGTAAATAATGTCTTACTTTTTACATCCAACAATTTTATTCAAGTTGAATTTGAAAGTGTCTTGCTAATACAATAGTTGCCTAATCAGTCTCATAAATAAAAATGTTTATTTTCCTGAATAATTATAGAAAATGAATGTTATTCAGTCTTTCATAACCAACTAGTTAAGATGTGCTTTTCTTTTTTTCTCATGTAAGTTAACGCATATTATTTAAATACTCATAATATACTTGATCTTCAATGTTAACATGAAAAGAAATTGTCCCAGATAGATAGCTAATATCTAATACATACAAATAACTCAAGAAATTAGAATCCAGAGAACCATATAACCCTATTTAAAAATGGGGCATAGAACTAAACAAAGAATTCTCAACTGAGGAATATCAGATGGCTGAGAAGCAGCTAAAGAAATGTTCAAGATCCTTAGTCATCAGGGAAATGCAAATCAAACAACCCTGAGATTCCATCTCACACTAGTCAGAATGGCTAAGATCGAAAACTCAGGTGACTGCAGATGCTGGCAAGATTGTGAAGAAAGAGGAAAACTCCTCCACTGCTGGGGGGATTGCAAACTGGCACAACCACTCTGGAAATCAGTCTGGCTGTTCCTCAGAAAATTGAACATAGTACTACCTGAGGACCTACCTATACCCCTCCTGGGCATATACTCAGAAGATGCTCTAACATATAACAAGGACACATGCTCCACAATGTTCATAGCAGTCTTATTTATAATAGCTAGAAGCTGGAAAGAACCCAGATGTCCTTCAACAGTGGAATGAATACAAAAAAAAATGTGGTACATTTACACAATGGAGTACTACTCAGCTATTAAAACCAATGACTTCATGAAATTCTTAGGCAAATAAATGGAAATAGAAAATATCATCCTGAGTGAGGTAACTCAGTCACAAAAGAACACACATGGTATATACTCACTGATAAGTAGATGTTAGCCCCAAAGCTCGGAATATACAAGAAAAATTCATAGACCACATGAAGCTCAAAAAGGGGAAAAGACCAAAACATGAATGCTTCAGTCCTTCTTAGAAGGGGGAAACTACTCATGGAAGGAAATATGGAAACAAAATAGGGAGCAGAGACTGAAGGAAAGGCCAACCAGAAAAGTGCATCCTGCACGACCTGGAAAACCATCCCATATACAGTCACCAAACCTAGACACTATTGTGGATGCCAACAAGTGCTTGCTAACAGGAGCCTGATATAGCTGTCTCCTGAGAGGCTCTGCCCAAGTCTGACAAGTACAGAGGCAGATGCTCGCCATTGGACTCAGGGCAGATAGTAACTTTTGTTTTTTATTGTTTTTTTTAAATTGGATATTTTTTTATTTACATTGCAAATGTTATCCCCTTTCCAGGTTTCACCCCTGGAAACCTTCTATTCCATCCTCCCTCCCCTTGCTTCTATGAGGGTGCTCACCCATCCACCTACCCATGCCAGGGTAGGATCCTCAATGGAGGAGTTAGAGAAAGGACTGAAGGAACTGAAGGTGTTTGCAACCCACAGGAAGAACAACAGTCAGTATCAATCAACCAGACCCCTAGAGCTCCCAGGGACTAAACCAGCAACCAAAGAGTACACATGGAGGGACCCATTCCTCCAGGTGCATATGTAGCAGAGGATGGCCTTGTTAACATCAATGGGAGGAGCTGCCCTTGGTCCTGTGAGGGCTGGATGCTTTAGTATAGGGGACTGCCAGGGCAGGGAGGTGGCATGGGTAGGTGGATGGGTGAGCACCCTCATAGAAGCAAGGGGAGGGAGGATGGAATAGAAGGTTTCCAGGGGTGAAACCTGGAAAGGGGATAACATTTGCAATGTAAATAAAAAATATCCAATTTAAAAAAAAACAATAAAAAACAAAAGTTACTATCTGCCCTTAGACAATATATAGTATATCATCACTTAATGGCCCATGCAATTAAGAATATTCATGAATATACACTTATATATGCATATATGTCTAGATGCATATATATGTGTACATTTGCATACATAAATATATATGTACATACACATATACATAGAAAGAAATTAAATACACACCTGTTTATCATATAATATTTTAACAAGCTCTTCTAGAGTTCTCCCTGGTCCTTTCTCTGGTTCATGACTGCAAAGGAAGCATTTGTCATTCATCGCATTCCTCTACCTTGATGTTCTGCCTGACCTCAAGCTGGAAGAAATGGAAATTCTGACCATTATCAAGACCACTGGAATTATATACACCTTTAAATATTTGTAGGAAAAAATGATGTAATTACAGTATAATCTCAGATAATAAAGTATATAATTTAAATTATAAAAAGAAAGCATCCACTGAGCTTTACGAAAACATGAGCTGAGTATAAGATTTGTTATTCAATAAAATTGCAGAGAATAAAAACAAATGGTTCTATTGAGAAATATATTACTCCATTGATTAAGAACTTACTTGAACACTGAACTGAGTTATTTCACTCTCTATTTCAATGTATTATACCATATAGGCAATAAATTAAAAAACAACTTGCACAGAATAATCATAAGTAAAGCAATAGTCAATTTCTGGAATAAAATAATCTGGAAGCAGAACTAAGACTTCAGGAGCTAACTCAGAGTGAATGTTAGTAATAATTATTACCACTTTAAAAAGTGTAGTTTACACTATGTTTGTTCAGCCAATATTATAATATTAAGAGGACCTAGAAATATTTTAATCATAAACTTTCACAGGAAATAAGTGCAATTGACTAGTACTTGACAGCTTTGATTAGCCCCATTAGAAACACTTTCCAGTGGAAGATTTAAAACCAGGTTTAAATGATGGATTAAATGAGTCCCAGGACAAGAAATAGATTGTGCAGCCAAACATTAAAGATAAATTTTCTCATTATATGCTGCCCGATGTACAGGCACGGTTTCTTTGAAGAGTCTGAATGGCTTGTAATTTAACATCTATGAACACTGGTAATGCTGTTACACCACAATGACACATTTCACTCTGAATTATAGCCAATTTATGCATCTGAAATTAAAGAACTTCAGTTTAAAAAGGAATACTCTCTCGAGGGTTACAGCAGACATAATAGCTTTCCCATGGAAATAAAATCAAACAAAGCAAACACATTCACCACAGAAAACTACAATCAAGACTTTACCTAACACCCACAAATTATATTTTATGGCTGTGAACAATCTGAAAACCTAGAATATAGCCTTTTCTATCAAAGAATAAAATGAAATAAAATTAACCAATTTCTTTCCCCAAAACACAAGAGGATTTAAATACCATTTTAATTATTTAAGGCTGTGTTTCTGTCTTGTATTGTCTTAATAAAGAAAACCTATTAATCACTAGATGGTATTAAAATAGTATTTTAACTCCTCTTTCAATTTCAGTATATATTAAATTGAAGGAAAATTTCAATGCTGAAAAAAGTTTAAGATATGATTTTGGAAATTTTTCTATATTGATAGATTTCAATTGAGGGAAAGAAATAGTTGATTAGAAATTTTTAGAAATTAATTAATTGCCAGTATATATATATATATATATATATATATATATATATATGTGTGTGTGTGTGTGTGTGTGTGTGTGTGTGTGTGTGTGAATGAGGACTAAGGTTGATATCTTCAACACCCAGGGGCTTGGAAACACTGTGTGAAGAATAGTGTGTGAGCCTACAGGGCTACTGTGGCTTCCTTGTTTCATAATGAGTAGGAGCTTAGAACATTGCAGATAAAGAGAGCTAACTGAGTAGAATAGTTGGATCCAGTACGTGATCATCCTGTGGAATGGAACTTACAGCTCATTCTCTGATTCTTTTTTATTATTTATTATGGTTTTGTGCTGTGTAATCAACAATCTATCTCACAATTTCTAGAGAAATCTCTTGCCTCTGAGCTATATCCCAAGTCACTTTACTTTCTGTTTTATGACAAAGTCTTCCTACACAGTCTAAGTAAACCTTGAAATTGTAAACCTCCTGTCTCATCCTATAGAGAGACTAGAATGACAGGCATTGATCAGCAGGATCAATTTTCTATTTTCAGTTCAAATTCTTTATGAGAGACTTTAACTCTTTTTTTAAATTAAAATGATGTTTAAGCATATAATTGAGACTGACCTTAAACTCACATTCTCTGCCTTAGTATTCCAGTTACTGATGTTAAAGATGTGTGCCACCCAATCTAGAACATTATTTTTATATTTTGGTGTTATTCTATTATGATCTGTACAGGATGTTTTGACTGTATGTTCTTTAGAGCTTTGCAAAATTTTTTGAATAGTTACATTATAAATAAATAGCTTCATCCTGCCTACTACTATGAAATGTTTGTGTGATCCCATAGAAAAACACAATACAATCCTCACATTGTAATCCTCATATTAGTAGTATGGCTCAGTGAGAAAAGTCACTTGCCACCAAACCCCTAGGTCCCCCATGGTAGAAGGAGAGAACCTGAATCCTGCATATATACTCCTGACCTCTACATATGAGATGTAGCATGAGCTCTTTTAACACATGTAAACAATAGAATGTAAAGTACCATACTAGATAAAACCAGTGTCTTGCAATTTAAGTTGTTAACACTGATTTTAAACATCTACTCCACTTACCTGTAATCAGAGACAACAGATCAACCTTAGGCAGTGCTCCTCTGTATTTGTTCTTTTGCTTCTTGAGACAGAATCTCTCACTGGTACCTGGAGCTCACAAATTAATCTGGGCTGACCAACAAGCCCCAGCAATCCATCTGTGTCCATGCCCAAGATTCTGAGATTACAAACAAATACTTACAATTTTTCATTGGTTTTGAGGTTGCAACCCAAGTCCTTAACTTGAGCAGCAAGGATTTTCCTGATTGCCTTTCATCTCGCTTTCTTCATCTTGTCTGTTTTTCTTAGGTCCCTTGACTTACTCATTCTCTGAGAATGAGTACACTGCTAGCAAGTTCCCTTAGTCTTCATTACCTCAGAATATCTTGATTTAATTTTGATGTCTAAAAGCTATGTTCTGTGCACAAAAGATCCTAGGTTGAAGGTCTTTTTCATTTCATCATTTGAAAAATGACCCACTTCTGTTTTGCCTCTGAAGAATTTTATGACATATTAACTGTCACTTAAGTCATTTTCCTTCAAAGAATGATAAGTTGTTCACTCCCTGAAGGTGGATAAAAAAATCATTATAAATTACTTCAGGCTATGTCCAAAGCCATTTGTTGTTCTTCCTTTATATTTTATTTATTCATCTTTCTGTTAGTATTTGATGTTTGGTCAACATGTTGGCTAGTAGGACTACACTACTATGGATTTTCTCCATTTCTTCAGATCTATTTTTATTTGTAAATAAATATATATTTTAAAAATTCCTAAGTCCCACTATCAGCATTTTTGTGCTTCTTTTTAATGAGACTCCTTATGCTTTTTACTAAATTCTTTATATAAAAAATATTATGGGGTAATGCTCTGCTATATGTGCAAACAAGAGCCATTCATAACTTTCATCTGAGAGGCTTCACCCAGCAACTGATAGAAACAAATACAGAGACCCTCAGCCAAATACTAGGTAGAGATTAGGGAATCCTTCAGAATAGGAAGAGGACAGTTTGTACGAGACAAGGGAGTCAAGGAAACTACAAGAAAACCTTCGGAATCAACTAACATGGCCACATAGGGATTCACAGACACTGAACTGACAACTAAAAGCATACATGGGACTAACCAAGGCCTTCGACACATATGTAATAGTTGTGTAGCTTGGTCTTCATTAGGATTCTTTAAACCTGCGCTGTCTCTGACTTTGTTGCTTGCCTTTGGGAACCTTTCCCTTTATTCTCAAGCTGGTCTAACCTCAGTAGAAGAAGTCTTACTGCAGCTTGATATGCCAAGGCTAGTTGATATTCATAGAATGCCAGCCATTTTCTGAGGAGGAATGGACAGGGGCAGGAGAGGTAGGGGAAAAGGACTGGGAGAAGAGGAGGGAGAGGAAACTTCAGTCTGGATGTAAAGCAAATCAATCAATTAATTAAAATAAAGAATGGACAGAATATATTGCTGATATATATATATATATATATATATATTGCTGGAATTGTCAATGATAATACTTTACACATTAGTTGGATTATTTTGATACTAACAACACCCTATTTGGAAGAAGAGCAATCAGTGATAGTACTTGTTAAACTGTGGTTCATGATGGTAGCTAGGCAAGGTTGTATAACTTAATGCAGATATGTCCAAATACTCACCAAGTCTAACATTTTTTGAATGCACAATAGTTTAAATTACTTTAAAATCAAACTTGTAATAAAGCTTAGACATTTTTCGAATGCTCAAAAAGTTATGCATTTTGTATTGTCTTGGTATGAAAAGATCTCTTCATTTTCTCAAACTTTATTTTCAATATCTGGTTTTTAATATAGAATATTCCTATTGGTATAATTTTTATTTTACTGATGCTTCATGTAACTTCATGATGGTGATGAGTATACCTACTTTATGTAAGCATATACATATATATAATCTTTTCCAAAATTTCCTGTAGGACATTTTTTATGTACTTTATTAATTTGATAAAGTAGACAATCTTTCTATGTTTCAAGCATATCTGTGCTTTCTTCATCAAAGTTTTTGTTTGCTACATTTATATGTTTATGTACACGTGTGTGTATGATGTGTGGGGGGGGTTAACTTACTAATGTGTGCGAATGGATCAAATACATCTTATAAGGCTTGCGACAAGCACCCTCCCCCCACTGACCCATTTCCTCCACCCATTATTTAAATTGTTGATTGCCATTCTTCATGATTTTATAAATGGTTTTCTACTAAAGTTCACATATTCAGAGAATGTTGTAAATTTCTGAAGCTTCCCTAAGCTGGCTACTTTTGCATTTTTCCCTGAAACTATATTTCATAGGAAACACGAGTATATCAAAATTGATGCTTTATGCATCTTCATAATACTTATAGAATCTATGTTACCTCATGTCACCCACACTAGGATATCTCTTCTTTCCTACTGCATAACCATTGCTCCTCCTGGTATCCCCTTTATTATTATCTGAGTTGGCAGGACTTATAGAAACTTATTACCACTTACCTAATTTCCCCTTTTATCTGCGCTTCTGAGTAGGCCTTTTCATTTCTGAGCATGCATGAATAAAAGGCCTCATTCCAAAGCAGATCTTTCTGAAACCAGTCATGTAGATAGTAAAGAGGTCCATCATTATCACCACTAGGTGAAGACTGAAGCACAGACTCCACTCACCCAAAAATATTAAGGCAGAAAACTTGTGACCCTTTGTCAGGGATTAAATGCAATACTCCCCCTATTTCCTCAGCTAACATCATTCCAGCCAGAATGCTGGGAGGCTGTGGTGGTTCATTTCTGGTGGTGGTAGAAGTCAAGGTTCACTGTTTTGTCATTGCTGGTTAGGAGATGACCAGCTTTATCTGTCTTCTTTTGCTTGAGTACAGAGTTTACCAAGCTACGCCTTCTCTCACTCCTGGCTACACAGAGTAAATCCTGCTTTAGTCAAGTTGTTTGTGATTACTCTTTCCTTCCTTCTTTCTTTGACCCTGCTACTTTCCTTTCTTTTCCTTGTTCTATCCGTTGATATTTGCTTTCATATTCTACTTTCTGGTCTAGCACCATCAAATCTGAAAATGAGATATAGAAATAAGCCAGATACGTCATGTTACCATACGGCATCTTGTATCTTATCTTGAAGTCCCTACACAGTCATCTCTTGATTATTCAGATTACAAGTCTATTTCCCATTTCATAGCTGCAATTTTAGTTGGGAAGCCTTTGGAGGTTATTTTATGTAGATACCCCTTTCTTGCTTCTTGATTCATAATTAAATATCTGTACCTGTCATTATGAAAAATGTTCTAGATTTCCAAATATAAATTATCAAAGTAAAATAAATAAAAATACTCAAGATAGTTACATATGAAATTAGCATTTTGTTCTAGGAAGTAATCAGGATGACTTTAAAGAACAGTGCCACAGTCAATAGGTTTTTCAACCCAAGATGCTTTGGTTTTTGTGTGTGTGTCTGGAATCAGAGAAGTATCATTGTTCATTGTCTCTTAGGACACAGAAAAGGGTAGTTGAAGACTGCTCTATTTAGAGACAAAGTTCTATAGATAAACAATTCTGAACATTTAGGCATAAATGAGATATTAATATCTACCTTTCCCATGTGCCAAAGGCCCAGAAAAAATCATGAAAGAGAAGAGGAACATAATTTAAGGGTCAGAAGTTACAGAGGAGTGGTATGAAATAATGTATAAAAAACATGGCTGTTACACTCAAGAACTCATACCAGCATTGATTACCTGCAAAGACTTAGGTAATATCAAGCCAGTTTAAAATTCTAGAGTGGATAGAGGAGGGAAAAAATAAATGTACCCAAGGATCCAGTAGTAGTGGATGGCTGTTGGGGGTAGGAGACTAAGTTTTATTTTGGCGGGCAGCCATTGGCAGGTTATATCTGCTCCTGTGGATGATCTCACACCCATACATGAGAAGCATAACTAATTAGAGTCAGCAAGTTATAAAATATATATAGAATATAAAGTTAAGGGAATACCCAAATTGATTCAAGGACAGGGAGTGAGGGATGGGTATGATCAAATAATTGTTTTTTTTATTCGATATATTTTTTATTTACATTTCAAATAATTTCCCCTTTCCTGGCTCACCACTCCCCGAAAGTCCCATAAGCCCTTTTCCCTTCCCCTGTTCCCCCATCCACTTATTCCCAATTCCCTGTTCTAGTATTGCCCTATACTACTGCACTGAGTCTTTCCAGAACCAGGGGCCACTCCTCCATTCTTCTTGAACATCATTTGATATGTGGATTGTGTCTTGGGTATTCCAAGTTTCTAGGCTAATATCCACTTATTAGTGAGTGCATACCATGATTGATCTTTGGAGACTGGGTTACCTCACTTAGTATGATGTTCTCCAGCTCCATCTATTTGTCTAAGAATCTCATGAATTCATTGTTTCTAATGGCTGAATAGCACTCCATTGCATGTATATACCATATTTTTTGTATCCATTCCTCTGTTGAGGGACATCTGGGCTCTTTCAAGCTATTATAAATAAGTCTGCTATGAACATAGTAGTGCATGTATCCTTATTACATGCTGGGAATCATCAGAGTATATGCCAGGAATGGTACAGCAGGGTCCTCCAGAACTGACATGCCCAGTTTTCTGAGGAACTGCCAGACTGATTTCCAGAGTGGTTGTACCAACTTGCAACCCCACCAGCAGTGGAGGAGTGTTCCTCTTTCTCCACATCCTCACCAACACCTGCTAGCTCCTGAGTTTTTAATCTTAGCCATTCTGACTGGTGTGAGGTGAAATCTCAGGGTTGTTTTGATTTGCATTTCCCTAATGACTAATGATGTTGAACATTTTATAAGATGCTTCTCAGCCATCCGAAGTTCTTCAGGTGAAATTTTTTTGTTTAGCTCTATACCCCATTTTTTACACTTGATCTTAGCCAAAAGGCTGAGAAGCGATATACCCCATTTTTAATAGGGTTATTTGGTTTTCTGGGGTCTAACTTCTTGAGTTCTTTGTATATACTGGATATTAGCCCTCTGTCAAATTTAGGGTTGGTGAAGATCTTTTCCCAATTTGTTGGTTGCCGATTTGTCCTCTTGATGGTGCCCTTTGCCTTACAGAAACTTTGTAATTTTATGAGGTCCCATTTGTTAATTCTTGATCTTAGAGCATAAGCTATTGGTGTTCTGTTCAGGAACTTTCCCCCTGTACCAATGCCCTCAAGGGCCTTCCCCAGTTTCTTTTCTATTACTTTCAGTGTGTCTATCTGTATGTGGAGGTCCTTGATCCACTTGGAGTTGAGCTTAGTACAAGGAGATAAGGATGGATCAATTCACATTCTTCTGCATGCTGACCTCCAGTTGAACCAGCACCATTTGTTGAAAAGGCTATCTTCTATCCACTGGCCCCTTTGTCGAATGTCAAGTGGCCATAGGTGTGTGGGTTCATTTCTGCATCTTCAATCCTATACCATTGATCTGTCTGCCTGTCATTGTACGAATACCATGCAGTTTTTAACACTATTGCTCTGTAGTATTGCTTGAGGTCAGGGATACTGATTCCCCAAGAATTTCTTTTGTTGTTGAGAATAGTTTTAGATATCCTGGGTTTTTTGTTATTCCAAATGAATTTGAGAATTGCTCTTTCTAACTCTAGGAAGAGCTGAGTTGGGATTTTGGTGGGTATTGCATTGAATCTGTATATTGCTTTTGGAAAGATGGCCATTTTAACTATATTAATCCTGCCAATCCACCAGCATGGCAGATTTTTCCATTTTCTGAGGTCTTCTTCCATTTCCTTATTCGGAGACTTGAAGTTCTTGTCATACAGATCTTTCACTTGTTTGGACAGAGTCACACCAAGATACTTTATATCATTTGTGGCTATTGGGAAGGGTGTCATTTCCCTAATTTCTTTCCCAGCATGCTTATCTCAAATACATTGTATACGTGTGTGGAAATGTGGAAGAATAAATACAAATATTCTTTAGAATGCATATACATTGCAACCTTAGCGAGCCCAGTTTGAAAAGAGAGCCTAATCAGTGTTATAACATATAACCCTCAGTACAGAAAGAATGAGAGATAATGAACAGTTATAGGAGAGCATCGAATGACAAGGCTAAATGAACTAAGATGCTTGGAGCCAGTGAAATTAATTAAGGTTGTCAGCATAGAAACACCAGACAGTAGTTGTTTTCTGCCCATGCAGGAAACCATCAGAGTTGAAGTGCATGGAGAGGAAAGAGTCTTAGATAGCTTCCAAGTGTCCAAACCTCAGTGGGATCCAATAGGAGAATCAATCTTGTCAGATTTGATAGAGAATCAGGGAACTATGGACAGAAGTGCTAAAGAATTCTGCAGTCCATTTCCTCAAGGACAGGAATATGACCTAAGTTTTCATGATTTTGTTAACTCTGCTCCTGATCTATATCCCTCTGACAGATATATTTTTCTGTCAACTATGACTAAATGGGAAGTTCAGAATTGTTTGTGCCTAATTAAAGGTGGATAATGATAGAAAATAAAACAAAACTCAGTGAAGTGAAAAGCAAACAGGACAACAAACATATTCCAAAGGAAGCTTAGCATATTCCTAAGGACTGATCATTGCTCTGCATTGCATTTAAATTATAAATGGTCTTTTCCTTTTTCTCATTCCTTGAGACTCTTAGGGACCATCTCCTTGATAGTTCTGGATCAATAGTGAATTTGTCTTACCAATAAAACAACCTTGTACATCTCTGATCTGTAGAGATATCTTGTAGATGTTAGAGACTACTGAGAATCATTGCTTCAATCTATCACCTGCTCCAAATGTATTAAATACCTTTTCTACATAAGATACATTAAAAGGTAAAGAGAACTCCTGTAGCCTATGATAGCACTGAATTTTCAAGTATTATTTGACATCTAATCCTTCTGTCTGCACCTTTCCAATGCTAGCATAGCCAGCCTGAAGAACCAGAGACAGCTTTCTGTGATACTAGGAATGAAATCCAGATCCTCACAGATGCTAAGCAAGGGCCCTAGCAGATGTGGCACATCCCATATCTACAAGATGTAGCATAAACTCAAATTAGTCATTTTATGGAGAAACCCAAACACAGTGCTAGAAAACCAAATGGTTCCTATAGAAAAGAAATGGACACTAATAATACTTATCCACCCAATTGACTAGCAATCTGGTTTTCTAATCTTATTAGTCACTGTAATCATTTGGCACAGCAAACAAGATGCCAGAAATCACCTCCAGAAGAGATTTGCTGTGAGCCTCAGTAAGACACTCTAGACAGACAACGCATCTTAAACAGGATAATTTTTCTTGCAGCACATGCTGGGAAGTCTCACCTGGTTTGTTTTCTATAATCTTTAATTTTCAGTTAGAAAGTTTGCAAATATGTAGCATTGACTTAGCCTTTCCCCCTGCAACTCTGTAAACAGTTTTTCTGTCAAGTATGACTAAATGAGAAGTTCAGAATTGTTTGTGCCTAATTAAAGGTGGATAATGATAGAAAATAAAACAAAACTCAGTGAAGAGAAAAGCAAACAAGACAACAAACATATTCCAAAGGAAGCTTAGCATATTCCCAAGGACTGATCATTGCTCTGCATTGCATTTAAATTATAAAATGAAGGATGATATTCAGGAAAACAGAACCCAATGTACTTGGACTAGGAGGAGGTATTCTACTTTATTTTTAGTTTGTTTGCTCCTTTCCTAAGATGGTGTCTCACTGGTCCTCCTGTTAATTGCTGGCACAGATGTATTAAGTTCATGATGTGATAATTTGAACACTATTGAGAAAATGGACACCATGGTAAAATGAACTGCCCATATGGAATAAAGGGAAGCATTTAAATAAGAAAGGTGAAGAGTTTTTAGTTTCTGAGTTTTTGCTTATTGAGGTGATGTCCTCACTTTGGTTAATAGAAGAGCATGTATTTTTCAAGCATTTCCAAAATATATACCAAGTATATTCCCAAAATATACACATAATTTATAATACATTCACAAACTAAAAGTGTTAAAATAACTGTTTTTGAAGCACATTGGGATACAGCTAAGAATAATAATTAAATGCAAGAAAACAGAACATTCCTTCCAAATGCTTGTATCTCAACAGCCTACTTCTTATCTGTGAACTAGAGAACAATGAAGGAATATAAGAAGCAGAAGTAAGGACCCCTATGTTGAATTCCTGTCTATGTGGATGAAGTTCAGTGGTGGTATCTTTGTGAAGAATATAGCATCAGACACTGTTATCAGTAAAAACTGTTAGTCTTCTTTCTTTTTCCTTCTATATTGAAATCAGTTTCATGAAATAATGTCACATCTTATAATTGATATTTATAATGCTAACATATTTTATCAAGTAGATCAATTTGGAGATAATCCTGATTCATTTAGGTCTAGTGAGTGTTTCTCTGTTACTAGGAACTTACACAATTCATGTGCTGTACATGTCTGTGCTATGTGTCTGAATAAAAGAGAGTTAAATCTTCTCCATGGTACAATAAATGTCAAATGTATTGCCTATCTTACTGTCAAATTTATTACCTATCTTTTTATCTATGATTTCACAATTATTTTGTCCAAAATTCTTATCTAAAATTCCCAATACTGGTCAGAAGAGATGTTTCATCAGGTAGGTCTATGTGGGCTTGTTCAGAGGAACCCAGTTTAGTTCCTAGTACCCACATAGCAACTTATAACCTCCTATAACTTCATTCCCACTGCATCCAGTGTCCTTATCAGAGTTCCATGGGTACTGGACTCACTTTGTGCACTTACATACACGTAGCAGACATTCAAACACACAAAATAAATCCAATAATATTTGCATGGGTACTGGAGAAGTGGCTCTGTGGTTTAAGAGTCTTTGGAAATTTTCCAGAGATCTTTGTTCAGTTTCCAGCACCCATGCCAGGTAGCTCACAGCCACACAATCACCTGTAACCACATCTCTAGGGGGATGTAAGGTCTTTTTATGGCCTGGAACAACTATATGCTGTCCACATAAATATCCATATGTGAATAAAATAAGTCTTTAAAAGTACATATTTAAAATCTCCATTTGACTAATTTAGTTTAACAATAATATAAATATACATAGTCATATTTCTTTAATTAAATTACATTTAATTTTATTTTACATTTGTGGGTATTTTGTCTGAATGCACATCTGTGTACTACTTGTATGTGTGATGCCCATAGAATCAAGTAAACGTTATTGGATCTTCTGGAAAAGATCCAGTTTACAAACCATTGTGAGCTGCAATGTGCATGCTGAAAATTGGATCCAGGTCGTATAGAAGGGCAGCCAGTACGCTGAACAGTTGAGCATCTTTTCAATCCCATATTATTATCATTAACTATCTTATAGTGACACAGTTATATAAATAAGTTAACTTTCATAAGATCCCAGAAGTCAAAAAGTTGTTGAGAAATAATTTGAATCCAGGTATTCTTATTTAGAATTTTGATTATTAATTACTAAACTAGGGGAACTACAATTGCCTAAAGAACAGCAACTGTTTTCAATTTACCTATTTTTAATTAGTAAAATGATTAAATTGTCTGAATGATGTTGCTATGTTTTAAATGGGCATATTATAGAATTTGTTTTAGTGGATTGACCATTGACATATATACACAATTTTACTAGTGAACAGTTTAGGGGTGGTGATAATCTATAATCTAGTACAGTATTATTTACTAATGTATATTAATAAATTTGCTTAAATCATTCTTATGGAAAATTTTGAAATTTTATTTAGAGTCTAAGGAAAATAAACTTTACTAATCACAGTATAAGTTAACTCTTGTATTTAATGAAGCACTTCAGAATTCATTATTTTATATTATAGAATCCAAAAACCAACTATGGACAAATACCTTTAATACTATTGAGAGAGGGCTGCAAATGTCTACTGTTTGTCACAGTTTAACAATTTATCATGTTCTGAGTTGTTTTAGAGATGTATTTAGACTGTACACACCTCTCAGAAATACTGGTCTTTAAGAAGAAGCTAGTGCCCAGTCTTGCTTGATGATACTTTTATGAAAGGGCACCATGATAGCATGCTCGACCCAAGACACAAGTAGCATATCAAATGACTCCCATGAAGAAGTAAGGAGAGGGCCCTGATCCTGGAAAGGCCTGATCCAGCATTGTAGGGGAGTACCAGGACAGAAAAAAAGGAGGGAGGTGATTGGAGTATGGGTGTAGTATGGCTTATGGGACATATGGGGAGGGGGGAACTGGGAAAGGGGAAAGCGTTTTGGAATGTAAACAAAGAATTTAGAAAAGAAAAATAAGAAAAAAAAGATTTATTTACTCCAAATATCAAAGGTTTCAATGGTATTAAGAATTTACAACTGCATTTTAAGAAATGTAACATTGAGCAAAATAACTGAAACATTTAGCAAAACTGAACATTTAGCAAAATAACTGAAATAGGTTACCCCTTAGGGCCTGTGAACTGCTTAGTCATAGTTTTTGACTGGGTTTATTT
This sequence comes from Apodemus sylvaticus, assembly GCF_947179515.1. Lineage (NCBI taxonomy): Eukaryota > Metazoa > Chordata > Mammalia > Rodentia > Muridae > Apodemus > Apodemus sylvaticus. The sequence continues at coordinate 103,281,878 of NC_067477.1, read as the reverse complement.
TATGAAGCATAAATTCCCTTCAACAAAGAATCCTTCAAATCCAATTGGCGGGTGATTGCCTCCATCTAAAACAGCCATGACATATTCACACAAGTGGGCCCACTTTGACTAGAAGGTCCAGTGTTGGACAAGATAAGATCATAGAGACACCAGAACTCTGCCTCCTGCCAGTCAGATACGAGGCCTCCATATTGGTTCTCGGTCGCCAGAGAAATCAGACTGAGGTACGCAAATATAACCCGAGACCAACATCGCAGGGGTCTAAGCCCGACAGGCATTGGCCTGCACCCAGGCCCTGGGCTGATGGGGGGGGGGGGCCACCAGGGTGCAAACCTGGCCAGGAGGTTCCCCCCCCCACCCCACCCCCCGCTGGCGCGCACGCGCACCACTGCAATTTTGCCTAAGGGAAGCCAGAGAGACCTAGCAGGCAAAACCAAATCGGCTAACAGGCATAGCCTGAGGCGGACATAGCAGGGGTCTCAGACGGTCAGGCCCTGGACTGCCCCCAGGCCCTGGGCTACTTGGTGGGCCATCTGTGTGCTGACCCGGCCAGGAGGTTGTTAGCCCAGCAGACTCTCCCAGCACTCTCAGGGAGCGCGCACACGCCACCATCCTAGCCACCTGACAGACCCAATTAACACTCACAGCTGAGGGGAACTTTGCTCAGACATTGGCCTGCCAGGCTTTTGCCTAGACTCAGGGCCTGAGCAGCTAGGCTAGTCTTGTGTGCACCAACCCGGTTGGGAGTTCCACTGCCCAGCAGAGATATCAGCACGCAGAAAAGGTCCCTACAGCATACAGCCTCAGCACTCCCTGAAGGAGCAAACGGGCACCTTCTGGCTCACAGACACAATCTGGGGCAAAGAACACTAGGGCTGCAAGGGCACCCAAGAGGAGGAAAGCACATTAGCAATCTGCAACAGGGGAAACCCTGCCCTCCAGTGGTGCAGAAATAGCCCTAGAGCCTCTCAGGAGGCTGAAACACCAGCCAGAGACAAGACCAACTAGCTCCAGAGAACAAGATGGCAAAGGGCAAACACAGGAACGCTACTAACAGAAATCTAGGCAATATGGCAGCATCTGAACCAAACTCTCCAACATCAGCAAGTCCTGGTTATGCCAACACACCAGAGAAACAAGATTTGGATTTAAAATCACTGTTCATGATGCTGCTAGAAGAACACAAAAAGGACATGAATGAATCTCTTAAAGAAATGCAGAGGAACATGAATAAGCTAGAAACCCGTATAATGGAAACACAAAAAACACTTAAAGAAATGCAGGAGAATAAGGCCCAAGAGATAGAAGCCAATAAAGAAGAAAGGCAAAAAAAACCTTAAAGAAATGCAGGAGAACTTGAGTCAACAGGCAGAAGTCATGAAAGAGGAAACACAAAAATCTCTTAAAGAATTACAGGAAAACACAGACAAAAAAATGATGGAACTGAGCGAAACCATCCTGGACCAAAAAACAGAAGTAGAAACAACTAAGAAATCACAAAGGGAGACAACTTTGGAGATAGAAAACCTTGAGAAGAAATCAGGGGCCACAGATGCAAATATAAACGACAGAATACAAGAGATGGAAGAAAGAATCTCAGATGCCGAAGATACCATAGAAACCATTGACTCAACTGTCAAAGAAAATACAAAATGCAAAAAGCTTGTATCCCAGAACATCCAGGAAATCCAGGATACAATGAGAAGACCAAACCTAAGGATTATAGGTATACATGAGAGTGAAGATTTACAACAGAAAGGGCCAGCAAATATCTTCAACAAAATTATGGAAGAAAACTTTCCTAACTTAAAGAGAGAGATGCCTATGAATATACAAGAAGCCTACAGAACTCCAAACAGACTGGACCTGAGCAGAAATACCTCCCGTCACATAATAATCAAAACCACAAATGCACTAAACAAAGAAAGAATATTAAAGGCAGTAAGAGAGAAAGGCCAAGTAACATATAAAGGAATACCTATCAGAATCACACCAGACTTCTCACCAGAGACCATGAAAGCTAGAAGATCCTGGGCAGATCTCATGCAGACTCTAAGAAAGAACACAAATGCCAGCCAAGACTACTATACCCAGCAAAACTCTCATTCACCATAGATGGAGAAACCAAGATATTCCATGACAAAACCAAATTTACACAATATCTTTCCACAAACCCAGCTCTACAAAGAATAATAGGAGGAAAACTCCAATACAAGGAGGGAAACTACACCCTGGAAAAAGCAAGATAATTACCTTCCTTCATCAAACCCAAAAGAAGATAACCACTCAAATATAAAAAGAACATCAAAAATGACAGGAAGTAATAATCACTATTCCCTAATATCTCTTAACATCAATCGTCTCAATTCCCCAATAAAAAGACATAGACTAACAGACTGGATAAAGAAACAGGACCCTACAATTTGCTGTATACAGGAGACACACCTCAGTGTCAAAGATAAAAGCTACCTTAGAGTAAAAGGCTGGAAGACAATCTTACAAGCCAATGGTCACAGGAAACAAGCAGGAGTAGCCATTCTAATATCAGATAAAATTGACTTTCAACCTAAAGTCATCAAAAGAGACACAGAAGGACACTTCTTGCTGGTCAAAGGAAAAATCCACCAAGAAGAACTTTCAATTCTGAACATCTATGCGCCAAATGCAAAGGCACCCTCATTTGTAAAAGAAACTTTACTAAAGCTCAAAGCACACATTGCACCTAACACAATAATTGTGGGGGACTTCAACACTCCACTTTCCTCAATGGACCGATCGGGAAAACAGAAACTAAACAGAGACACAGTAAAACTAATTGAAGCTTTGGACCAATTGGATTTGACTGATATTTATAGAACATTTCACCCTAAAGCAAAAGAATATACCTTTTTCTCAGCACCTCATGGTACCTTCTCCAAAATCGACCATATAATTGGACACAAGGCAGACCTCAACAAATATAAGATGATCGAACTAATCCCATGCCTCCTATCAGATCACTATGGTGTAAGAGTGATTTTCAATAGCAACAAAAACAACAGAAAGCCCACATACACATGGAGGCTGAATAATACTCTACTCAATGACACCTTGACCAAAGAAGAAATGAGGAAAGAAATCAGAGACTTCAGAATTTAATGAAAATCAAGGCACAACATACCCAAATCTTTGGGACACAATGAAAGCAGTGCTAAGAGGAAAACTCATAGCCCTGAGTGCCTCCAAAAAGAAAATGGAGAGAGCATACACTAGCAGCTTAATGACACACCTGAAAGTCCTGGAACAAAAAGAAGCCAATTCACCCAGGAGGAGTAGAAGGCAGGAAATCATCAAACTCAGGGCTGAAATCAATCAATTGGAAACAAAGCGAACCGTACAAGAATTAACGAATCCAGGAGCTGGTTCTTTGAGAAAATCAACAAGATAGATAAACGCTTAGCCAGACTGACCAAAGGGCACAGAGAAAGTATCCAAATTCACAAACTTAGAAATGAAAAGGGAGATATAACAACGGAAACTGAGGAAATCCAAAAAATCATCAGATCCTACTACAAGAGCCTGTACCCAACACAACTGGAGAATCTGGAGGAAATGGACAATTTCCTTGACAGATACCAAATACCAAAATTAAATAAGGACCAAATAGATCATCTAAACAGTCCCATAATGCCTAAAGAAATAGAAGGAGTCATAGAAAGTCTTCCAACCAAAAAAAGCACAGGACCAGATGGTTTCAATGCAGAATTCTATCAGACCTTCAAAGAAGAGTTAACACCAATACTCTTCAAACTATTCCACAAAATAGAAACAGAAGGAACACTACCCAATTACTTCTACGAAGCCACAATTACGCTGATACCAAAGCCACACAAAGATCCAACAAAGAAAGAGAACTTCAGACCAATTTCCCTTATGAACATCGATGCAAAAATACTCAATAAAATTCTTGCCAACCGAATCCAAGAACACATCAAAACGATCATCCACCATGATCAAGTAGGCTTTATCCCGGGAATGCAGGGTTGGTTTAATATATGGAAATCCATCAATGCAATCCACTACATAAACAAACTCAAAGAAAAAAACCACATGGTCATTTCATTGGATGCTGAAAAAGCATTTGACAAAATTCAGCATCCTTTCATGCTTAAAGTCTTGGAAAGAACGGGAATTCAAGGCCCATACCTAAACATAGTAAAAGCAATATACAGCAAACCGGTAGCCAGCATCAAACTAAATGGAGAGAAACTTGAAGCAATCCCACTAAAATCAGGGACTAGACAGGGCTGCCCCCTCTCTCCTTATCTTTTCAATATTGTACTTGAGGTACTAGCTCGGGCAATTCGACAACATAAGGAGGTCAAAGGGATACAAATTGGAAAGAAAGAAGTCAAACTATCATTATTTGCAGATGACATGATAGTCTACCTAAGTGACCCAATAAACTCCACTAGAGAACTCCTACAGCTGATAAACAACTTCAGCAAAGTGGCAGGTTATAAAATCAACTCAAGCAAATCAGTGGCGTTCCTATACTCAAAGGATAAGCAGGCTGAGAAAGAAATTAGGGAAATGACCACCTTCACAATAGCCACAAACATTATAAAATATCTTGGGGTGACTCTTACCAAACATGTGAAAGATCTTTACGACAAGAACTTCAAGACTCTGAAGAAGGAAATGGAAGAAGACCTCAAAAAATGGGAAAACCTCCCATGCTCATGGATCGGTAGAATCAATATAGTTAAAATGGCTATTTTGCCAAAAGCAATATACAGATTCAATGCAATACCCATCAAAATCCCAACTCAATTCTTCACAGAGTTAGAAAAAGCAATTAACAAATTCATCTGGAATAACAAAAAACCCAGGATAGCTAAAACTATTCTCAGCAACAAAAGAAATTCTGGGGGAATCAGTATCCCTGACCTCAAGCAATACTACAGAGCAATAGTGTTAAAAACTGCATGGTATTGATACAGTGACAGGCAGGCAGATTGATGGAACAGGATTGAGGATCCAGAAATGAACCCACACACCTATGGCCACTTGATCCTCGACAAAGGGGCTGAAAACATCCAATGAAAAAAGATAGCCTTTTCAACAAATGGTGTTGGTTCAACTGGAGGTCAGCATGCAGAAGAATGCGAATTGATCCATCTTTATCGCCTTGTACTAAGCTCAAATTCAAATGGATCAAGGACCTCCACATAAAGCCAGACACTCTGAAGCTAATAGAAAAGAAACTGTGGAAGACCCTTGAGGACATTGGTACAGGGAGAAAATTTCTGAACAGAACACCAATAGCGTATGCTCTAAGATCAAGAATTGACAAATGGGACCTCATAAAATTACAAAGTTTCTGTAAGGCAAAGGACACCATCAAGAGGACAAATCGGCAACCAACAAACTGGGAAAAGATCTTCACCAATCCTACATCAGATAGAGGGCTAATATCCAATATATATATAAAGAACTTAAGAAGTTAGACTCCAGAAAACCAAACAACCCTATTAAAAATGGGGTACAGAGTTAAACAGGGAGTTCTCACCTGAAGAACTTTGGATGGCGGAGAAGCATCTTAAAAAATGCTCAACTTCATTAGTCATTAGGGAAATGCAAATCAAAACAACCCTGAGATTTCACCTTACACCAGTCAGAATGGCTAAGATTAAAAATTCAGGAGACAGCAGGTGTTGGAGAGGATGTGGAGAAAGAGGAACACTCCTCCACTGCTGGTGGGGTTGCAAATTGGTACAACCACTCTGGAAATCAGTCTGGCGGTTCCTCCTACAACTGGGCACCTCACTTCCAGAAGATCCTGCTATACCACTCCTGGGCATATACCCAGAGGATTCCCCACCATGTAATAAGGATACATGCTCTACTATGTTCATAGCAGCCCTATTTATAATTGCCAGATGCTGGAAAGAACCCAGGTATCCCTCAACAGAAGAGTGGATGCAAAAAATGTGGTATATCTACACAATGGAGTACTATTCAGCCTTTAGAAACAATGAATTCATGAAATTCTTAGGCAAATGGATGGAGCTAGAAAACATCATACTAAGTGAGGTAACCCAGACTCAAAAGGTGACTCATGGTATGCACTCACTAATAAGTGGATATTAACCTAGAAAACTGGAATACCCCAAACATAATCCATACATCAAATGAGGTACAAGAAGAAAGGAGGAGTTGCCCCTTGTTCTAGAAAGACTCAGTGAAGAAGTATAGGGCAAAACCAGAACGGGGAAGTGGGAAGGGGTGGGTGGGAGGACAGGGGGAGAAAAGAGGGCTTATGGGACTTTCGGGGAGTGGGGGGCTAGAAAAGGGGAAATCATTTGAAATGTAAATAAAAATATATCGAATAAAAAAAACATATCCTGCAAATAAAAGACTCATTTAAATTGTCAAAAAAAAGATAAGATCATAGATATATATTTTTTCCTACCCAGGAGTCTGCATAACAACTTCCAGAACCATAAAAGCAGGCTATCTGGGAGTTTATTAAAGGTCAATTTGAGATTGATTTCTTGGTAGTCATGCCTCTTAAATACTTATGGTTATACTCACAGATTTATGACATTTTCATCCTTGGTCAGAGAAGCCCCCCCCACCACCACCACCACCACTGACACATACAGAGTGGATAGTGGTCAATACAGAGACTCATAATTGGTCAAATTACTAAGAATCAACAACTGAGTTCTTATTCATAAACAGGACACCTATATCCACTTCCTCCACACCAAGGTTCAAAGAACATCTTAAAAGAGGAGGCAGGAAGAATGTAAGGTTGAAAAGATTCAGATGGGTGTTGTGAAATGCCAGCTTAAAGACATGTTGTGGCTATTTCAGATATGGTCTCATACCTGCTGTGGTGTCCTCCAAAAGACCTGCACAAGTTAAAGCTGGTTAGGATTTTAGCATAGATGAAGGAGCACCAGAAGTCCCATACCAGACAAATTATTAGCAACTGATGGCTGGAGAAGAGTCGGTTTTCTTTATGGATGTAACCATTCTTATTTAGTCACTGTTTTAGTGATTGTTCCCATACTCATGAGAATATTGACAGTACTACCTGAACTAAATGAATCAGACTGTAAAAAAAATCATTCATTCAAAGTAAAAAGAAAGAAAGAAAAAGAAAAAGGGAAAGGAAAAGGAAAAGAAAAAGAAAAACTTTGTTGTGTACTGAAGGATTTTCTACTATAACATTGTATATATTTAAATTATATCCTCAAATGATTTGTAAGGAACAATGACTGGGGGAGGTAAACAGGTCTTGGTTTGGTATGACTATAGATCTCCCATGTCAGCATCTATGTCTTTATGGAAAGAGAAGTAGGCAATAACGTGCCTCTTTCCTTTCTCTCCATTGTGAAAATGTAGCAAGTGTTTGCAAAGAAGGAAGAGCCTCCTCACCAACCATTACATCAATGAATACCTTGGCCCTGAACTTCCTGGTTTTTGATAATGACAAATAGACAATAGTCAGGCCAGCCAATGTGCTGAAGTTAGCTGCAAAAATCTCATCTGAAGTGTTACTCTTTCATGAAGGAGTTGGCGACTAAGAAAACATACATGTGTTCTTGTTTTATTCAAGTGTGCTCTGCCTATATTTGGATATGTGATGTAGGCCTGGACATCTATTTAAAATGGAGGTGTGGAAGGTATATTTCTCTGAATATAATATAAGTAGAGATTGTTGTTCCTATTATAGATAGCAAAGGAAACAAGATGGATGAGAAAAAAGGAAAAGAATGAGGAGCAAATATGAGATAACCTTAGAAATGAGTAGCCTTCCACATCACAGAGCTACATGACACAATGAAGAAGTTCACAAGCAACCCTAGAAATGAGTGATGTTTGTTGCCTTACATACTCAGAAGACACTGCTAATTTTAGAATATACATATAAAAAGAAGAGACTTTGTTATTCTTATTTGCTTAATTCATAACTTGTAAATCATATAGAATATTATTCAAAACCATTGCTAAAGTAGAGAAGAATACAGACATAATGAAAGGACCAAGAGGCTACCTCACTCCCCATCAAAGTAGTTAAATGACAGAGACAAGGGTGAGAAAGAAAGTTAGAGATGAGAAAATTAGGTATAGGAAGTTAAATAAATATTTATAAAGGAGTGCATGGAATAACAGAATCTAATTATATTAAAGAACTCTACACATATGTAGCAGATGTGCAGCTTAGTAAGCTGTGAATCAGTTTGAAGATCCAACTCCAGTGATATCTATAAACAGTTTTCCCAGAACAGAGGAAAGTGACAGAACTTGATATAAACATTTCTGCTGTTTACTTTAGATTCTCTCAGGACACCAGTGGCCAGCAAATGGTAGAAGTTCATTTAGTCTTTAATGAACAAGTGGTTGGAAGTTACATACATAAACATAACATTAGAATATGATCAGAGAGACATAGTATTTGTATATCAACTATATATTAATATATAGTCATATATTTGTATTATGTATATTTGCACGTATGCAAATAAAACCACTTCTAGGTATTAATAGAAGTTCCATTTTTATTTTATCAAAAGCTAGAACAATATCTAATATTTAATAACTACTGAATAAAACAAAACATCAATGGGTAGCTAATCGATAATACTTAGTAGATACTAGATTGTTTATTATCAACCTGGAAACATGTTGTGTATGTATGTATGTATGTATGTATAAACTCAAAATGTTTAATTCAAAGCTGAATAAGATAAAAATACCAAAATAATATAAAATTGCCCAAAATTAAATATAATTCATAATCATTTATTGGTTCTTGGGATTTTCAAGATAAATTAATGTGTTCACATTTTTTCTTCAAAAAGTACAGGCATAATAACATGGAGAAACATTATCATTCAGAGCTTTAAACATGAAAACATATAATAAATTACATTTTATAAATCTTTTGCTTATTATTTATACTTAACTGAGCATGATCAAATTTTTTTCAAAATGTGTCATAAACATATGGTTTTGTTCTAAATCTCCAAAATTAGGTTAGGTTTGTTTACAAAGCAAAAAATATTAATTCAATCTTATTATTCTTGGCTTAAGATCCCAGAGAAACTTCATGGGATTGATTTTGTAAGTATAATTCTAATGAATATGCACAGTTTCATCCAAAATAATTTGTAGGCTTAAACCAAAGGATGATTAATAATATGAAACTATTATTTATTTATTATTAGGTGCTGGGGATTAAGCCAAAGTCTTCTTACTTATCAAGGAAGTGAACAATACCCCACCAGATATACTCTTCAGAACACTGACAAAAGACCTGTATTATGAAAACAGATGATTCAGCAGTTCAGCTGGAAGTTGATGAACCATTTTTGAATTACATGATCATACCTTTTGGATTTTAATAGGTAGGCAATGAAGATTAAAATATGAGTAAAATATTTTACTCATTTTTATTATTTTTTACTTATTTACTTATTTTACATATTCATTTGTTAGTTTTGTCTATTTATCGTGCCTACATGTTAATGTGTGAGGACACACATGTCATAGGGAGCTCAAAAGATAAATTACTGGACTTGGTTTTCTGCATCCATCATTTGTGTTCTGGGGAATATACTCATTTCTGCAAATTTGGCAGCCCAGCAGGTATCTTTATTAGCTTACAATTTCCACTGGGCCCCAAACACAATATTAATATATACACAGAAATGAATTTTCTTCTGATTGAAGGGTTTTGTATGAACAAAAAGTAATTAGCATTTAGAAAGGATTCATACTGAAATTTTAATTATACCAAGGGACAATGATCAGAACACACATAACTACAGGAGTATATTCTAAAATCTCTGCAGGGGCAAGTTTAGGAAGCCAACTCCCCAAGCATAGCAATTGGTCTAGGCATGGAGTATTGCAACAATAATTACCTCTTTGATTTTAGCATCATTTTCTAGGAGATGACCAATAAACTGAGGAAAGCCAAGTGTATTTCCTTAATAAATTGTCCCAGATATCCTGCTAATCAAATCCATATTCCCAGTACCTGAACCTCCAATCAGATGACAACTGCAAGCTTCCTTTCCCACAATGGAGTTTAATGGTACCCTTCTTGCCTTAAAGTCTGTGAAATGGTAACTGCAGTTCTTGCTATGCATACATCTAAGAAGGTAAGATACTTGTTCTTATTTGAAAGACTTTTTGCCTGTTTTTACAGAGCCAATATGAGTAGAGATGTTTGTATTAAATAAATTAGATGCATGAAATAAATATGAGTTAGGAAAGCCTGCAGACATTCAAACCTCATTATTATGAACCATATTAGTTTTGGTTTTTGTTCTTCTAATCTTTCAGTGTAGTTTATTTTGGTCTTGATTTCTTGATTATCCTGCATCAGACCAAATATACCCAGAAAAATGAAAGACACAAACTATTTAGTCTTTCCTAAGCTGTAGATATCAAAGCTGAGCATCTTCAATTGGTACTCAGAACTATTCTCAACAACAAAAGAAATTCTGGGGGATTCAGTATCCCTGACTTCAAGAAATACTACAGAGCAATAGTGTTAAAAACTGCATGGTATTGGTACAGTGACAAGCAAGTCGATCAATGGAATACGATTGAAGATCCAGAAATGGACACACACACCTATGGCCACTTGATCTTCAGCAAAGGGGCTGAAAACATCTAGTGGAAAAAAGATCAGCTTTTCAACAAATAGTGCTGGTTCAACTGAAGGTCAGCATGCAGAAGAATGAGAATTGATCCATCCTTCTCTCCTTGTACTAAGCTCAACTCCAAGTGAATCAAGGACATCCACATAAAGCCAGACACACTGAAGCTAATAGAAATGAAACTGGGATAGAACCTTGAGGACACTGGTACAAGGGGAAAGTTTTTGAACAGAAAACCAATAGCTTATGCTCTAAGATCAAGAGTTGACAAATGGGACCTCATAAAATTACAAAGTTTCTGTAAGGCAAAGAACACCATCAAAAGGACAAATCGGCAACCAACAAATTGGGAAAAGATCTTCACCAACCCTACATCAGACAGAGGGATAATATCAAATATATACAAAGAACTCAAGAAGTTAGACACCAGAGAACCAAATAACCCTATTAAAAAATGGGGTACAGAGCTAAACAAAGAATTTTCACCTGAAGACCTTCGGATGGCTGAGAAGTATCTTAAAAAATGTTCAACATCTTTAGTCATTAGGGAAATGCAAATCAAAACAACCCTGGGATTTCACCTTACACCAGTCAGAATGTCTAAGATCAAAAAGTCAGGCGAAAACAGGAGTAGGCGAGGATGTGAAGAAAGAGGAACACTCCTACACTGCTGGAGGGGTTGCAAATTGGTACAACCACTCTGGAAATCAGTCTGGCGGTTCCTCAGAAAACTGGGCATGTTACTTCCGGAGGACCCTGCTATACCACTCCTGGGCATATACCCAGAGGATTCTCTAGCATGTAATAAGGATACATGCTCCACTATGTTCATAGAAGCCCTATTTATAATAGCCAGAAGCTGGAAAGAACCCAGGTGTCCCTCAACAGAGGAATGGATACAAAAAAATATGGTATATATACATAATAGAATACTATTCAGCCATTAGAAACAATGAATTCATGAAATTCTTTGACAAATGGATAGAGCTGGAGAACATCATACTAAGTGAGGTAACACAGTCTCAAAAGATCAGTCATGGTATGCACTCACTGATAAGTGGATATTAGCCTAGACACTTGGAATACCTAAGATATAATCCACATATCAAATGATGTCCAAGGAGAAAGGAGGAGTGGCCCCTGGTTCTGGAAAGTGGGCAGTATAAGGCAATACCAGTGCAGGGATGTTGGAAGGGTTGGATGGGGGAACAGGGCGAGGGAAAAGGGATTATGGGACTTTTGGGGAGTGGGGAGCCAGAAAAGGGGAAATCATTTGAAATGTAAATAAAAAACATATCGAATAAAAAGAATTCTGGGCAAAAACAAAAAAAAAACAAAAACAAAAACAAAAAACAAAGAATCCTATAGAACTTTGTAGAGAAATTCCTTGAAGGATGTATTTTAGCCGTTCTATGATTGGAGATAGATAAATGCATATTTTACGGAAACAACAGAATTTTCATGAATCTCAGTGTTTGTTCACATTGGTGTATTCAAAATATTTGAGCATAACTAATTAGTTTTAGCATTGTAATAAGTAAAATAAATCATTTAATAATGAGTATTAAGCATTTGATAAGCCTTAGGAGCAGGGCCCAAAGGCAGTGTCCTCCTATGGAATTTGTATAGGGATAGAATGACATAGTTCTCTCACTGCCCTAGTCTCCCAAGCTGTGTGTCCCTGTCTATTCTAATTCAGTGTCTTTCTGTAGCAGAGACTCTTAGAAATCATTAGGACAAAAATGGTAGTCTCTTGAGTATCTAGAACAGTATATTTTGTTCTACTTTTATTTCTTTAAAAAGAAAGGAACATGTACCCTAGTATTTATCTATGACACAGGTTTCCGTATTCAGGTAGAGTAAACGGCTATCAAAACAACTAGAATCTAAGTTCCTGTCTCACAATCTTGAGGTTCAATTCTATGAATAAGGGAAGAGGTATTTTAATAAGGAGTTTTATTGTAGAGGAGAACAATGACGTAAAGGAAGCAATCACAACTCCTGTACACACACACACACACACACACATACACACACACAAACAAACTGAATGTTTGAATGTTTTTGGTACTTCTGGCTGAAAGGGAACATAAGTAAACTAAAGACATTTTCTGATGTCTGTGCAAGACAGAACCAGTTGTCATTATCAAGAAACAAACAGAATATCATTTTCAAGATCCCTGCCCTAATCTGTCTGTTTCGTTTCTTTCTCATGTCCTCATCAACTTCATATTATGAGTTGCCTTATCACAGTTTATGATAATCCTTGCTAATGTCCTGTGGTGGTTTGGATATGAATTGACCAGTAAATAGTTCATGTGCTATACTTAGTGCCCAGCTACTGAATCCAACCATTGAAAGGGGATTGGATTATGAGGACTTTGAGGTAATCCATGCATTCATTCAATTAACATGTCATAAACTAATGGTATTATTGAGAGATAATAAAGGTCTATAGATATAGGCTAAGATGGAGGGAAGGGCTCAGCCTAAAGGTGTCCTCCTGAGAATAGTTTGTCCTGAGACCCCCTTCTGCGTTGTGGCTACCACAGACATAACAGATAATCATAACTCCTCCTCCATGGAATTTTGCCTTACCTTAAGCATACAGCACCAAATCATGGTCTTTAATATCTGAGACAATATAAGCAACCAAGTCATTTTCCAAACTGTTTCTCTAAGGTAGTAGTTTTCAACCTGTAGGTTGTCGTCCCTTTGGGTGTTGAATGACTGTTGTGAGTTGTGCCCAGTTTAAGGCCAGGAAGGAGACACAGAGTCCAGATACCATTTGATCTAAAGGTTTATTTACTCCAATGACAAGCATCAGTCCATAACATACACAGGCAGCACCTGACTCAGAAGCAAGCAGCTCAGAGGCTCTCAAACAAGGCTTGACATCTTGCTGAGGCAGCAGCTCCTTCTTGTGAGGGCAACACATTCAGTCATCCTCTGGCCAGAGAGCAAGGTAATACGACTGTCCTCTCTGTTGCAGTATCAACCACAACATGAGAACTATATTAAAAGGTCACAGCATTGAGAACCACTGCTCCAAGACATTTATCACAAGAAGAAAAAAACCTAACATAGTCCATTAAACTCATTCAGTATTCAATACATCATGAACTACCTCATACCCATATCCTTATCAAATTCTGTTGATCATACATGATAGAGACATTCCTAGCATCACCATCCACACTAGAAATCAGAATTTCAAATGACATTTTATTTTTATTTTGTATGTATGAATACTTTTCTACATAGATACATATATGTTCATCACATACATGTAGTACCCATGAAGACCACAAAGAGACGACATAAGATCCTCTGTAACTGGAGTAACAGATAATTGTAAGCTCTCATGTAGATGCTGGGAAATGAATCTCGGTTCTTTCCAAGAACATCAAATACTCTTTACCACTGAGCCATCTGTCTATTACCATGCTCAAATCAAAATAGAATTTCAAAGGATTAATTTGTACAGAATCATGAAGTGTATGAATGAAGGGAATGAGTTCCATATTTGACTACCTGAGCTGGCAAGCACTTTGACAGTCACTCTTCTATTCATGCTGCCTTCCATTGAGATGAGTTGGCCTTTTGTGTGTGTGTGTTTTCTTTCACTTACAGTAGCATCTCTGAAAAAAAAAAAAAAAAGCTAGCCTTGCAAAGAGACTATCATACTAATGGCATTTCAGGGCACTAATTGTATGGATGCATTCTGTCTAGAAGGTCTACTGGCCTCTCTCTGCTTAGAGTACTTATCTAAGAAAAAAAACTCACAGTGCAAATTCTTTCTCAAGCCTTTTGATGTATAAATCTTAATAAAAGCCTATTGACAGTTTTACAGTCCAGAACTGTCTTTCTCAAGGACCTGGGGACCATAGCCTTTGAAATGCAATCATCAAGGAAAATACTTCCCTCACCCCACAGGTTGTTATGGAAAACAGAAATTTAGCTGTATTGGGTGTCTGACTTCAAAGAATAAAGCCACTGCCTGTTGGGAAGACGTGAAACATTTACTTTTCTTCTGGGCAAACACTACCAGCCAGAAAAAGTAGCCTAACTTTCACCTCATTACAGTTTTTGTAAGCTCGCTACATTGCATGTTAGTAGCAAAGAACTCAGGCTGGTTCCTGCCTCTCTCTTTGTGCCCATTAAAGTCTTTTTTTTCTACATAATCACTGGTCTCGGGTTTGCTCTGGTTTCGTAAGACCTTGAGCTTTGGCTTATATTTTCTTTTCCTTTACACCCATGGAATGTTGCCAAATTTAACACTCATAATAACATCACATGTCTCATTGTGATGAGAATGATAAACCATGATTCTTAACTGTCATGTCCAGAGGAAACCCTGTTTCCACAAATTGAAGCAAGTAGAGAGAATCTAGGATTACCCAGGAACTTGTGAAGCTCTTACCCTCTACCCAAAGGACCATTTCCCTTTTCCCTGGCAGAAGGGGAAAATGGCTGCCTGCAGTTTCTATTACCGTATCAAAGTGCTTCCCTCAATATCATGAGTACCTGTTACACATTTTAGAGTCTATTCTGGCCTCTTAGCTCTTCTCATCTCCTCCTCTACCAAACTCCTCTCTCACTGGCTTCCTTTCTATCATTCTCCTATAACCCTGCGCTTTTCATTATGTCCCTTCTTGCCCATTCTGTCTCCATCTTTTTATCCAGTCCCCTCTCTATATATATGTCACTTTCCCTATGTCCCTGTCTCTCTCTTTTTACTCTCTGTTTCTCTTGTCTCTCATCTCTGTCTCTGTCTCCATCTGTCTCTGTCTCTTTCTGTCTCTCTTACTCTTGCTATTGTCTGCTCCTGCTTCTCTCATGGCCAGATCTATTCTGCTATCATGTTCAGTCTAGTTCTTTCTCACTATGTTCTGGACTCTTCCAGATGTCTCTGGCTGCTTTCCCTCTCATATCCGTACTAAAATCCTCCAATTGGTTAACCATGCCCTGGTTATTTGATTGTTCATAGGCTACAAATTTTGTCATTTATATAAATTATACATAATTTTTTAAACTTTCATATGTATTTGATGTGATCAGTGATCATAGTTGGCTATGAGTCATTTACCTATAATAGTCATATTTCAATGTCTTTCTGATGCTATTGTAATTTTACAATACCACTGTAAACTTGAATAGCCCATTGTTAATTTTTCTAAGTTAATTTTATAAGTACAACTTGTTTTTGCAATGTTAAAAAGCAGCTTAATTTAGACTAATAAATAATATTAAAATGTTTTGATAACATGTAAAATTATCTCTGATATGCATATTTGCTTTGAGAAAATAAAAGAACTAAAAATAGTAAAATAATATAAGTTTCTGGGTTAGGCATATAGCTTATTCAGTGAAGGACTTGCCTTACAAATATAAGGACTTGACCCCAGTGCTTGTAATAACATATGTGGAGATAGAGATATGTGAGTCTCTGAGGATCACTGGCCAGATAAGGGGACTAGGAGTTAGGAATGAGATACTAGGAGTTAGACAGAGTCCCTGGAAGGCAGACAGAGAGGGAAGGGAACCATGACTAGGTAATAAACATAATAAAATTTTAAGGTGATTTAACTTCTTTCTCACCCAACTGATCAGAGGCAAAAACCTGATAGTTTCAAACAAAGGCCTTGTAGACTCTCTTTTCCAGCCAGCAGCCTATTGATGAACTGGCTCAAACATTTTGAAGCAAAATCAGGACATGTCACATAACAGTTGTGGACCAATCAACCATCTTACCTTTTGTCAAACAGCAACTCTAAATTAGGGGAAGAAAAACTCTCAGGGTTTAAAAATATTGCAGCTATTAAGAAGAAATTTCTCTGTTTCTAAGATCTCCCTCTGCATTGTGAAGGCTATTTGTTGTGATAATAAAAAGAGAAAAAAAAACTATTAAGATATGTTCTATGGGGGTATGGTGAAGATATGTTCTATGGGGATGAGGTGCCTCAGTAGACCATCCCTTCCCTCTGAGGGACCACACACACAATGATATAGCATAGAATAGAGTTTATTTAGGGCCTGGGGAGGGAGAGTTAAGGGAGTAGTAGAGGCAGAGAAAGGCAGAGAGAAGGCGAGAGTAGAGAAGTAGAAGCAGGCCATGACCACATGGAGGGGGGGAAGGGAAGGGGGAAGGGAAGGGGGAAGGGAAGGGGGAAGGGAAGAACCCAAGAAAGCAAGAGAGAACAAGAGAGCAAGAGAGTGAAGAGAGAGAGAGGAAGGGCAAGCAGCCCATCTTATAGTAGGCCAGGACTACCTGGCTGTTGCCAGGTAACTGTGGGGTGGAGCTTAGACAGAATGCTAACACTATTTGTCTCCATGTGACTTTTGTATGTCTATATTTCTTCATCTTTAGGAATAGCCTTTATCACCTGCTATTCTGTCTGCTCCTATTAGTGATATTTTTGATATTTTTCTGATGTCACCTGTTGCACGTGAGATTTTTTTCTACTTTTTAAATTTTTTACTGGCTCAGAAAACAAGACTAATCAAGGCCTCTAGACTTTAAAACAGCCAAACTATTTGGTGAGCTCCAGACCAATATTTGACCTTGTCTCCCTGGAAGTACGGAACAGTGGACAATACCAGAGGAATTACTGACACCCAAGTGTGAACTCTGGCCTTTGTATATATCTATAACACTCATGTGTGCATATTAAAATGATGCTTTGGGAACCTTTTAAATCCTACATACTACAAGTAAGCAATAACTTCTCTATGTAATCTAACATAAAGTTATGTTTGATGATTTCATCCGCATAGTGCCACCTATTGTGAAGAACTGTGAACTTAGCAAGATTATGACCTTGAAGTACAAAAAATTTACTACAATATTTAGAGTGCATTAAGATTCTTATCTTAGGAAGGTTGGCAGAACGGCTCTGATTGTAAAGCTATCCTAGGATATATACCAAGAACCTGGATGTAAGTATATTTGGATGTTGAAGCTCTCCCCAATCCCCACCGAAAAAAAAAAATGAGACAAATCACAAGACAAATCTTGCAAAGCTTTATAAATGGCAAATTTTGAAGATGAATTTAAGTTGTGATTCTTTCTGTTGGAATTAGTTTAGAAATTACATTTTAGTTGGGTAAAATTGTTCATTTGGAGTTATCCCAGTGCCTGAGGCACCACTTAAGTAGTTCTGTCTACTGGAGATTCTTCATCAGAGGAGGTTACCCTCTTTTTATTTTCTTTATCTAGTCTCCATTCTATTTCAAACACAGCCACGAACAGGTACACAAGTGTACACACACACACACATACACACACACACACACACACACACCAAAGGGCACAAACATAAAATATTTTCTTAATGGAGTCAACAAATTTATTTACAATAGAGATGAAAACCCTTTTGCATATTATTACAAGATTACTCTTCATTAGGCATTGGCTAAACTCTATTGCCACACACATTATGTATGTTAACTGATTATTTCTCTTACATTTGATTAATGTAACACACGCACACACACACACACACCACAAATCACACTGAGGGCCAATAAGATAATTCTACAGAAAAGATGCTTAATGCAATCTGACTAATGTTGTCTGCAGCCCACAGAAAGATGGATGGAAGGAGGGAACACCACCTACAAAGTTGTTCTCTAATGTCTAGAGGTATGCAAGTCATGCAGGCAAAACAGTACCACCATCGCCACCTACATACTAAACAACTTTTAAAAGTGTGAGCCCACTGAGAAAAAAATAGGAAATGGGTTTATAGTTATTCACTGTTATAAGCTTTCCACATAAATACTTATAGTCAGAGTAAATATATTTGAAGTGAATGCTTCCTTGTAGATATTAATGTGTTTTCTGTAAAACTTGTACTTATAACCTTAATTCTTAATGTAAGTATATTTGGAAAGAAGGCCCTTAAGACTATAATAAGGTCAAACATGATCCAAAAATGGAGGCCATATTATAACAGCGCTGGGATAATTAAGGGACAGAGTGACATTAGGATGTACTTATAAAATGAAAAGGGAAGATGGCCAAGAAGGCAGAATTTGCAGAAACAAACATACTGGATCCTTGACCTTGGTATTTCAGCCTTCAATACAATGAGAAAAATCCTTCTGGTTGGAAAAAATACCCAGTCTGTGTTTACAATTTGTTATGGTACTCCTGGGGAAATAATATATTTCTAAAAAGCATGTAATACTCATAAATATTTTTAAAAACTCAAATAGTCTTTTGCCTCATATTACTGCAGTGTTAAGTTGCATGATTGGTGATCCCTTCCATCCTTGACATGAACTGAGGTCTCTTATTAAATGCTTTCACTCCATATTGACTAATAAAAATATTATCTAATGTGTGCCAGGATGTAAGCATATTGTTTTGTGTATACATTCTCTAGCACATAACCAGCATAGATAGCTTGAGACCATTCTAGAGGAAAATTTACTGTACTACAGCTGTGAAATTGCATATAAATAATTTATGACATAGACAATTAGTTTTTAATAATATAAAATGAATCATTAATAAGTCAAGTTATGTAGCCTTTCAAAACATAAAATTCATCACTTTTTAAATGTTGATTCTCTTTAAAATAGGCTTTCTTTGGGATCTAGAAATAATTCTAAAATACATTTACACATCATTGGAAAATTTTTTTTGAAAATAACAAGAATCAGAATAATATATTCCCATGATTAAAAATGTATTAGCTTCAATGAAAGGCATAATACTAAACAAATTAAGGCGTATATGCCAAGGCTTCTACCTCAATGTTAATGTTGCACCATAGACCAAAAAATGTTTACAAAGTCTACAAGGGTAATGATTTAGATCAGAACAATAGCTTTATAACAAAATACTACAATTGAATTTCTATCATGATTGTAGGAATCCAGTTTGGGGAAAAGGTAGGTTGTTTTAGAAACAGTGTTAAATCAAGTCTAAATATAACGTTTAAAAAGACTATCCTCCAGATCCATGTTCCATGTGTATAATCAGTGAAATGTATAATAATTATATCAACCAGACATCAACAGATTTAAAAACTTAAGGCTATGAAATTATAAGAATAAATAATAGAAATACTTTAATCTTAGTCTAGATAGTTATATATCAAATATGACAGTAAAAACTGTCTATAAATGCCTAAAGAAAATTTAGTTACCATCATGATTTAAAAATCTGTTTTTATGACCATTCATTTTTGGCAATTTTTGTTTCTCTTAAGTGAGCATGCAAGCTCTTTCTATGTGGGTGTATGCCATGGATACTTGGGTGACTGTGGAGTCCAGAAAAGGGAGTCAGACCCTAAGAGCTAGAGTTAGAGGGTGTTATGAGCAGACCATTATGGGAGCTGCAAATGTAATTCAGTTCCCTGTGGAAGAGAATCAAGTGCAGCTGAGTCTTTTCAGCCCCTAAACAATTCCTTAGTATAAAATGAATGTAATCAACATACTGTGTGATTTCAAGACCTTTAGATACATATAAAACAGGATGTCCATGAGTGTTATAATACATATATTCTATATTATATATGATATTCTTTGGACTCTTTAGATATTTATCAATTTAAAAGAATTTGAGAGTTTTGATCAAATAAATGAGTTGGGAAAGAATTATACCGTAGAGAGCCATTCTTTGCTTCAAATTATTGGCTTGACTTTGGTAAAAGCTACAAGAGAACTAGGATCATTCATAGGTCTAGTACAGATGTCTACTCTTTCAACTCTACTTGTATTATAAAGAAATGTGGTCACAGTGGATACATTTAAGTAGAAAGAAAAACCACTATGTCTGTCAGAAATAAATCAGTCTTTTCTACAACATTCATCTTAAACTCATTTTTTTATCAGTGGCTACAAAAGCTGATCTCTATCAGTGGCATATCATTCAATTTCTGAATGAGCTCACTGAGCTTTTCTTGCTTTCTAAAGAAATAATTTTTCTCCTTTTACTTTTGTACTTTCTGTTTAAGTATTCTATTTAGTCTGACTACTGAACTTCAAGTCTTAAACTGAGTAATACATTTGTTTGAAGATTTCAGTAGTTCTTTGTAAAATCTTGTCAATAGTTCAGAATCAATGGCTTTCTCAATGATGAAAACTTTTAGGATATTCTGAGGCCTTTTGGAGTTACTTAGTACTTTGGAACATAGTCCATTGAGCGAAGAAAATGTAGACCTAAAAGCCAGACAGGAATCTGAGCCTGAGTGCTCAGTTTGGAGTCCTGCGTACTGGTTGGCTCTCCATGGCCTTTTGCTTTTCTAAAGCATCCTGGACTATCAGCCCAGGGATATCATCATTCACAATGGGCTGGGCCCTTCTGAATCAATTACTAATTAAGAAAATGTCCTACAGACTTATATGTCTACAGACTGCTATTATGGAGGAAGTTTCTGACTTGGATTATCTCCTCTTAGATGACCCTAGATTGTGTCAAATTGACACAAACTAGCCAGCATACCAGCCATGAAATGAATTAACTTACATACAAAGCTGTCAAGATAAGTGTGTTTAGTTGTAGAACAATGTTAACCACCACAATAGGAGTAAGCAAGTGGGCTCTAACTGGATTCCAGGTCTGAGCCAGAGGAGGGAACCCATAACTCAAACTCTGTCACTCAAAACTCTGTCAGTGTTCGCAGAGTAGGTGAGCACAAATGTTTTCCATTAGTTCTAAAGCAAAACGAGGGTATTTAAATGGTAAATTTGATGTTTTTTTTTCATACAAGAAATTTTCTAACTTAATGTTTTAAACCACAATATTCTGTGATATAACTAGAAAACTAAGATTATATCTTATTCCTCTTTTAAAGTTTGCAGGTTCCTGAATGGGACAAACACTTGACTATTTCACTTTAGAGTTGTACAGCAATTTATTGAAGAATTGGTTTGATTATGGAAAATAATATAATAAATTTCCTCTGCAGATACACACACACACACACACTCACACACACACACACACATACACACACACTCACCCCCCCACACACACACTACTTATAACTACAGTATTATAGTATACCTTTCTATGCCTCATCTTTTGAGACTATTTTTAACTATTATATTCAAAACATCTCTTCTCTTCATTGACTCCCTGACTGTAGATTCCATTTATGTATGTGATTTTAATTCTTAATATTTCAAAAAATTAAAAACATATCAAGTAAAGTTTCTGCTCACAGTTAAATATAAACTAGGTAGTTTTTTCAACATACACAAAATTACACATACATGTTCACATTTTGGGTCAATAGTTTATAAATATTTTAATTGTTTCTCATCTAGCATATAAGTGAAAACATCAACAAAATATATTTCCTTACATCCGAGCCTTCAAATAGATGACATAGAATGTTTCTACTTTTGGAAACACATTCTAACCCACATTAGAAACAGTTTAAAGGAAAGATACCAGTGGGTCCAGTAAGAACTGCCATGTCTGACAAACTATTGACTTATGTCAATGGGTAAAATGATTTGTTCTATTTTTTTCCCTATGTCAAAAAATCTCACCAGCACTTTAGACTTCATTGTGATTCATAGCTTCTGTGTCTACAGGAGTATTTTGAGTGTCTGCTCTCTAACACAAATACCTACTGAATTGATTTGCTGCATTATATGTCAGAACAAATGGCTAGTTGCTCCAAGAAAATAAAGCAACTCCCAGCTGGGCTTCTGCTTTAAACTTCATGGGCCATTCCAAGAATGTGACTTAAGAGTTCTGCCTATTCTTTTCTGACAGTGTGTGTCCAATTATTTAAACATCTAACTTGTATCTATTGATCTCTATTGAATTTCCTTTGTCCTCAAAAACCTTGGAGGGATTCTGTAAAACTATACAACTGTATTTCTTGGGAAAGTAAAAGAAGTAAAGCCCTATGGAGTTGATATGTACAAGAGTAATTCAGTCATGTTCCATTCACTGAATGTGCATGATCTTTAAAAGTGGTTTATTTCATGTGCTCAATTTTTTATCCTCTATAGAGTTCACTCTGAAGCTGATTTTATGTCTGGCCATTGCTGGTAGATGGAATTGTATAACTTCTAAAACTCACACACAACCTCAGGCCAACAAATAATCATAAGCTATTGGAAAAATATATACATTATATCATTATTTATACATTAATCTTTATGTAACACATAATGATAACTAATGACATATGATGGAACATATAACATATGATTATATATAAAATGTTAACTATTTTGCCTAAGGTAACATTAATATCAAAATATTCATTAGTAAATAAATATTATTAATAATAGTTAAATAATATGCAAATTCATTGCAAATTATAAGATAAAGGTCTAAGATAAAAATGAAAGTGTTTATATGGAAAGAAACACATTCACAAGAATATGGAAGAAACACTTGTAACCTCCAGTTTCCTTTTTTATGGGAGTTACTACGGTTCAAGCATCTGCTAAGATAAGGTCTATGTTTTTCCGATATACCTGCTTGGCTACAGTTGCCTTCTATTGTCCCTTTAGCTGACTCTGAGTCTTTGTAGTTGCGACTCAAACATTTATTTTTCTAGGATGAAGTAATCCAGGCATGAGTACCTCTGCCTGTATTAAGCTGTTTCTGTTTTTCATTGACCATAATGACCTGACCTAGTAATAACTCCCAGATACCTTAGGGTCACTTGATTCGAGATACTTCCTTTTTCAAGCCTATTGTGAAATGGTAGTACAATTTCCCATGTGTATGAGAGCAGCAGCATTGTATACGGGATGTTAATTTTGAGCATGTATGCCCTACTGAGAAAATGTCCTTAATCTTTGCAAGTTGCTGTCTTATACCTGGCTGTGGCCTGGAGTCTTCAGTTATATATTCTATAATTCAGTGAAGTTTGCTACTTTGGGAAAGTGAGAGTCAGACCCACAAAATCCTTGTGCATAAGCACAGACCTGTATCAGCACAGTCAGTATACTCCAAACTTTATTTCCATCATTATTCCACACACATTTTAAATATTTCTGGTTGTATAGATTATAAATGTCATGCATGTAGCTATTTTGGAGTATACAGAATTACTCATTTGCTATACTTTAGACGCACTGCAGAAGAGCATACTTTGAGTCTAGTTGTAAGTCTAGAAGCAAAAAGAAACAAAAGAAGTATTGACACAGAGAAGGATATCTGGGGACAGAAATATTTATTTTACGGGGTTAAGACATTTTCTCAAAAAAGTCAACTAAATTGAATGAGTCTCGCTTACCTTAAGAAAGTAATTTTGCTTAACTCAAAGCCTATTTATTTAGATGTTTAGCTCACGTAAAAACATATTCACAGGAACACCAAGGAGGTATTTGAATATTTACCTTGTTAAATAAATGAGACAGGACATGTAATATCTATAAATGTCACAATCATTTTTCTTATTATCGATTCCCTTCACACTTAGTTCCTCTCAAAACTTACATAGAAATCCATGTTTGAACCCTTATGCATTCCCCTACTTATCCCCTCTGCTTAGAGTTGCAGTTGAAACATGAAATCCACCCCATCCATCATTATGGGCCTTAGTGATGACAAATTGGATAGTGCAGCATTCACACTCAATGCATCTAATGAAAACTATCTCCTTCATCATTTGGAATGTTCAACCTGTAGGATTATGGCCAGCAGCGGAAAGAATAAAAACGTATCTATTTTATTTTCAGAACTATAAATCCAAGGATTAATAATGTCTTGTCCTCACATCAAGTTTTCAAAACTTCCTAGAAGCTATGGAATGAACAGATATCAATCATTAAAAAAATACATGATTCAGTGTGACAAACCTGGGTCAATCTTAAGATCCAGTGAAAAAATATTACCAATAGTAGTACTGTGTGTATTTATTATTTACTGTTAATATTAATATTTTACTTTACCTTTAGAATTCTTGATGGGTTTGGTTTCAGGTGAAACTCTCTTGATAGTAAGTCTCTGCTTGTGCCATATTCCTACAGTCATTACAAATTAATTACTTTTAAACTATATAATATTTAATGTGATTCAGTCATTTTTGTTATTTAAAAAAACAATTATGAGAAATAATCAATGAAATTATATATCTACACATATGCAATGCATATGAGATACACATATTCATAATGCCTAGTACCTTGTTTCATTAAATACTATATAAATATAATTGAAAATGTCTTTGTTAATGTGAATTCAAAATATAAGCACAAAAATATATATAAACATATACTTGTATGTAATATATATGTGTGTCACATATATTTTATGTAATATTTATATGGGTATATAGACATGTAATTACATGTATTAGTCCTCATAATTGTTCTCAAAAAACTTTCTAAACTCACATAAAATTGTGGAATTGGAATGAAACATAATATACTGAACCAATCAGATGAAGCAAGATTGTCATAGAGTGTAGTCATCCAGGACAGTCCAGGGAACTGACAAACCACCATTGAGATATAAATACTTCGAAAAAAAAAGGTGGAAGGCTGTGGTCTAGGTGAGGCAGGGGACTTATATGTGTACAATGTCATCTTTGACTTTCTCTATGTGATGATTTTCATAGTAGAGTTATTTCCCATCGGGGACAGAGTGAGTAGTAAGCTCACAATGCTCAGCAACTTCTGAAGATATTTGTAAATCATAAATAGGTAGAAAAATAAGCATTGTATATCTTTTTTATCTTCACTGTTTTTGTTCTCTGTTTCTTATTTTCTATCAGTTTCCCAGGCAAAGAGAGAATCAGACACATAAGCAGAGCCACTATTTACCTATCAGCCACATCATTCATTTGACCACAACTCATGGGGGTTCTGCTTATGTATTAGTTGTATATCAACAGTGACTATAAGAATGAAAGTTTGTAAAAGTACACAGAGGTGGGAAAGGAGATTTACAACTAGATACTGATTAAAAACACTGTGACGTTAAATTTTATATCTAGAGCAATGTAATAGAGATGATTTAAAAGTGTTTACACAGCCTTAAACCTATGCATTTTATGAATGTTGTGCATTTCTAAATATCTCAGTGAGTTCATTGACAGAGTACATGGATCATACATGTTGACTTTGCTTTCCTGTCTAAGCCAAAACTATGACCATTATATATTTTACTTCATACATTTCTAAGTTGTGTGTTAATATAATTTCTTCCATCTCGTTATTATTTGCCATGACCACCAACTTCTTTCCTAAATTAGGCTATATTGTTTTCTAAATATACAGTAGTGGGAAAACTGTCTATCTAACCATCTAAAAGTCAGAATGTCAAATTCAACAATATAAAATATTGTCAAAATACGTAGGCAATGAGATGTTATAAAAAGATCTGATGAGATGGAGGGCACTAATCATAAGAATAATACTATATCTCTTAGTTTGGAGTATCACAGATTTTCACCACCTGCTAAACTTGTAGTGTTTTTATAACTTGTTTTCCATGTACACTATGCAGAATTTCCACAGGCATCACTAAAAGTAAAATATTCCTGTTTACCACACACCTAAAACCAAATAATTAGTGAGGTTTCATTTTACAAATCACTAAACATTAACTATATATTTTTTGATTCCACATACTTTCCAAGTAGAGACTTAGTTAATTTAGTTAAGTTAGGTCCTTAACAGTTTTCCTCTTTGGAGGGGGCTCTAGGTGCTACTATAGGAGACACAGAGGGCACGTATTTGTGTTTAATTTGACTACATAGTCATGTTTTTCCTTAGATTGATTGGAGGATATTCTGCTACAACTCATCACAGAACACACGAAACACATCCCTAATGTTAATCAGAATGTCATTAAGAACATAAATAAAGAAGCCAATAGAGACATGTATGAAAATGTTGTCTAGGAGGATCCAATCATAGAAGATGCTGTATACACATGGGGTTGAGATGTACATCTTTTCTACCACACAGAATCACATGTGATCTGAGATTTTCTCTGAAAGAAACTTTCTCTCTCTCTCTCTCTTCTCTCGTCTCTCTCTCTCTCTCTCTCTCTCTCTCTCTCTCTCTCTCTCTCTCTCTCTCTCTCCATCAGAGAGAGTGAGAGAGAGAGAGAGAGAGACTACAAAACAATGTTATCTCAAGCTTTCCCCAGAGAAATGAGTGATAGCTGAAAGTTTCAATGTCCTACCCAACTCTTACATTGTGGCTCCATCTTAGTTATTGTTTTATTGCTATAAAAATATACCCTGACCAACATAACTTACCAAAGAAAGCATTTCACTTGATACACAGTTTCAGATGATCAAAATCCTTGATGGTGGAGTTAATGAACAGCTGAGATGTGATGTCCTGATCAGCTGAAAGCTTACTTCCTGATCCACCACCAGGAGCCTGAAACAGCTAAATTAGAATCACATGAACCTTTTGAAATATCATAGCCTACCTCCAGTGACACACCTCCTCCTGTAATTCCACACTGCCTAATCAATCCTTCCCAAACAGCTCCTCCAAACAGGGACCAAATATTTAAATAGATGAGCCTATGGATTCCATTCTCATTTAAATTAGCATACTTTTGAAGATCCTACCTAGAGTATCTTCTTAGACTGACTTATGCCTCTGTCATTCAGACATCACAGATTCTTGAGAATACCATGTAAGATATTTTCACCATCCTATCATGATGTAATTATAGGTAGTTACAGTCCCTCAGAACAAAAATCTTGGGACATAGAAAACATTAAATTGATCTTTATAAGGATGGCAAAGTGATATGAATGTGTTAGTGTGTGAATGCGGACATGAGCATCACACAATGTGCATGTGGATATCAGAATATAACCTTAGGAGATTGCCTTTGTCTTCTGCCTTGTTTGAAATTCTATGTCGTCATTGTTCAGTGCAACATACAGCAGGCAAGCTAGTCCCTGAGTTTTCATGGCTTCTCCTCTTTCTACCTTTGATCTTACCATAACAGCACTGGAAAGACATATGTACACTGCTCTGCCTAGCGTTGGTTACATGGATTCTAGAAATTCAAGCTCAAGACCTCATGCTTTCAAAGAATGTGTTTACCCACTGAGCCATCTCCACATCTCATGGAGATAGGTTTAAAATTAACAGTAATGTAAAACTGATTATTCATTGATTAATGCAGGATAGGAATACTTCAGAGGGATAAAAATGAACAGAGTCCTTGAGAAACAGCAGGATAGTTTTTCAGCTCTGATCAAGATATCTACATGGAGTCACCTTGTGAGACAAATAACATTAATATTTTCATATTTATTTGATTTTCCTTTAGGAGATCAATGCAATATGTTATGTGATAGGCTGCTAAGGCAAACATGACAAAATAGTATAGACCAGGTATCTTAGAAAACAGGACTTTGTTCCTGCCTCGTCTGTTTTTCCATGTTTCTCTTTCTCTGCTACTTACTCTTCCTTCTCATTCCTTTCAGACTCAGGTAATTTCACAGCCTAGAATTGTACAAGCCTGAGCGACAGTGACTGAGTTCTGGTGAGGAATTTAGATCTGGCTTTCAGATAACTACATTTTCAACATGCTGACTCAGTCCTGTAATAATGCCCAAGCTTAAAAGGAAAACAGACTATTTTTCATGTTCCTTTAAAGACACCAAATCATTTGACTGGAAATTCTCCTCTTTTGTTTCTTATTGTCTTTTAAACATCTCCATCTCTACCTACTCATTGAAAGAAATGATGAGAACCAGTCTCTAAACTCTCTAAGAAAATAAGTAAATAAGGGCTGACTAGTAAATCTATGGTGCCCTTTCACCTGGAAAAGGTGCTTGACATACTGAGGAGCAGTGAACACCAGATGTTTTGGGAAAACTAGTGTTTGCATTTCTGCGCTAGGTAATGGCTGTATATTGTATAATGGCTTGTCTATCACAAGAACAACACCCTAAAGACATTTGGTTTAGTTTGACTTGTTGGTAATGCTGTATATTTTCATCTGTGTGATCCCCTGGCACAGGCACATGCCGCCTTATTTCATCACCCCACATCACTAGGAATTCTGAAACTTACAGAGAACACCCACCACTTAATACTCTTTTTGTGACTGGTCACTTCTATCACCCATTTTCCTGATTTCATGTGACAGGTAACACCATATTATATTATGCACAAGAATATCACATTTACAATATTTAATGTCATCTGACCTACAGAAAGGAAGAATTTCAGCTGAGTCAACTTAATAGTGAAGATTTCACTGGACATGGTAGACATGAATGCATATGGAATCATTGAATGTAAGTTAGTTTTGAAATGAGAAATAGTAGCATTTGTTCTTCCTGTATTTGATGTTTTCTGGCATGGGCAAATGCTTGCTAGAAAATTTACTTTATACCTCATTGCTGCTTGCATTCTAAAGTGTAGCTGATTCAAATCAACCTTGGTATCTTTCTCCCAGCTGTAATTTCCATTTGTATTTTTATGGATTGTTTCCTGTTTTCTTCAATTCTGCTTCTTTTATCCTTGTAAAATGATATCTGATCCAATCATTTCCATGCTCAAATATCTTAAGAAGTTTGTCAGGCTTGGAAAATGAAATCTTATAATTCTACCACCTTATTTTTTATCTCTAGTAACCTTGTTTACATTATAAATTAAACATTCACTTTTTCTCATTCTTCCTTCTTTCATGCTTCTCATCTTCCTCCCTCTCTCCTGTTCCACCTCACTACAGATAATGAAAAACTGCAACTAATTCCTTACAACAGCCCAATATTATTACCAATGCTAGTATATTCTTTCAGACTTAGAACAGTCAGTATGTTGTTTCCTAATTTTTGCAAAGATTATCATCATCCAATAATTAGCACAATGTACCTCCTTAACCCAACGTTGAAGGAATTACATCTACCTCTGGTAGATGTTGGAATTCCTTGTCTTTTTTGTCTTCCAAACCTTTCCAATTACTGCCACTTACAATAGAGTTTATGATTACTATAAATATGCCTACATTGTCTTTGTACTCTGATAGCTTTAGATCAGAGTATGTGTATCAGACTGGACTGATATTTGAGATAAAAGAGTTTGCTCTAGAAGCCTGATGACCTAAGCTTGATTCCTGAGTGTAAGTTGGAAGATCAGCCATCAGAAAGCTGTCTTCTGACCTCCACATGGATAGCATGGTATACACATATCTGCAGTAACACACACACACACACACACACACACACACACACATACAAAAACAAGATGAATTTTGAAACATTTATATACCAAGTCCCCAAAATTGAATTGAATTTGTAATGGTTTCTCTAATGATGTATATCTAATATCAGTAAAATATTCTACAATTAATATGACTCATAATATTTTATTCTCAGAGTTCAGGTGTTGTCTACTGAGTGATCTCAATTTCAGTATTATTACTTCTTATAGGATTTTATGACATAATAAACCTGGAGATTAAAGAATGGTTTAGAAACAAAAGAGTGACCTGGTAAGTATTCATCTTTTGCAGTCTACGATGCAGAGTTAAAAACTGGAAAGGGATTACAAAGCAAATTTTAAATAGATTTGATGATATTGACAACCCATAGATACTATAATAGTGTCAAAATGAGTAGAAAAGGAAATTCATTGTTGTTTTTGTTACATGGATTCTTTGTTTCTAAGTCAGATGCACAAATAATTTTTCAAGGTCTAATTGACTAAAGCCCTCTTTGAAAAATGCCATCATCCTTTTCAGAAGTGATTGCTTTTCCCTACTCCCTCATAATACATACTGTTCAACTTTCCTGAAGACCACGTTTATTGAGTTCTCAGCACTCAATGAGCTCCTTGTGGCTTCCTACGCAAAAATAACTACTTCTTGCTACTGATCAGGCTGTCTGACTCCTACAAAAACTCCCATGAATCTGTCATGTGTTTTAATTCTCATGTAAGTGTCAATATTACCACATAGTTTTCTGCCAGTATACAAAAGGACTTCTCAGTCTGGCCCAGCAATGACACAGGCTTTACAGATGCCATCAATGCTACAGGTTGTCCACAGGTAGGATCTTATCAAGCTGTGTGTCTCGTAGGCTGCATACCTCATGACTTGGAAACACAGTAGTTTCCAGTGACAACCCGTTGCTGCTTCCTAATACTGAGACCTTCCCTAAATATTTCATTTCATTTTAGGAATTGAAGAGATGGCATTAAGCATAGTTCACTTCTTTTAAAAGTTTAGAGTCGGTGGCTTGTCAGCAGAACAAATAGACAGGGCTCCAGTGGGCCCTACATATAAAACCACAGGCTGGATAATCCTAAGGGATGTCAAAATCTATGCTTCAATGACAAAGCACTTCAATAATGGTTTTCTACAGTGATATTTTTTACAACCCAATGAGCTAACAAATTCTAACCCACCAAGCTTAAAACAAGATGAAATAAAATAAAACATAAAATGCTCCTGTTCTGCAGAACTAGGCACCAAAATATCTTCTGGTTTTGAAAAAAGGGAAGTATTGAATTTAAAATAATTCTTCTTATGTGATTCAGTTAAAAATAATTCCTAAATAAGAAACATTCATCAGTTGTGTATTATTAAATGAATGTCCAAGCTATAGCCCTCTGTGGCCTCAGAAGATTGTTATCTAAAGACTTCAGAAAGGAAAATGAATGTTCAGTTCATCCCGTTGGCTGTGTGTACTTGCTTTTAATTAGCATAATCTTCTAACATGTCTCAAAATAAAGTATGCTAAATGCTGGGGAGATAGATACAGGTAGTAAAAGATACCAAAGCTGGTGAATATCCTACCTCTTTGCCCGCCTTCTCTCTTTTTACAAAGGGAGGTTTTCTGTAAGGACATCATCGTTCATAATTGCATCTAGTACTTCCTCATTAACAACAGTAGAGGAGAAAGATGATAGGCACAATAAATATGACCTGACAACTAGTTAGGGCAAAATGTCAAGGAGAGATAGCTATGGGACATGATACCAGCTACCCTACTTTCCAGACCAGTACCCCCCAATGTAGACTGTAAGCTCTTTGCCTTTGTCCAACAGTAAGATGAAACAGATACTGATTTGGTTTTATGACACCAACAAATTTCCCCTAGAAATAGTTTCATCAAAATTTTGCTTATTCAAAACTTTAGTAAGAGAGGAGGGGAGCTGGAAAGGTTTCTCAGTGGTTAAGAGCACTTTGTGCTCTTGTAGGGGACCAATGTTCTGTTCCCAGCACCACATGGTGGCTTCCAACCATCAGTAACTCCAGTTCTAGGGGCTTCAACGCTTCTGGCCTTAACAGGAAATGGCTTCATATAATGTAGGACCAACATAATATGTAGCCAAAGTACTCATAAACATAAACAAAAAATAATTCTTCTTGCAAAAAGTGCGCAAAAGTCTAACAAGGTAAAGCCAAGGACTATATATGTTTATACATTAGCATTTATTTGTTAAATGATTAGATCAGTGAATCACCTGTTATTTTAAAATTCTGCACTATATTCCAAGGGGAGCTAAAGGGGTTTGTAACTCCATAGGGAAGAACAACAATATCGACTAACCAGATTCCCCAGAACTCTCAGTGACTAAATCACTAACCAAAGAGTACACATGGCATGACCCATGGCTCCAGCTGCATTTGTGGCAGAGGATAGCCTTGTCAGGCATCAATGCAAGGAGAGGTCCTTGGCCCTGTGAGGGTTCGATGCCCCAGAGTTAGGGAATGCCAAGTCAGGAGGCAGGAGTGGGTGGATAGGTGGCGGAGTACCCTCATAGAAGAAATGGGAGGGGGATTGGATAGGGGGCTCTGAGTGGGGGGATCAGGAAAGGGGATAACATGTAAAATGTAAATAAATAAAATATCCAATAAAAATAAATAAACACTTTGTTAAAAAATCAACACTTAATAAAATGTCTTTCCATTTGTCAAATAAAATATGACTATTCTTTTTGATCTTGGCTAATGTATCAAACTTAAAACTATGAAGTGATTTTCCAGTTCTTATTGCTTCATAAATTTGGTTTGCAATGACAATTCTCTCTTTCTTTCCTTTCTTTCTCTCTTTCTTTCTTTCTTTCTTTCTTTCTTTCTTTCTTTCTTTCTTTCTTTCTTTCTTTCTTTCTCTCTCTCTCTCTCTCTCTCTCTCTCTCTCTCTCTCTCTCTCTCTCTCTCTTCTCTCTCTCACACACACACCTTTTTACCTTTGTATATCAATAGGGTATTGATATATATGTGTGTATGTGCTAGGAAAAATGGAGAGAGATGAAATCCCAAACAATATCTCTATCTGATATTTAATAATGTGTTATCAATCTGAAACAGGCTTCATTTGAAAGTTTATCTGTCCTTGCAATCTGTATTCAATGGACTAAGTGATATCTTAATAAGATATTAGGTATCATACCAAAGTAACAGAATACCTAGCATTCATTCCTATTCTGCAGTGCTCCAATAGCACTCTTGGGTCATTCAAAGCCTGTATTTTGAGTTATTTCTCAATGTTTATAAAAAATCTCAGGTAATTCATTTACTCTGTTTCCAAATTTCAAAAATGGTGGTCTTTCTCGGTGTTCAGGCATTCCTCTGCAACCATGCCTGCATCTGAGCCAACTCTATAGTATTCTTTATTTTCCCATTTTAACCCTTTCTTTTTATTTTATTTTCAACTTTTTCATACCACATGTCTTCCCCTTGCTAGACAGAATATAGATTATTCTGTAAAGATAAATCTCTCAAGTTCAAACTAACAAACATAACACTTTAGTGCTTAAGAAAGGAATATATTTCTACTGCTTTATATGAATTCAAATACATTTTAAAATATATTCAAACTTCCTATTCATTTCTCCTTTTGGACAATTATATTATTATGTTTTAAAATTAAAAGCCTGTTCATCTCTATTAATGTGCTAGATTCATATATGTATATGTATATATATATATGTATAAGTATGTATATATATATATATATATATATATATATATACATATGATGAAATACAACATTATAAATTCTCATAAGGGGCAGCAGCGGCAGCAGTGGCTGCTCCAGCTGAAGGGCCATCAGCAGTGGAACCAAGGCATCACAGGGACCAGTTAGGCCCTGCGCCCACGACCACTGACCTTCGCTGACCAGCCGGGCAGCAAGCAGCTGCAGTTGTGCAGCGCCTTTCCTGCACGGAGGCCACTTCAGAACTCGGCCTCCCACCAGTCAGGAGAGGTGCATCCATCTTGGTTCCGTACTCCAGGGATCGGACAGACTGAGGTACACAAACATAATCCGAGGCCAACACCGCGGTGGTCTGAGCCCAACGGGCGTTGGCCTGCACCCAGGCCCTGGGCGGGTCGGGGGGCCATGGGGATGCCAACCCAGCCAGGAGGTTTTTTGCCCAGGCCTGCGAGCGCACCGCCGCCATTTTGCCTGCAGGATGACAGAGAGCTCAGGCGGGCAGACCTGTAACAGGCATAGCCTAAGGCTAACAAAGCGGGGGTCCAGGCCCCAAAAGGCACAGGACTGACCCCAAGAACTGGGCGGCTTGGTGGGCCATCTGTGAGTCAACCCGCCCAGGTGACTGTTAGCAAAGCATACTCTCCCAGCGCTTTCAGGGAGCGCGGGCACGCACGCCCGCCATCCTAGTCACCTGGCGGACCCAATTAACAGTCATAGCCCTAGGGGAACTTTGCTCAGACCTTGGCCTCCCAGGCTTTTGCCTGGACTCAGGGACTGGGCGGCCAGGCTAACCTTGTGTGCGACAGCCCGGTTGGCGGATCGGCTGCCCAGCGGAGTGAGCAGAACACAGGGGAGGTCACAGTAGCATACACCGTCGGCACTCCCTGGGGGTGCACACAGGCTCCATCTGGTCCACAGACACAATCTGGGGCAAGACCTCAGGCAGAAGCCCTTAGCTCTACTCTCTCCGCTTCCGGATCCAGATCAGTCTGGGCGGCAGCATCACATCTCCAAGTCCTGCAAGTGGCTAGCTGGGCTTCCGGGCGGCCAGCTGGGAGAAGTCAGTGTGCTCCAGTGAATCCAGCGGGCCCCAGCGGGAGCCTTCGGGTGCCTGCTTTGGGATCAGAACAGCCTGGGCAGCAGCACACTGTCTACAAGCAGTGCAGGAGGTAAGCTGTGCACCAGAGGCCAACTGGAAAGGGGCAGCTTTCGCTGGTGAGTCCAGCACTGACAAGATAAACTAACACCAGTGAGAACTAGATGGCAAAAGGCAAATGCAGGAACGTCACTAACAGAAATCAAGGCAATATGGCAACATCTGAACCCAATTCTCCTCTACCAACATGTCCTGGATACCCCATCACACCAGTAAAACAAGATTTGGATTTAAAATCACTGGTCATGATGCTGGTACAGGAACACATGAAGGACATACATAAAGAAATTCAGGAGAAAATGGATCAAAAGTTAGAAGCCCTTGCAAGGGAAACACAAAAATCATTGAAAGAAATCCAGGAGAATACAAAAGCCAACAAGGAGGAAATGCAAAAAACACTTAAAGAAATACAGGAGAACTTTGGTCAACAGGCTGAGGTCATGAAAGACGAAACACAAAAATCTCTTAAAGAAATACAGGAGAACTTTGGTCAACAGGCTGAGGTCATGAAAGACGAAACACAAAAATCTCTTAAAGAATTACAGGAAAACACAAACATGCAAGTGAAGGAGCTAAGCAAAACCATCCAGGATCTAAAATCAGAAGTAGAAACAACTAAGAAAACTCAAAGGGAGACAACTTTGGAGATAGAAAGCCTTGGGAAGAAATCAGGGGACAGAGATGCAAATATCAACAACAGAATACAAGAGATAGAAGAAAGAATCTCAGATGCTGAAGATTCCATAGAAACCATGGACTCAACAGTTAAAGAAAATGCAAAATGCAAAAAGCTTGTAACCCAAAATATCCAGGAAATCCAGGACACAATGAGAAGACCAAACCTAAGGATTATAGGCATAGATGAGAGTGAAGATTTACAACTTAAAGGGCCAGCAAACATCTTCAATAAAATTATGGAAGAAAACTTCCCTAACCTAAAGAGAGAGATGCCCATGAATATACAAGAAGCCTACAGAACTCCAAACAGACTGGACCAGAACAGAAATACTTCCCGTCACATAATAATCAAAACACCAAATGTTCTAAACAAAGAAAGAATACTAAAGGCAGTAAGAGAAAAAGGCCAAGTAACATATAAAGGAAGACCTATCAGAATCACAGCAGACTTTTCACCTGAGACTATGAAGGCTAGAAGGTCCTGGGCAGATCTCATGCAGACTCTAAGAGAACACAAATGCCAACCAAAACTACTATATCCAGCAAAACTCTCAATCACCATAGATGGAGAA
The DNA here is from genome assembly GCF_947179515.1 of Apodemus sylvaticus. Taxonomy (NCBI): domain Eukaryota; kingdom Metazoa; phylum Chordata; class Mammalia; order Rodentia; family Muridae; genus Apodemus; species Apodemus sylvaticus. The sequence goes on along the minus strand of NC_067477.1, from coordinate 103,245,943 downwards.
ACTAAGATATTTCATGACAAAACCAAGTTTACCCAATATCTATCCACAAACCCGGCCCTAAAAAGGATAATAGGAGGACAACACCAATACAAGGAGGGAAACTTCACCCTGGAAAAAGCAAGATAGTAACCTTTCATCAAACCCAAAAGAAGTTAAGCATTCAAATTTAAAAAATAACGTCAAAAATGATAGGAAGTAACAATCACTATTCCTTAAAATCTCTTAACATCAATGGACTTAATGCCCCAATAAAAAGACACAGACTAACTGAATGGATACGTAAGCAGGACCCTACATTTTGCTGCTTACAGGAAACACACCTCAGGGTCAAGGACAAACACTACCTTAGAGTAAAAGGCTGGAAGACAATTTTACAAGCAAATGGTCTCAGGAAACAAGCTGGAGTAGCCATTTTAATATCAGATAAAATTGACTTTCAACCCAAAGTCATCAAAAGAGACCATGAGGGACACTTCTTGCTGGTCAAAGGAAAAATACAAAAAGAAGAACTGTCAATCCTGAACATCTATGCCCCAAATGCAAGGGCACCCTCTTTCGTAAAAGAAACTTTATTAAAACTAAAAGCACACATTGCACCTAACACAATAATTGTGGGTGACTTCAACACTGCACTTTCCTCAATGGACCGATCAGGAAAACAGAAACTAAACAGGGACACAATGAAACTAATTGAAGCTTTGGACCAATTAGATTTAACAGATATATATAGAACATTCTATCCTAAAACAAAAGAATATACCTTTTTCTCAGCACCTCATGGTACCTTCTCCAAAATCGACCATATAATTGGTCACAAGACAGACCTCAACAAATATAAGAAGATCGAACTAATCCCATGCCTCCTATCTGATCACTATGGAGTAAAAGTGGTCTTCAATAGCAACAGAAACATCAGAAAGCCCACATACACGTGGAAACTGAACAATACTCTACTCAATGATACCTTGGTCAAGGAAGAAATAAAGAAAGAAATTAAAGACTTTTTAGAACACAATGAAAATGAAAACACAACATACCCAAATCTATGGGACACAATGAAAGCAGTGCTAAGAGGAAAACTCATAGCCCTGAGTGCCTCCAAAAAGAAAATGGAGAGAGCATACATTACCAGCTTAATGACACACCTGAAAGCCCTAGAACAAAAAGAAGCTATTTCGCCCAGGAGGAGTAGACGGCAGGAAATCATCAAACTCAGGGCCGAAATCAATCAAGTAGAAACAAAGAGAACCATACAAAAAATCAACAATACCAGGAGCTGGTTCTTTGAGAAAATAAACAAGATAGATAAACCCTTAGCCAGACTGACCAAAGGGCACAGAGAAAGTATCCAAATTAACAAACTTAGAAATGAAAAGGGAGATATAACAACGGAAACTGAGGAAATCCAAAAAATCATCAGATCCTACTACAAGAGCCTATACTCAACACAACTGGAGAATCTGGAGGAAATGGACAATTTCCTTGACAGATACCAAATACCAAAATTAAATCAGGACCAACTAGACCATCTAAACAGTCCCATAATGCCTAAAGAAATAGAAGGAGTCATAGAAAGTCTTCCAACCAAAAAGAGCACAGGACCAGATGGCTTCAGTGCAGAATTCTACCAGACCTTCAAAGAAGAGTTAACACCAATACTCTTCAAACTATTCCACAAAATAGAAACAGAAGGAACACTACCCAATTCCTTCTACGAAGCCACAATTACGCTGATACCAAAGCCACACAAAGATCCAACAAAGAAAGAGAACTTCAGACCAATTTCCCTTATGAACATCGATGCAAAAATACTCAATAAAATTCTTGCCAACCGAATCCAAGAACACATCAAAACGATCATCCACCATGATCAAGTAGGCTTTATCCCGGGAATGCAGGGTTGGTTCAATATACGGAAATCCATCAATATAATCCACTACATAAACAAACTCAAAGTACAAAACCACATGGTCATTTCATTGGATGCTGAAAAAGCATTTGACAAAATTCAGCATCCCTTCATGCTTAAAGTCTTGGAGAGAACAGGAATTCAAGGCCCATACCTAAACATAGTAAAAGCAATATACAGCAAACCAGTAGCCAGCATCAAACTAAATGGAGAGAAACTTGAAGCAATCCCACTGAAATCAGGGACCAGACAAGGCTGCCCCCTTTCTCCTTATCTTTTCAATATTGTACTTGAGGTACTAGCTCGGGCAATTCGACAACATAAGGAGGTCAAAGGGATACAAATTGGAAAGGAAGAAGTCAAACTATCATTATTTGCAGACGACATGATCGTCTACCTAAGTGACCCAAAGAACTCCACTAGAGAGCTCCTACAGCTGATAAACAACTTCAGCAAAGTGGCAGGTTATAAAATCAACTCAAGCAAATCAGTGGCCTTCCTATACTCAAAGGATAAGCAGGCTGAGAAAGAAATTAGGGAAATGACCCCCTTCACAATAGCCACAAACAGTATAAAGTATCTTGGGGTGACTCTTACCAAACATGTGAAAGATCTGTATGACAAGAACTTCAAGACTCTGAAGAAGGAAATGGAAGAAGACCTCAAAAAATGGGAAAACCTCCCATGCTCATGGATCGGTAGAATCAATATAGTTAAAATGGCCATTTTGCCTAAAGCACTATACAGATTCAATGCAATACCCATCAAAATCCCAACTCAATTCTTCACAGAGTTAGAAAGAGCAATTATCAAATTCATCTGGAACAACAAAAAACCCAGGATAGCTAAAACTATTCTCAGCAACAAAAGGAAATCTGGGGGAATCAGTATCCCTGACCTCAAGCAATACTACAGAGCAATAGTGTTAAAAACTGCATGGTATTGGTACAGTGACAGGCAGGAGGATCAATGGAACAGGATTGAAGATCCAGAAATGAACCCACACACCTATGGCCACTTGATCCTCGACAAAGAGGCTGAAAACATCCAATGGAAAAAAGATAGCCTTTTCAACAAATGGTGCTGGTTCAACTGGAGGTCAGCATGCAGAAGAATGCGAATTGATCCATCCTTGTCTCCTTGTACTAAGCTCAAATCCAAATGGATCAAGGACCTCCACATAAAGCCAGACACTCTGAAGCTAATAGAAAAGAAACTGGGGAAGACCCTTGAGGACATCGGTACAGGGAGAAAGTTTCTGAACAGAACACCAATAGCGTATGCTCTAAGAGCAAGAATTGACAAATGGGACCTCATAAAATTACAAAGTTTCTGTAAGGCAAAGGACACCATCAAGAGGACAAATCGGCAACCAACAAATTGGGAAAAGATCTTCACCAATCCTACATCAGATAGAGGGCTAATATCCAATATATGTAAAGAACTCAAGAAGTTAGACTCCAGAAAACCAAACAACCCTATTAAAAAATGGGGTACAGAGTTAAACAAAGAATTCTCACCTGAAGAACTTCGGATGGCAGAGAAGCATCTTAAAAAATGCTCAACTTCATTAGTCATTAGGGAAATGCAAATCAAAACAACCCTAAGATTTCATCTTACACCAGTCAGAATGGCTAAGATTAAAAATTCAGGAGACAGCAGGTGTTGGAGAGGGTGTGGAGAAAGAGGAACACTCATCCACTGCTGGTGGGGTTGCAAATTGGTACAACCACTCTGGAAATCAGTCTGGCGGTTCCTCCGAAAACTGGGCACCTTACTTCCAGAAGATCCTGCTATACCACTCCTGGGCATATACCCAGAGGATTCCCCACCATGTAATAAGGATACATGTTCCACTATGTTCATAGCAGCCCTATTTGTAATTGCCAGATGCTGGAAAGAACCCAGGTATCCCTCAACAGAAGAGTGGATGCAAAAAATGTGGTATATCTACACAATGGAGTACTATTCAGCCGTTAGAAACAATGAATTCATGAAATTCTTAGGCAAATGGATGGAGCTAGAGAATATCATACTAAGTGAGGTAACCCAGACTCAAAAGGTGAATCATGGTATGCACTCACTAATAAGTGGATATTAACCTAGAAAACTGGAATACCCAAAACATAATCCACACATCAAATGAGGTACAAGAAGAAAGGAGGAGTGGCCCCTGGTTCTGGAAAGACTCAGTGAAACAGTATTCAGCAAAACCAGAACGGGGAAGTGGGAAGGGGTGGGTGGGAGGACAGGGGAAGAGAAGTGGGCTTGCGGGACTTTCGGGGAGTGGGGAGGCTAGAAAAGGGGAAATCATTTGAAATGTAAATAAATTATATCGAATAATAAAAAAAAAGAATGAAAAAAAATAAATTCTCATAAGACCTTGGCTATGTACCTTATCAACTTTTGAACATTCAAAGTGATAATAAATTCTGAAGGTTAATATAGAAATTGAATGAGTTTTTGTTAATACAGTAATGATTATTGAACAACAGAAAACATTAATCTACATGGAGATTTGGATGTTTGTTGATATTTTGGATATAGCCCAAAGCAAAAGAACAATTTTAAGAAAACCAAATATTAAGGGATATACACTATTACAGCAAATCTAATATGAGAATCAAAAAAGTTCAGGTGAGAATTTTAAGAGGACTATTATCCAATATATACAAAGAACCGAAGAAGTTAGACTCCAGAGAATCAAATATCCATATTAAAAATGGGGTGTAGAGCTAAACAATTTTCAACTGAGGAATCTTGAATGGCCAAGAAGCACTTAAAAAAATGGTCAACATCCTTATTCATCAGAGAAATGCAAATCAAAACAACCATGAGATTCCACCTCACACCAGTCAGAATGGCTAAGATCAAAAGCTCAAGTGACAGCAAATGCTGGCAAGGATGGAGAAAGAGGAACACTCTATTGTTAGTGGGATTGTAAGCTGGTACAACCACTCTGGAACACAGTCTGGTAGTTCCTCAGAAAACTGGACATAGTACTACCTGAGGATACAGCTATACTTCTCTTGGGAATATACCAAAAAGATGCTCCAATGTATAGCAAGGACATGTGCTCCACTATGTTCATAGCAGCCTTATTTATAATAGCTGGAAGCTGGAAAGAACCCAGATGTCCTTTGACAGAGGAATGGATACAGAAAATGTGGTACATTTACACAGTGGAGTACTACTCAGCTATTTGAAACAATGACTTCATAAAATTCTTAGACAAATGAATGGAATTAGAAAATATCAGCCTGATAAAGTTGTCTCCTGAGAGGCTCTACCAGAGTCTGACAAGTACAGAAGCAGATGCTAACAGCCAACCATTGAACTGAGCGCGGGGTCCCTAATGAAGCAGTTAGAAAAAGGACAGAAGGCGCTGAAGGGGTTTGCAACACACAGCAGGAACAACAATATCAACCAACTAGACCCCCAGAGCTCCCAGGAACTAAACTACCAAACAGAGTACATATGGAGGGACCCAGGCTCTAGCCACATATTTAGCAGAGGATGCCCTTGTTAGACATCAATGGGAGGAGAGGCCCTTAGTCCTGGGAAGGTTTGATGCCCTAGTGTAGGGGAATTCCAGGGCAGGGAGGTGGGAGTGGGTGAGTGAGTGCTGCAACACCCTCACAGAAGCAGGGGAAGGGGTCATGGAATAGGGGTTTGGGGGAGAGGAACCGAGAAAGGGGATAACATTTGAAATGTAGATCAAGAAAATATCCAATAAAAAAGAGTATCAGTGCAGGGGGAAAGTTCCTGAGCAGAACACGAATAGTGTATGCTCTAAGATCAAGAATTGACAAATGGGACCTCATTAAATTACAAAGTTTCTGTAAGGCAAAGGACACCATCAAAAGGACAAATGGGAAACCAACAAATTGGAAAAAGATCTTCACCAACCCTACATCAGATAGAGGGCTAATATCCAATATATACAAAGAACTCAAGAAGTTAGACCCCAGAAAAAGAAATAGCCCTATTAAAAATGGGGGACAGAGCTAAACAAAGAATTTTCACCTGAAGAATTTTGTATGCTGAGAAGCATCTTAAAAAATGTTCAACTTCATTAGTCATTAGGGAAATGCAAATCAAAACAACCCTGAGATTTCACCTTACACCAGTCAGAATGGGTAAGATTAAAAATTCAGGAGACAGCAGGTGTTGGCAAGGATGTGGAGAAAGAGGAACACTCCTCCAATGCTGGTGCAGTTGCAAATTGTTACAACCACTCTGGAAATCAGTCTGGCAGTTCCTCAGAACACTGGGCATGTCACTTCCAGAAGATCCTGCTATACCTGGGCATATACCCAGAGGATTTCCCAGCATGTAATAAGGATACATGCTCCACTATGTTCATAGCAGCCCTATTTATAATAGCCAGAAGCTGGAAAGAATCCAGGTATCCCTCAATGGAAGAATGAATGCAAAAAATGTGTTATATATACACAATGGAGTACTACTCAGCCATTAGAAACAATGAATTCATGAAATTCTTAGACAAATGGAAGGAGTTGGAGAACATCATACTAAGTGAGGTAACCCAATCTCAAAAGATCAATCATGGTATGCACTCACTAATAAGTGGATATTAACCTAGAAAACTGGAATACCCAAAACATAATCCACACATCAAATGAGGTACAAGAAGAATGAAGGAGTGGCCCCTTGTTCTGGAAAGACTCAGTGTAGCAGTATAGGGCAAAACCAGAACAGGGAAGTGGGAAGGGGTGGATGGGAGAACAGGGGGAGGCAAGGGGGCTTGTGTAACTTTCCAGGAGTTGGGGGGAGGTCTGAAAAGGGGAAATCATTTGAAATGTAAATAAAAAATCTATCGAATAAAAAAAGAATATTGATAGAAAGTTATTTACTATATTTCACTAGGAAGTTGGAAAGGTGTATCACTGGTAAAGTGTAAATACTGTCCCCATAGAGGACTCTAATTGTGTTCCCATGTCAGACAATTTATAGCTGCTTGTAACTATAGCTCCAATAGAACTGATGGTATATTCAGGCCTCTGAGGGCTGCTGTACTCACATGAACTTACCTTCTGTCCAATATCAACATATACACAAAATCAAAAAAATAACTTTTAAAATATTTTGCAAAGAAAGAACTGAGGGAACTGAAGGGGATGGTAACCATATAGGAAGAACAACAATATCAACTAACCTGATCACCCAGAGTTCCCAAGGACTAAACCACCAATCAAAGAGTGAATACGGAGGGAATCCATGAGCCCAGCTACATTTGTAGCAGGGAATGATTCCCTTATCATCAATATCATCAATAGGAGGTGAGGCCCTTGGTCCTATGGAGACTCAATGCCCCAGCATAGGGGGATGCTAGAGCGATGAGGCAGGGGTGGGTGAGTGGGTGGAGGAGCACCCTCATAAAGGCAATGGGAGGGGATGGGACAGGAGGGTTGTAGAGAGTAAACCAAAAAGGGGGGTATCATTTGAAATATAAACAAATAAAATGATTAATAAAAAATTGCTACTATGAGCTTCTGGAATAATTTTTTAGCTTGGAGCATCAGTGTGTAAAAATGGCATGTAGGGATGGTGTTAAATAGTTTTCATGCTGAAACACTATATCCAGCAATAATCTGTCATATTTTCAAATCGATGCAAAGCACCAGGTACAATAAACACTAGTTGTTTTCTGAGCATATTAGAAATGTGACTTATTAGAAGTGGCTTATTCATTTTGAAAACCTCGGCCATTAGAGTGTTGAATATTTATTCACTCCATATCCTAAACTACTGACATTATAATTATGCTTAACTCATACCTTTTGAAAATCAACCCACAGGTCTTCATCTCACATCCGTCTTTCCATTTGTGTTTCACCATGTGGCGTCCGAGCTACTCATTATCTGCCTCATTGATTCCCGCTGCACCATGTTGTGAATGTGGCTGAGAACATCAAAAGCATTGCTTATTTTGTTGCAATTTAATTTATTTCAATTTGACTGTCCTATAGAAGTTCCATCTCTTTCTTTGTAATACCTATCTGCTCTTGCATGTTTTCTAGTTGGAACCTTAATGTATTAATCATACAAAAAAAATTCCTTCTCTGAAGAAAAATATCTCCCAAAATCTTGCATCTGAATACATGATCATCTTTTTTTATGCAGTTTGGAAGGTTTTGGAACCATTACGATGTGAAATTTTTCTGTAAGATGTACATCACTGGAGTTGGGCTCTGAGACTTTATACCTTGATTCCATTTCTGGGCTGCTTCCTGCCTTTTATGTGTGGTTAAAGATGAATTAACCTGCTTTCATGCTGCAACCTATAAGAATGGACCCTCCCTCTGGAACCTTAAACTAAACTTGACTCACTCTTCAATACATTGCTTTTGGCCATGTTGGGGTTCATTTTGGTTTTGATTTTACATTAATGAAAAATAACCACTATATAATGCATCTCTGTGTCATTGTTGTTTGACTGTCCCCTGATATTTTATCCAAAATTAAATACCATATATATATATATATATATATATATATATATATATATATATTCACATGCCTGCATTATATATAATGGTATACATGTGTGTGTGTGATTATTTGTACATATACACCGTTGTGTGTATATATATATATATATATATATATTGTATGTGTGCTCATATATACACACATATATCACATATTGCACATATATGAGACCTGCATGTAAGTGGGCTACAGTATAATGAATCAAATTAATCTGGCTGTCTATTGAATAAATCTCAATTTAATATCTATTTTACCTATAGGATGCCATTTTTAATGTTAACTGTAAAGACCTCAAGAGCCTCCATTATCCTTATATCCTAGTTTTGATTTATCTGTTTCTCTCCTCAGCAACTATGTCAAAAGAGATTCCTGTATCCAGAGCAGCAAGTAGAGAGATATCTGGATAGTATTAAAAGTAGGCATTAGAGAAAGACACAACGGTAAGGGTAGAAGCAGCCAGACTCATGAGGAAGTTCAGTAGCTCAAATGTCAAGTTCTAGCCAAAAGGCAGACGCTTCTCTGTCGCTGAGTGGTTGCTTTGGAGTTATTTATCCAGTGAAGTCTTTGTAGCAATTGTCCTGTCTGTTACATGTAATTTTACATACACCTGCATGTATTTTAGACTACAACAGCATCACAGCTTACAACCCAGGCCTGTGCAATTGAGTACTGTGCACAATAGGGAGGTCACTGTGCTCCGCTCCAGTTCTCTGGAGTACATTTGTGCCTGGGCTTGATTCAGTTTTAGATGGCAAGTAGAAAGTTATGATGGTTGGAAAAGTAGTCTGGTGTCTTTCTGGTCAACTCCAGTTCTCTTCTTTGACTATGATTAAAGCATTTTTGAAGTTCTATATTATTTGTGGTTTGTTTCCACATTATCTGAGATTGAAAAATCTAAAGAATGTAGAAAGGTTAAAAGAAAGGTCCTCACAGCCTTATTACTTGAAAAGTTTTTTTTAAAATTTCTTTAATATTTTTATTCATTCAGAATTATCTCCATGTACACAATGAAGTTTGAACATTAGCACACTTATTCATACTATGCAATTATTCCCAGATTTGCCTTCCCACTGTCTCTCCTTTTTTGTGTCTTTTTAAAATACAAACCACTGAATCCAGTTAGTGATGCCTCTTCGGTACATGAGTGTACAGCCATCCAATGTAGCATGGAACACTTCCTTAAAGAAAATTGACTCTCTTAGCTATAATCAACTGCCAGAAACTTCTTACCAGTGAGGGGACCTCTTGGGACATTCTGTCATCCATGATGAAATATTCCTTAATGTTGTGAAGGACTCTGCAGTTGTAGTGAATTCAAATGTGCAATGGCTCTATCATATCCACACAACACTCTTTCACAGCACTCCTTCCTGATCTCTGCTCCCACAATCCTCTTACCTCTCTTTCCATGTTTCTTGGTCCTGGGAACCAAGGAACTGAGCATGCCACATTTCATACTCTTTGTACTTTGGCCATTTATGCATCTCTGTACTAACTGTTCTTCACAGTAGAAATATCATTTGAAGACTGAGAGTTGAATTTGTCTATGACTATAGAGGTAAATACTTAGAGGGTCATTTCATACATCATCTATCTGTCAAAATAATAGTGACTTTTCTTTAGGGGCTAGCAGCTCCCAACTATTAGTTCTGGGCCATATTTACAATATGCAGCACTAGGCATAAATTTCTTCTCGTGTAGTGAGTCTTAAATGTACTTTGACACCAATTAGTTCCTTATAACATTTGTGACACTGTTACAATCATGGGCATATCTTGTTAAGCTGGTTATTGTTACAGCATGCAGTAAATATTTATTAGAAAATTCTAAGCCTACTAGACAAGGATTATGATATTTCTCTCATTGCAAGTTCAAAAGAGGACAGTGAGACCTCATAGTGATATCATGGTGTATCTCAAAGTAGGTAACAACCACAATGGGGAAGGTAATGCACAGAATACTATCCTTCTCATCAATTCTTATATTTTATGGATATAGTCTCTCCACAAATAGCATCCTGTAATTCAAAATAGGTCTCATTTCGCTGTTACACCCAATATTGTCCCACTAACACCCCTAAAGGGAAGCTGATCCAGGATGTAGATCTGTGTGGCTGTGGGGCTGGCAACATTATTTGCTTGAATGACTATTCACTCATGAGTCCCTCATCATTGCCAGTTCTGTTTGTCCAATGTTTCCTGGTAACACTGTATGTTTGAGAATTCTGTATTCTAAGTTATTTGCAAGCCATAGTGGACAGTGGGAGCTAGGAAGTTTTAGGAACTCATTTTCTGGCTTTTTCTTGTAAGTACTTCTCTTGGAGTAAAGAGAAGAAAAGGAACAGTTTTACTTTCTTTGGTCTCATTCTAGGGAACCATAAAAAGATGTCATAAAGGAACATAAATCAGGAAATCCATATGAGAAGGCATATAGCTGAGAGCATCCACCCCTGTATTTGTCAGGTACTAGCAGAGCCTCTCAGGAGACAGCAATATGAGGCCTATGTCAGCAATCATTTGTTGGCATCCACAGTAGTGTCTGGGCTTGGTGACAGTATATGGAATGGATCCTCAGGTGGGGCAGTTTCTGGATGGGCTTTCCTTCAGCCCCTGCTCCACACTTTGTATCTCCTCCATTGGTTTTTTGATCCCCCTTCTAAGAAGGACCAGAGTATCCATACTTTGGTCTTCCTTCTTCTTGAGTCTCATGTGGTCTGTGAATTGGATCTTGGGTATTCCTGAGCTTCTGGGCTAATATTCACTTATCACTGAGTGCATGCCATGTGTCTACTTTTGTGATTGGGTTACCTCATTCAGGATGATATTTTCTAGTTCCATCCATTTGCCTAAGAATTTTATGATGGACTGAGCAAAAGGTCCCCAAAGGAGGAGCTAGAGAAAGGGGCTGAAGAAGCTTGAAACCCCATAGGAAGAACAACAATGTGAACCAACCCATACCCCAAGAGCTCCCAGGGACTACACCACCAAACAAAGAGTAAACCACCAACCATGGAGGGACCCACGACTCTAGGTGCCTATGTAGCAGAGGATGGCCTTGTTGTACATCAATGGGAAGAGAGACCCTTTGTCCTGTGAAGGCTCAATGCCCCAGGACAGGGGAATGCCAGGACAGGGAAGCAGGAATGGGTGGGTTGGTGAACAGGGGTAGTAGCGATGGGATAGGGTATTTTTGGAGAGGAAACCAGGAAAGAGGATAACATGGATAATATTTTAAATGTAAATAAAGCAAATATCTATTTAAAAACAAGAGAGAAAAAAAAAGGCATATAGTTCCCTGAGAAATGCACTGCTGCTTTTTTTTTCAATATTGGAATAGTTTTGTTTTTAATATCACTTAAAATAAATGTGTGAATATTTGTCTTTACAAGGGCATTTTTTTAAAACAAACATTTCCTTTTTAATTTCTTAACATTAGTCTGCCGGCTAACTGATCTTTGCAGTATTATATAAAATAATAAAGGGTCAATGGCCTGAGAGATTGTTCAGAGCTCTTTCTTCTCTTCCAGGGGTTCTTAGTCTTAGTCCCAGCATATCTGGCACCTCACAATCATTTGGGACTCTAGATCTCATACCATTTTCTGACCTCCATGGGCAACACACACACACATGCACACACACACACACACACACACACACACACACACACACACACACCACACCACACCATACCACATCCATGTAATTTGTCTTTGTTTATGGATGGAGTTCCAGTTGGTATGTAAAAATAATTTTACAATTTATATACCTATAAGGAGTACATGCACTAAGCTTCATTATGAATTTGTAAAAATAATGTGAGCTATTGCTTTCAGGATTCATTATTGTCAAAAATAAATGAAATTTAAGGAAAATTAGTAAACAGTAAGAAATACTTTTTAAACGTCTTATAATCACAAATTAAACTACTACGGAAGAATACCCCAAACAGCAAAGCACAATTAAATTAGTTTTTCCACCTTCAAAGTTTTGTGTAACAGGATTCCATATATTTGTATATATTTGAATGAACAAATAATAGAATAATTTCCAATGCATAAAATTTAAAACTCATGAATACTTTCACAGTCAATTCAAACATTATCTATATCACATGAATTCTAATTGGCAAACAAAAAAGGTTGCAATTAGGGCCACAAGTCTTATTAATTCTATAAAGAAATGAAGTACTCCATCTCCATACCTCTCACAAGGAAGATTTGGAAATGTCAGAGATTGAGTTATAAAAAAAAAAAAAAGAACATTTCATGCCTTAGTAATTTAGGCAATAGATGCCAAGCAATAAGACTGGAAGGGAGATAATTGAAGTAGGTAGGATAGAAGAAAGATTGTGGGATAAACATTATGTATGGAGGCATACTCCCAGGTAATGAGGTGATAGATCTAATCTTTTGTAAAATGCAATATACAAATAGCCCTATTTTGTAGAAACAGACGATTCTTGCAGCCATAAAAGAACAAGTAATCAAGCATTTATTATTCTCTAGCTCAAGCAATAAGCAGAAAATTATAAGAGTGAAAGAAACTTTTATATTAAGGAAATAGTTCAATATAATCTTTCTTTAACTGCAAGTCCATTTTCAAGTATATGTGTTGATGAAAGAGTGGGTCTGAGGGAGGCAGTTGGAGATGACAAATGCAAAATATGTTTTGAAGTCTGGGAGTGGGCAATACATAGCCTTATGTGAGCTCTGCACACAATGAAGAGCCATAATTTGCGGAACAATTTTGTCACATGAACATACGACCTGGCTGTCTGCGTCCCAATAGCTGAGAATGAAGTTTTATATTATTATGGATGTTGCATTGAGCAAAATTAGTAATTACTAATCTAGATAACAATTCTGTAGGCTCTCTGATCATTAGGATTCTTGTGCATTAGTTGTGTTAATATTTACAGCACAGCACTTACACAGGTTTTATAATGTATGAGAATTTAATGCAACATGAATGAAAATATTAAGGAATGATTTACATTATAGGTATTAATTATGTTGGCTTGGAGGGTAAGAGTATTTGTTCTACAAGCATTAAAATCTGGGTTCAGATCATCAAATCCACATATACAGCTTTGCAAGCAAGTTGGATCCTGTGACTCTAGAGTTGGAGCATGGAGACAGACAGAGCCAGAGAGCTAACTGGCCGCAATCTTTACTAAAATGGAGAGCTTCCAGCATAATAATGAAGCCTGTCTGAAGAGAAGAATGTGGATGTCAATAGAAGATACTCAGCATCATGTTCCGGTCTCTGCATATGAAACTTCCCCTGCTGTGCATATGCCACATACAAGTATACTATGCTGCACATACACATGCACATATGCACATACATATATGTACACATACACCCCACAGATGTACAAACATATGTATAAGTGTATAATGAAAATAATCTAGAGACCTTAAAATTAAATCACAAAGCCAAATGATGCATTTGATATGTCCTATTTCCATTATGTGAATAATATACTAAGTAAATTTTGAACAATTGAAAATTTGAAGTTGAGCTATTATAATTATAGTTTTAAGAAAACTATAGAAAACATAAGAAATTTAAAACAACCCCTCAAACTGGACATCAGTGACTGTAGTTGGTGACGCAAATTTTGAGGAACTGTGGAATTATAATTGGCCAAATATAATTACAGAAGTTTCAGAGGCTCCCAACTATCCTGTGGGGTTCAACTGTGCTAATACTGTGAGGTGTTCTTGCATCAGTGAGGCAGCTGAAACAATTCCTAGCTAGTAAAACCTGATATTATTTAAATACTTAATAACTGTATCAAATTAAATGTCCTGTATAACTCAGAAAATATATGTGTATGCATTGCAAGTGGTAGCATTTGGCTCCCTGAACGCTGACAGAAGTAAGATGAGGAAGTTGTAAAACATTTCCTAGCAGATAATTAGCTGGGATCCCAGTTGAGATGTATATTCTCCTGAGAATTATTCTATATCATTTTCTTTTCCTTTAACAATGTTTATGATATGTAAATGGAAACATAATTTTTGTAATGGAGCCTAAAAAGAATATGCAAAATAACATCTATATTATGTAAGTCCTCTCAACTTCAGTAGGTAAAATGTCATATGATTTTGTTTCATCCTTTATAAATTCCAAAAAATTTTGACTATTCTCCAAATGTCTACCAATTCCTCATAATTTTATATGAAATAAAATTATAGCCAATAACAAGATTTAGAAATTTATTTAAATATTCATAGTCTAGGAAACAATCTCATGCTATATTGTTCTCCTAAAGGAACATAGCAATAAAATAAGTCCTAGTGGAATTTAGCTAGACCCAAAGGTCAGTACCTTGCTTAGCCCTCATCAGAGAAGCTTCTTCCTGCACTAGGCAGTAATTAGTGTAGAGACCTACATCCAGACAGTGTTCAGATGAATGGGATATCCGCATCATACTTGTCTTAGGGTTTTACTGCTGTGAACAGACAACATGACCAATGCAAGTTTTATAAAAAAAAAAAAAAAACATTTAATTGGGACTGCTTATAGCTTCAGAGATTCAGTCCATTGTCATCAAGGCCGAAGCATGGCAGCAGCCAGGCAGGAATGAAGAGAGAAGCATTCAGGAGAAGCTGAGGGTTCTACATCTTTATCCAAAGAAAGTCAAGAACAGACTGGGCATGCTCAGACATCTAGAAGGAAGATTTCTAAGCCCATCTCCACAGTGACACTCTTCCTCCAACAAGACCATACCTTCTAATAGTGCCACTCCCTCAGACAAGCATATATAAACATCACAGTACCTCTGTCCAAAAGTCTGAGGAATGTATGCATAAAAAGAGACAGAAAGATTGTGAGAGTTGTGCGCAACAGATAAGTACAGTGAGCCATTTCCCAGAAACAAAAGGACTGGGGTACATGTAAACTCACAGAGACTGCGACCACATTCACAAGACCTGCAGAGGTTGAAGCCAGACAGAATTCCAGAACTGAGAGGTAAAGGAAGACTTAGGATCGCATCCCTAACTTAGAAGCTATTTGCAGTGGCTACTGACTGGCAAAGGGGGATCAGTTTGCTCCCGTAGGTAGCACTAGATATGCCAACCATAGTCTGGGCTCTGCTCCATGCCTACAAGTACGTTGATATGACTCAATTGTATTTTTGTGACTTTTTGCTTCATTTGCTTTTTCTTGGGGGGTGTTGTATTGTTGTTGTTGTTGTTATTATTATTATTATTATTTCCTCCTATGGAATGTTTGTGGGAAACCATTACAATATAGTATATAAAAATATTTTAAATAAAAAGAAAGCTAGAGCTACTGCAACCTTGAGCACCCCTGACACTAATGCTTTTTTTCTGGATTGTGAAATATTCAATGATCTAAATGTATTTGAGTTAAATGCAGAGTGTTGTAAAATAGGCCTATTCTCAGACTTGACAAACCAAGCAAGTCCTGAGGAATGTGAAACAGGAAAGCAGGTTTCACACATTGTTCACATTCACCTTCATTCTACCAAACCTCTCTGTGTCCTCATATATAAATGTCTATTCTGTAATTTTTTTTCTGGAACAACTAAATAAGAACATGTGTGTCTGGAGGCATACTTGGCATACAACATATATAAAACAAAATCCTTTTATGCTGAAGTATTCTATCTGCTATATTATATAACTATTAACAAAAGTTATTATTGTTAGTCACAAAGCTAACCTCCAAGAAACCAAACAACCCAATTAAAAAATGGGATAAAGATCTAAACAGAGAATTCACAACAGAGGAATCTTGAATGGTTCAGAAGCACTTCAAGAAATGTTCAAAGTCCTTAGTGATCAGGGAAATGGAAATCAAAACTACCCTGAGGTTCCACCTTACACTACTCAGAATTGTTAAGATCAAAACCTCAGATGGCAACACATGTTGAGGAGGATGTAGTGGAACTGCAAACTGATACAACCACTCTGGAAATCAATCGGGAGGTTCCTCAGAAAATTGGAAATAGATCTACCTAAAGAACCAGCTATACCACTCTTGGCCATATATTCAAAAGATGGCCGAACATGCCACATGGACACATGTTCCACTATGTTCACAGCAGCCTTATTTGTGATAGTCAGAAGCTGGAAACAACCCATATATCCCACAACAGAGGAATAGATACAGAAAATCTGGTTCATTTACACAATGAAATACTATGCAGCTATTAAGAACAAGGACACCATGAGTTTTGCAGGCAAATGGATGGAACTAGAAATTATTATCCTGAGTGAGGTAACTGCGACCCAAAAGGACATGCATGGTATGTACTAACTAATAAGTGGATATTAGCCAAAAAAGTACAGAATACCCAGGATATAATTTACAGAATACTAAAAGGTTAACAAGCCTATGGGCCCAAGTAAGGACATCTTAATCCCACCTGGGAGGGAGAAGAAAGCAATCACA
Source organism: Apodemus sylvaticus (assembly GCF_947179515.1). Classification (NCBI taxonomy): domain Eukaryota; kingdom Metazoa; phylum Chordata; class Mammalia; order Rodentia; family Muridae; genus Apodemus; species Apodemus sylvaticus. Next base: position 103,229,089 of record NC_067477.1, on the reverse strand, counting down.
GAATGGGGGAGGGATGCAGGTATCTAGGTTAGAAAAGCAACAGATATGGGGGAAGAGGGAGACATGATCAGGTATTGGGTGGGGGCAACAGGACTGAAGCCCTGAGGGCCAGCAGAAAGAATAGAAACAGGCAACCTCAGGAGGTATGTGGGAAGGGGGGCACTCTCTAGAATGGACCAGAGACCTGGGAGGTGAGACACTCTAGAGGAAATGTCCTATAGTGGGGAGAGGGAACTTGAACCTACCTCCAGTAGAAAGACAGGGCATCAAGAGGAGGGATGGGGTTACCATCCCATAGTCAAAAATTCTGACCCAGAGTTGTTCCTGTCTGAAAGACCTTCAGGGACAAAAATGGAGAAGAGCCTAAGGAAACAGAGGTCCAGTGACAGGCCCTAAGTGGGATCCAACTCAAGGGGAGGTCCCAAGGCCTGACACTATTAGTGATGTTATGGTGTGCTCACAATAAGAGTCCTATCATAACTGCCCCCTGAACGACTTAATAAACAGATGAAAGAGTCAGATGCAGATATTTACACTCAACCAATGGACAGAAGCTGGTGACTTTTATGGCTCAATTAGGGAAAATCAGGAAGAAGCTGAGGAGGGTGGCCCTAAAAGAAGACCAGCGGTCTCAACTAATCTGGACCTGGGAGTCCTCTCAGACACTGATCCACCAACCAGGTAGTATACACTAGCTGATATGAAGCCCCCAACACATATATAGCAGAGGACTGCCTGGAATGGGCTCAGTCAAAGAAGATGTACCTAACCCTCAAGAGCCTGGAGGCCCAAGGGAGTGGGGAGGTCTGGTGGACTTGGAGACGGGGACAACCTCATGGAGACGGGTGGGGGGGGGAGTATGGGATGTGGAATAGTCAAAGGGTAGACCAGGAGGGGGATAAAGTCTGGACTGTTATAAAAAAGATTAAAAAAATATAAAGATTAAGTTAACATACACTTTAAACCCATAAATAATACTATAGCAGGTTATATACGATATATTTATAAATGTATTGCCTATCTAACATTGCTTTGTAGTTTTCAATTTTCGAGGCCTAATTTCACTCACTAAACACTGTCAATGCAAAATTCTTGCCATCAAGAATATCTAAGGTTAATGTAAAGTCTGCAGCTGAATACCTGGTAAGAAAACAAGCACAACATAGCCCAGGGCCAAACGCAGGGGGAGGTAGTGTGGCTAATGTGTCAGACCTAGAAATAGAGTGACTGCATGTGATAAAGATGGCAGTGATGTGAGCCCTAAAGCAATATAGGTTGTGAGGTTCCTTTTGTGATAGCCAAAGAGTCTTTGATGAGCACCTTGCTTATCCTCTCATCCAAAGACTGGGCACAGGCCCTGCATTCCCTGGTAGTGTGTAAGTAACAGCAAGTCTCACACCATCTAATCTATTGTCAGAGCTAAGTGCTTCCCAATTGCTCATGTTAAACTTCACATGAGTACAACAGTGCAGACAGTAGTAGAGTTTCCACTCTACAAAAGAAAAAGAAAAAGAAAAGCTGCACCGAGAAAATTTGATTGCTCTTCCTAGGTTTCAAAGCCACCATTGGAAGGAGAACTTCATAAAACAAAGATCACATACTCAGTCTCACCATGACAGTCCTTTCCCCAGCTCAGCATGCACAGTTCATTTCCTCCCTTCATCAGTGGCTTTTAGGTTAAAACTGTGTCTGGTTTAAATCGTGTCTGGAACTATTTCATATTTCCTGTGCTCTGTGGAATAATAAAGCCATGTAAAGCTGTGTATCGTGCTAGTGATTAGCAAAGGAAAAGTCTTGAGCAAAACAGACACATTAATGCACAGACTGCCAGGCAAAGACAGGGGAGTATTGGTCAAACTTGAAAGAGCCTATATATTACCACAATAAACATGAACTTTAATATAAACACTACTGGTGATAATATAAGATATAAACCCCCTTAGAATAGGGGTGATATGCTATTCATGTTCTCAGAAACAGTAAAAAGGGTGAACATCTTCTTATAAATTATTTCATTTAGTTGGGCCCAGTGCACAGACTCACCCTCGCCTCTCTTAAGGACATATGTCAAGCTTCGCACAGGCTTCACAGGAATGTGCTCTTTCAGTTACTCTTTAGGATTAGAAGCTGGTGACTATGTCTCTCCACATTTCTGGTTTTCCACTTTTTCTGGACCATCCTCAAAAACTTTTATATTGATTCAAATGTGCAGAAATCTCTTCCTCGATCTACAAGGCAGATGTAGACAAATCGTGTTGGGGTTACTTCTACAAACTCACTTTTCATTTATCCAGTTCTTTTTATTTTTTTGGTTATTAATTAATTTTGTTTACTTTACATCCTGATCTCTGCTTCCCCTCTCTTCTCTCCTGCCAGCACCTCCTGCTCACCTCCCATCCTCCCATTCCCCCAGCCCTTTCTCCTCAGAAAATTGAGAAGACCTCCCACGGATATCAACCTGCCTTTGCATATCAAGTTTCTCCTTCTCCGATTGAGGCTAAACAAGGCTACCCAGTTAGGTGTCCAGTTCTTAATAAGTTATAAGAAATGAAAAAAGAATACTTTTGTACTAATAAAGAACTATATAATAGTGAAATATCATTTTGTGGGTCTGTTAAAACATAACAAGGTGCTATTTGCCATCACTTTCCCAAGTGCTAATTATAATATCATTTGTTCCAAATCTAATCCTTATCCAAAAGTTTTTTTTTTTTAAATCCAGTCTCCTATCCCTTAAATTGATCATCATTAAAAGTTAGCTGGTAGATTACAAAAGAGGTCCTGTACTTCTCTTCCATCTTCATTCTCACATGGTTTGCAAAGGGCAGCTGAGACTTTGACTACTCCTCTGCACTCTATGCTACATGTAGACTTTGAATGTAACATTGACAAGGTGAGGTTCTTGGCAGCCAGATAGAAAACACGGACAATGACAGGGAGGATGACAGGGACATGAACATCTCTTGCACAGATTACACATGGGAAGACTAGTTTTTCTAAAATCTGCAAAGTGCAAAACAAACTGTTTTGGTCAGATGGCCTTTATATTCTAACTGTATGTGAAGTGTTTCAGAAAACATTGGCCAGGAACAATCAGATACAGAAACAAATTTGATAACATATTTTTTATCAACTCCCTGATCTTGACGATATGAAGTTGATGCTAACTGAAAATCATTGAAATGGCTACCTCAGCTAATACCTGTATTCTTGAACAATGCTACAAATTCAGGAGGCAATAAACAAGAATACAATCGTCCATGTTGTCATTGGTAGTATTCAATGGTGAAACCATGGGGAGATCCTGAGTATGATAGAGCGGACAGAGAGGTTATCAGCTTGCGGCCCTTACAAAGGATCTAGATTCAGTTCTGTGAATGTGCACCTAGTGACCAATGTCTACCTCTGAAAGGAGATCTCACAACTCTGACCTCCCAGGATATGTCTAAACATGTTCAGTACTCATACCAAAATATGTATACAATTAAAAATTCAATAATAACAATAAGAATTCATCTTAAAGAGTGTGATATAGTCTGTCTATGAATTCTATTCCTGTTTCTATACAATATTTCTGTCTAGAATAAATCCAATAAGGAACCAAGAAGCCACAACTATCATATTTCCAAGGTGTTAAAGATGACAGTGAGGACAGTTAGAAGCAGGGTTGTAAAACCACACCTAATACAGTGTGAGAGGATTTAAAGAATATAAAAGAACTGGAGATGTGTCAGCAGTTAAAGGCACTGCCTGTTCCTCCCAGATTTGTTTCCAAGAACCCACATGCAGCTCACAATTGTCTGTAACTTCACTTTCAGGGGGTCTGATACCCGCTTCTGACCTCCACGGATACAAGGGACACATGCAGTGCATAAATATATATGCAAGAAAACACATATATACGGTGCACATAAAAAATACATGTTCTCAACTACAATATTGAAAAGATAAGGAGAAAGGGGACAGCCCTGTCTAGTCCCTGATTTTAGTGCGATTACTTCAAATTTCTCTCCATTTAGTTTGATGCTGGCTACTGGTTTGCTGTATATTGCTTTTACTATGTTTAGATATGGGCCTTGAATTCCTGTTCTTTCCAAGACTTTAAGCATGAAAGGATACTGAATTTTGTCAAATGCTTTTTCAGTGTCCAATGAAATGACCATGTGGTTTTTTTCTTTGAGTTTGTTTATGTAGTGGATTGCATTGATGGATTTCCATATATTGAACCAATCTTGCATCCCTGGGATTGAGCCTACTTGATCATGGTGGATGATCGTTTTTATGTGTTCTTGGATTTGGTTGGCAAGAATTTTATTGAGAATTTTTGCATCGATGTTCATAAGGGAAATTGGTCTGAAGTTCTTTTTCTTTGTTGGATCTTTGTGAGGTTTTGGTATCAGGGTAATTGTGGCTTCGTAGAAGGAATTAGGTAGTGTTCCTTCTGTTTTTATTTTGTGGAATAGTTTAAAGAGTATTGGTGTCAGGTCTTCTTTGAAGGTCTGATAGAATTCTGCACTGAAACCATCTTGTCCTGTGCTTTTTTTGGTTGGAAGGCTTTCTATGACCCCTTCTATTTCTTTAGGGGTTATGGGACTGTTTAGATGATCTATTTGGTCCTGATTTAATTTTGATATTTGGTATCTGTCTAGGAAATTGTCCGTTTCCTCCAGATTCTCCAGTTGTGTTGAGTATAGGCTTTTGTGGTAGGATCTGATGATTTTTTGAATTTCCTCAGTTTCTGTTGTTATATCCCCCTTTTTATTTCTAATTTTGTAAATTTGGATACTTTCTCTGAGCCCTTTGGTCAGTCTGGCTAAGGGTTTTTTTGATTGTTGATCTTATTGATTTTCTCAAAGAACCAGCTTCTGGATTCATTGATTCTTTGTATGGTTCTCTTTGTTTCCACTTGATTGATTTCAGCCCTGAGTTTGATGATTTTCTGTCTTCTACTCCTCCTGGGTGAATTGGGTTTTTTTGCTCCAAGGCTTTCAGGTGTGCCGTTAAGTTGCTAGTGTATGCTCTCTCAATTTTTTTTACTAGCTTGGGCAATTAGACAACATAAGGAGGTCAAAGGGATACAAATTGGAAAGGAAGAAGTCAAACTATCATTATTTGCAGATGATATGATAGTCTACCTAAGTGACCCAAAAAACTCCACTAGAGAACTCCTACAGCTGATAAACAACTTCAGCAAAGTGGCAGGTTATAAAATCAACTCAGGCAAATCAGTAGCCTTCCTATATTCAAAGGATAAGCAGGCTGAGAAAGAAATTAGGGAAATGACCCCCTTCACAATAGCCACAAACAGAATAAAGTACCTTGGGGAGATTCTTACAAAACATGTGAAAGATCTGTATGACAAGAACTTGAAGACTCTGAAGAAGGAAATGGAAGAAGACCTCAAAAAATGGGAAAACCTCCCATGCTCATGGATCGGCAGGATCAATATAGTTAAAATGGCCATTTTGCCAAAAGCAATATACAGATTCAATGCAATACCCATCAAAATCCCAACTCAATTCTTCACAGAGTTAGAAAGAGCAATTCTCAAATTCATCTGGAATAACAAAAAACCCAGGATAGCTAAAACTATTCTCAACAACAAAAGAAATTCTGGGAGAATCAGTATTCCTGACCTCAAGCAATACTACAGACAAATAGTGTTAAAAACTGCATGGTACTGGTACAGTGACAGGCAGGCAAATCAATGGAACAGGATTGAAGATCCAGAAATGAACCCACACACCTATGGCCACTTGATCCTGGACAAAGGGGCTGAAAACATCCAATGGAAAAAAGATAGCCTTTTCAACAAATGGTGCTGGTTCAACTGGAGGTCAGCATGCAGAAGAATGCAAATTGATCCATCCTTGTCTCCTTGAACCAAGCTCAACTCCAAATGGATCATGGACCTCCACATAAGCCAGACACTCTGAAGCTAAGAGAAAAGAAATTGGGGAAGACCCTTGAGGACATCGGTACAGGGGGAACGTTTCTGAACAGATCACCAATAGCATATGCTCTAAGATCAAAAATTGACAAATGGGACCTCATAAAATTACAAAGTTTCTGCAAGGCAAACCATCAAGAGGACAAATCGGCAACATTGGGAAAAGATCTTCACCAACCCTACATCAGACAGAGGGCTAATATCCAATATATACAAAGAACTCAAGAAGTTAGACCCCAGAAAACCAAATAACCCTATTAAAAATGGGGTACAGAGTTAAACAATGAATTCTCACCTGAGGAACTTTAGATGGCAGAGAAGCATCTTAAAAATGCTCAACTTTATTTGCCATTAGGGAAATGCAAATCAAAACAACCCTGAGATTTCACCTTACACCAGTCAGAATGTCTAAGATTAAAAATTCAGTAGAGTTTAAAGTCTGGGATATTGAATCCCCCTGAAGTTCTTTTACTTTTGAGAATTGTTTTAGGTATCCTGGGTTTTTTGTTATTCCAGATGAATTTGAGAATTGCTCTTTCTAGCTCTATGAAGAACTGGGTTGGGATTTTTATGGGAATAGCATTGAATCTGTAGATTGCCTTTGGCAAGATGGCCATTTTAACTATATTATTCCTGCCAATCCAAGAGCATGGAAGTTTTTTCCATTTACTGAGATCTTCTTCGATTTCCTTCTTCAGAGATCTGAAGTCCTTATCATATAGGTCTTTCACTTATTTGGTTAGAGTCACCCCAAGATACTTTATGCTGTTTGTAGCTATTGTGAAGGGGGTCATTTCCCTAATTTCTTTCTCAGTATGCTTATCCTTTGAATATATAAAGGCTACTGATTTGCTTGCTTGATTTTGTAGCCAGCCACTTTTCTGAAGTTGTTTATCAGCTGTAGGAGTTCTCTAGTAGAGTTTTTAAGGTCACTTAAGTATACAATCATATCATCTGCAAATAGTGATAGTTTGACTTCTTCCTTTCCAATTTGTTTCCCTTTGACTTCCTTCTGTTGTCTAATTGCTCTAGCTAGGACTTCGAGAACTATATTGAAAAGATATGGAGAGAGGGGCCAGCCTTGTCTAGTCCCTGATTTTAGTGGGATTGCTTCAAGTTTCTCTCCATTTAGTTTGATGTTGGCTACCGGTTTGCTGTATATTGCTTTTACTATGTTTAGATATGGGCCTTGAATTCCTGTCCTTTCCAAGACTTTTAGCATGAAAGGATGCTGAATTTTTTCAAATGCTTTTTCAGCATCTAATGAAATGATCATGTAGTTTTTTTCTTTGAGTGTGTTTATGTAGTGGATAGCATTCATGGATTTCCTTATATTGAACCATCCCTTCATCCCTGGGATGAAGCCTACTTGATCATGGTGGATGATCATTTTGATGTGTTCTTGGATTCGGTGGCTAGTATCTAATATATACAAAGGACTCAAGAAAGTAGAACCCAGAGAACCAAATAACCCCATTAAAAAGTGGGGTGCAGAGCTAAACAAAAAATTTTCACATGAAGAACTTCGGAGAGCTGAGAAACACCTTAAGAAATGTTCAACATCATTAATCATTAGGGAAATGCAAATCAAAACAACCCTGAGATTTCACCTCACACCAGTCAGAATGGCTAAGGTCAAAACCTCAGGAGACAGCAGGTGTTGGCGAGGATGTGGAGAAAGAGGAACACTCCTCCACTGCTGGTGGGATTGCAAGATGGTGCAACCACTATGGAAATCAGTCTGGCGGTTCCTCAGAAAACTGGGCATGTCGCTTCCTGAGGACCCTGTTATACCACTCCTGGGCATATATTCAGAGGATTCTTCAGCATGCAATAAGGACACATGCTCTACTATGTTCATAGCAGCCCTATATGTAGTAGCCAGAAGCTGGAAAGAACCTAGGTGTCCTTCAACGGAGGAATGGATACAAAAAATGTGGTATATTTACACAATGGAGTACTATTTAGCCATTAGAAACAATGAATTCATGAAATTCTTAGACAAATGGATGGAGCTGGAGAACATCATACTAAGTGAGGTAACCCAGTCTCAAAAGATCAATCAAGGTATGCATTCACTAATAAGTGGATATTAGCCTAGAAACTTTGAATACCCAGGACATAATCCACAAATTAAATGATGTCCAAAAAGAATGGAGGAGTGGCCCCTGGTTCTGGAAATACTCAGTGCAAGAGTATAGGGGAATTACAGAACAGGGAAGTGGGAAGGGATGGATGGAAGAATAGGGGGATGGAAGAGGGCTTATGGGACTTGCGGGGAGTGGGGACCCAAAAAGGGGGAAATCATTTGCAATGTAAATAAAAAATAAATAAATAAAAAAGAAAAGAAAAAAGAAAAAAGAAAAAAGAAAAAAATTCAGGAGACAGCAGGTGTTGGTGAGGATGTGGAGAAAGAGGAACAGTCCTCCACTGCTGGTGGGTTTGCAAATTGGTACAACCACTCTGGAAATCAGTCTGGCAGTTCCTCAGAAAACTGGGCACCTCACTTCCAGAAGATCCTGCTATACCACTCCTGGGCATATATCCAGAGGATTCCCCAGCATGTAATAAGGATACATGCTCCACTATGTTCATAGCAGCCCTATTTATAATAGCCAGAAGCTGGAAAGAACCCAGGTATCCCTCAACAGAAGAATGGATGCAAAAAATGTGGTATATATACACAATGGAGTACTATTCAGCCATTAGAAACAATGAATTCATGAAATTCTCAGGCAAATGATGGAGCTGGAGAACATCATACTAAGTGAGGTAACCCAATCTCAATAGATCAATCATGGTATGCACTCACTAATAAGTGGATATTAACCTAGAAAACTGGAATACCCAAAACATAATCCACAAATCAAATGAAGTACAAGAAGAATGGAGGAGTGGCCCCTGGTTCTGGAAAGACTCAGTGTAGCAGTATAGGGCAAAACCAGAACAGGGAAGTGGGAAGGGGTGGGTGGGAGAACAGGGGGAGGGAAGGGGGCTTATGGGACTTTTGGGGAGTGGGCGGCAAGAAAAGGGGAAATCATTTGAAATGTAAATAAAAAATATATCGAATAAAAAATTTTTAAAAGTTCTAAAACATAATTTAAAAAATTATTTTAAAAAGCATAACAATAATGGGTATCTTTTTGTAAATATGCTAAAATATACATTGAAACAAATTTGGGTTGATGTTTTCTAAGTATTTCAAGTCACATGTCCCATGTAGCTTTGGAGTTGACAGGCTGTCACATTTTGAATCCTCCTTAATAAGTTAGACAATTTAAACAGTTTAATTAGATTCTTCAATTTTGGCTTCTCATTTATGATAGAAATAAAAATGCCTACAGACTTATTTAACAATGAATGAGAAATTAATTACAAGTGAGGATCATAGTATAGAATCTATACTTTAATAAATACTTTTGCTACTGTTAGTAATTTCACTGTACCTGTCTTATTCTTTACATTGGCTAGTTGGGTCTGATGTAGTGTGAGAATACACACACACACACACACACACATACCTTACAAAATAAAGTAGCATAATATTGTACCAAAAGTTAATGAAAAAAGAAAGAAAAGAAGAAAGAAAGAAAGAAAGAAAGAAGAAAGAAAAAAGAAAGAATGAAAGAAAAGTAAAAGAAAATGTAGTTTTTTAAAACTTGCAAAGATCAACTCTACAAACTTTCTAAGGGAGAATTTTAGATAAGGTCAATAGTGGTAGGATTAAGGTTTTTTTGTTTTGTTTTGTTTTTGTTTTTTTGGATATTTTCTTTGTTTACATTCAAATAGTTTCCCCTTTCCAGTTCTTCCCTTCAGAATCCCATCCCATGCCTCTATGAGGGTGCAAACCCACCCACCCACCCACTCCTGTCTTCCCACCCTGGCATTCCCCTACACTGAGCCATGGGACACCTCCAGGCTTGGGGGCTGTTCCTCCCACTGATGTCCAACAAGGCCATCCTCTGTCACATATGTGGCTGGAGCCATAGGTCCCTCTATGTGTATTCCTTGGTTGGTGGTCCAGTCCCTCGAAGCTCTGGGGAGTCTGGTGTGTTGACACTGTTGCTCCCCATGTGGGGCTACAATCACCCTTCAGCTCCTTCATTTTCTTCTATAACTCTTCTCTCTGGGACCTGGCTCTCAGTCCAATGGTTGGCTGTGAACATCTGCCTCTGTATTTGTCAGGCTTTGGCAAAGCTTCTCAGGAGACAACCATATCAGGCTCCCATCAGTGTTAGGATTATTAAAGAAGTAAATAAAATATCCCCCAAAATGTAGATTACTTCTTCACTGCACCATAAGATAAATGGTGAAGAAATTTATGTAACATTTTTTAAAAAATACACAAGTTTTAAAATAAAGCAGTTAAAAGAGGAACAGTTGTAGTGTTTGGCAAGCACAAAGATATACTGAAAAGCCAAAGGAAGAAACAAAAAAGCACTCTGCTATGTTGTATTCTGTAGCTGCCTGTATCTACTAAGAACTGGGTTGCTGGAACAGAAACTGATGGATAGATGGGGAAGGGGCGAAAAGAAAGAAAGCCAGGACAATATTCTACTGATTGAGGCCCCAACTTTAACAGCCGTCAGACCTTTTAACAGTTTGGGCAAGCTCTAAGCCCTTCCCCCCAAATTCAGGGCTGAGTTCTGGTGGAAGTTGTCTAGCTTCACCTGGAGGTCCTTGGCTTGACTGCTCTGGCAGCTGGGTGGGTCACCTGCTTAATTCAGGAATTACTAGACCTGGAGGAACAATGAGCTTAACCTTCACTCTGAGCTTCTCCACCCTAGGATAAAAATTCCTACTGTAACCTACTTCCCTATTATGCCCCAACGTCAGATTTTCTGCCTGAAGCCAGGGATTGTCCTTGGCCAAAGTCAAGTTCCTACCATGTGGTTTGACTCCCCAATATGGCTCTGTACACTGCTAGGCATTATTAAGAAGACAAGGGGGACTGAGCAGAGAACATTGGTCACAAAAACAAACAAAACAAACAAACAAACAAAAAAAAACACAAGGAAAATATGTCTCCTTTTCTATTCAAGTAGCCCTGGAAGTTACAATCGTGTTATAATTCCCCTGTCCTTTTTTGAATCTTTTATTAATAACATTTGTATTTCTCTGAACTACTTGACCACACTTCTTTTTCCTCCTCTGTTTTTCTGGTTTTCCTCTTAACCTTATTAAATATGTTAATGCTTTCTATGTATCTGTCCTCTGAGACACTCACTATCATTTGAAATTCCTTTGCCTTTGATGATTTGGGGCCTTGGCTCTTTACAGTTCTCAGAACTCTCCTGGTATCTTTCACCTGCCCTTCTCCATAGTAGCCAGAGACAGAACAAACAAATGCTTTCAGGATTATGTTGCCATCCAAGGAAAAGCAAGGATATTATATCTGTAACCATTCACCCACTTTGGTTATTTTGCTTATTTTATTGTCAGCCTCACTAAAATAAAAATGCCTCGCAAGCAAAGATTTGTGTTACTATCATTTATTGCCTTTGTAATAAGGATGCTCAGGAAAGAGTCTACCACAAAGATGCTTCTCAATAAATGTTTTTGAATGAATGGATATTTAATAACATATACTTGAGTGGGGCCTTTAATATATTTTCATATTCATCCTTTAAGATATTTATATGTGTGCTTCATTTTGTAGAAATAAAATGATTTTCAAAGATACTAAATTAATTGACCTTCATAGAACTCTTTTACATGTCAAGAAAGGGCAATTTCACATCTTGAAGAAAATGAGAATTTGTGTTAGGCAAAATTGGTTTGAATCGTGTCTTTCCTTTTCATTGCTATGGGGGAATTTGAGCAAATAGTTTTTTGGGGGGTATGGGAAGAGTTCTCTGTATCTTTTATGGTAGGGATAATATCATTTCTGTTAATATGTAACATTTTTCTTCATGTTTTCAATCTGGCCTCTAAATATCTGTGTTTAAATGCATTAATTTGTGCAGCTCTCAGTATTGAATGATGAAGCTTCTTTGTGTGGTGGGAAGCAGTTGATGTAAACAGTTATAATACCCCAAACCCTGAGAATAAGTAAAAGAACGTGCTCAGCCCTAAATGTGACACTTATACAACCCTTTGCTCCACATCTCAGGTGACTTCTGGGAAAAGGGGACAGAGAGAATGGGAGAAATGGGGAGAGTGCTGTGGAGCATCTGTGGACATGGAAGGACCTGTGAACTCAAGAATTCACAGCTCAAGGTTAAGCCAGTCAGCTGTATAACATGAATTGGGGAGGGGCTTCCTTAGTCTTCTCCTGGGAAGCTTTCTGACAGGGGCTGAGAATGATAGTGCCTTAACCTTAAGAGATGCAGCCAGTCCACTGATTCGCCCATACTCCAGTGAGAGGCCTCACTCCCATCTTCATATAGACAGCACTGATCATATTCACTGGGTTATAGTTTTAATAGTTTTAAAAAGTAAGAGCATGTTATCAGCAGAGATGAATTTTGGACGATAGGTAATATTCAGAGGGGATAGCACTGGTGGATATGAAAAAGATACAATGGTCCTCCTCCACTGCATGCTCCATTTGTTCTGATGTGGTAGAATTCTTCCAGTTCTGCCGCAGGGAAGACTTCTGATACTTTCTAGAGAACCAGCAACATGCAGATCATTCAAGAATCAGCAGCCTGCAGGGAATTCTACCCTTGCCAAGTCTGCCACAGGGAAGACCCCATCTCCTGATACTTCCTGGGGAACCAATTGTATGCAGGACATTTGAGAAAAAAGGAATCCCAGGAGTACAGATACACAGGCCTGTAGGACAGAACAGCCACAGTCAGAGATAGCAAGACCAGATAATACCAGAAATAACTAGATTGCCAAAGGCAAACACAAAATCATTACCAACAGAAACCTAGGCAACATGGTACCATCAGAACCCAGTTATCCCACAATAGCAAATCCTAGATACTCCATCACATTGGAAAAGCAAGAGCTGGATTTAAAATCTTATCTCATGATGGCGATGCAGGACTTCAAGAAGGACATAAATAACTCCCTTAAAGAAATAAAGGAGAACATGGGTCAACAAGTAGAAGCCCTTAAAAAGGAAACACAATATTCCCTTAAACAAATAAAGGAGAATATGGATCAACAAGTAGAAGCCCTTAAAGAGGAAACACAAAAATTCCTCAAAGAAATACAGAGAACATGGATCAACAGGCAAAAGCCCTTAAAGAGGAATCACAAAAGTCTCTAAAAGAAACACAGGAGAGCATGGGTCAATAGGTAGAAGCCCTTAAAGAAGAAACACAAAATTCCCTTAAAGAATTTTAGGAAAACACAAACAAACAAGTGAAGGAACTGAACAAAATTATCCAGGATCTAAAAATGGAAGTAGAAAAATAAAGAAATTGCAAATTGAGACATCTCTGGAGATAGAAAACCTTGGAAAGAATTCAGGAGTCATAGATGCAAGCATCAACAACAGAATACAAGAGATAGAAGAAAGAATCGCCAATGCTGAAGATTCCATAGAAAACATTGGCTCAACAGTCAAAGAAAATGCAAAATGCAAAATGCTTGTAACCTAAAACATCCAGGAAATCCAGGATACAATGAGAAGACCAAACCTAAGGATTATAGGTATAGAAGAGAGTGAGGATTTACATCTTAAAGGGCCAGTAAATACCTTCAACAAAATTATAGCAGAAAATTTCCTTAACCTAAAGAAAGAGATGCCCATGAACATACAAGAAGCCTACAGAAGTGCAAACAGACTGAACCAGAGCAGAAATTCTTCCTGTTACATAATAATCAAAACATCAAATGCACTAAACAAAGAAAAATATTAATAGCAGTAAGGGGAAAAGGTCAAATAACATATAAAGGCAGACCTATCAGAATTACACCAGACTTCTCACCAGAAACTATGAAAGCTAGAAGATCCTGGGCAGATGTCTTACAGACCCTAAGAGAATATAATTGTCAGCCCAGACTACTATACCCAGCAAAACTTTCAATTACTATAGATGGAGAAAACAAGATATTCCATGACAAAAGCAAATTTACACAGTATCTTTCTACAAATTCAGCTCTGCAAAGGATAATGAGTGGAAAATACCAACACAAGGCAGCAATCCACACCATAGAAAAATAAACAAGGTAATCTTTCAACAAACCCAATAGAAGGTAGCTACACCTTTAAATTTCACCTTTAAAAAAGAAGATAACAGTAAGCAACAATCACTTTTCCTTCATATCTATTAACAGCAGTGGTCTCAATTACCCAATAAAAAGATATAGACTAACAGACTGAATATGTAAACAGGACTCAACATTTTGCTGTATACAAGAAACCAACCTCATTGAAAAGGCAGTCACTACTTCAGAGTCAAAGGTTGAAAAACAAATTTCCAAGCAAATGATCCCAAGAAACAAGCTGGATTGTCCATTGGACAAGAGCTTATACTCAATAAAGTCTGAAAATCTGGATGAAATGTACAACTTTCTAGATACATACCAAGTGCACATGTTAAAACAGGATCAGATAAACCATTTAAAGAATCCTGTAATTTCTGAGGAAATAGAAGCAGTTGTTAATAACCCCCCCCAAAAAAAAAGCCCAGGAACAGATGGGTTTTTGTGGGGAATTCTATTAGAGTATCAAAGAAGAGCTAATACTGATACTCTTCCATGAAATAGAAACTCAAGGAACACTGCCCAACTCATTCTATGAAGCCACAAAGACAAAACAAGGAAAAAGTACAAAGTACTTCAGACCAATCTCTCTCATGAACATCAATGCAAAAATATTGAACAAAATTCTGGCCAACCGAATCCAAGAATGTATCAAAACTATAATTCACCACAATCAGGTAGGCATCATCCCAGGGCTGCAGGGATAGTTCAATATATGGATATCCATCAATGTAATCCACTATAGAAATAAACTCAAGGAAAAACCCACATGGTCACTTCATTAGATGCTGAAAATGGTTTTGACAAAATTCAACATCCTTTCATGATAAAAATCTTGGAGAGATCTGAAATCCAAGGTCCATTCCTAAACATAATGAAAGCAATATACTGCAATCCAGTTGCCAACATCAAATTAAAGGGAGAAAAATTTGAAGCAACCCCACTAAAATTGGGGACAAGACAAGGATGCCCACTTTCTCCCTATCTATTCAATATAGTACCAGAGCAATAAGAAAACAAAAGGAGGTCAAATGTATACTAATTGGAAAGGAAGAAGTCAAAATATCACTGTTTGCAGATGATATGATTGTATAGTTAAGTGACCCAAAAAACTTCCACTAGAGAACTCCTAAAGCTGATAAACAACTTCAGCAGTGTGGCTGGATATAAAATTAACTCAAACAAATCAGAAGCCTTCCTCTACTCAAAGGATAAACAAGCTGAGAAGGAAATTATGGAAATTGCACCCTTCACAATAGTCACAAATAATATTACATACCTTGGTGTGACTCTAATGAAGCAAGTGAAAGATCTGTATGACCAGAACTTCAAGCCTCTGAAGAAAGAAATCGAAGATTTCAGAAGATGAAAAGATCTCCCATGCTCATAGATTAGTAGGATAAAGTAAAAATAAAGTAAAAATATTGCTGAAAGCAATCTCAAGATTCAGTGTAATCCCCATCAAAATCCCAAATCAATTCTTCATAGATCTAGAAAGAGAAATTCTCAAATTCATCTGGAATAACAAAAAACCCAGGATAGCAAAATTTATTCTCCACAACAAAAGATCTCCTGCGGGAATCACCATCCCTGACCTCAAGCTCTACTACAGAGCAATAGTGATAAAAAGTGTGTGGTGTTGGTAAGGAGATAGGCAGGAAGATCAATGGAATAGAATTGAAGACCCAGAAAAGAATCCACACAGGTATGATCACTTGATATTTGACAAAGGAGCTAAAAACATCCAGTGGAGAAAAGACAGCATTTTTAACAAATGGTGCTGAAACAACTGCAGGCCAGCATGCAGAAAAATGCAAATTGACCCATCTTATTTTCTTGTACAAAGCTCAAGTCCAAGTGGATCAAGACCTACACGTAAAACCAGACACACTGAAGCTTATAGAGAAGAAAGTGGGGAGGAATCTTGAACACATGGGCACAGGGGATATTTTCCTGAATAGAACACCAATAGCTTATGCTCTAAGAACAAAAATGGACAAATGGGACCTCATAAAACTGCAAAGCTGTTTTGTGTCATATTGACAATGTCAATATGACAAAATGCCAACCAACAAATTGGGAAAAGATCTTTACCAGTCCTATATCTGATAGAAGGCTAATATCCAATGTATACAAAGAACTCAAAAAGTTAGATCCCAGAGAGTCAAATAACCCTATTAAAAATGGTGTACAGAGTTAAACAGGAAATTCTCAACTGAGGAAACTCAAATGGCTCTAAAGCACCTAAAGAAATGTTCAGCATCCTTGGTTATCAGGGAAATGCAAATCAAAACAACACTGAGATTCCACCTCACACTGGACTGAATGGCTAAGATGAAAAATTCAGGGGACAGCAGATGCTAGAGAGGAAGTAGGGAAAGAAGAACACTCCTCCATTATTGGCGGGACTGCAAGCTGGTAAAACCACTCCGGAAATCAGTTTGGCGATTCCCCTGAAAATTAGACATAGTACCTGGATCTGAGGTATACAGCTGGACCTGAGGACCCAACTATACCACTCCTGGGCATATACCCAGAAGATGCTCCTACATGTAATAAAGACACATGCTCCACTATATTCATTGCAGCCTTATTTATAATAGTTAGAAGCTGGAAAGGACACAGATGTCCTTCAACAGAGGAATGGATACAGAAACTGTGGTATACATACATACATATATATATATATATATATATATATATATATATATATATACAATGGAGTACTATTCAGCTATTAAAACAATGAATTTATGAAATTCTTAGGCAAATGGATAGAACTAGAAATTGTCATCCTGAGCGAGGTAACCCAATCACAAAAGAACGCACATGGTATGCACTCACAGATAAGAGGATCTTAGAGGTGAAAAGCTCAAAATTAACAAGTTACAATTTACAGACCACAGGAAGCTCAAGAAGGAGAAAGACTGAAATAGGTGTGCTTTGCTTCCTCCGAGAAAGAGAACAAAATACTCTCAGGAGCAATAAAGGAGATAAAGTGTAGAACAGAGACTGAAGTAAAGGCCACCCAGAGACTGCCCTACTTGGGGATTCATCCTGTAAACAATCACCAAACCCTGACAATATCATGTACAACAAGAAGTGCATACCAATAGGAGCATGTCATGGTTGTCTCCAAAGGGGCCCTGCCAGAGCCTTACACATACAGAGGCCAATGCTAGCAGCCAACCATTGGACTGGGTGTGGAGTCCCCAATGGAGGAGTTGGAGGGTGGTCCAGATGATCTGAAGGGGTTTACAGTCCCATGGGAAGAACAATGGTATCAGACACCCAGACACCCCAGGATTCCCAGAGACTAAACCATCAACCAAGGGGTACACATGGTTCCAGCTGAAAATGTGGCAGAGGAATGTCTTGTTAGGCATCATGGGGAGGAGTGGTCCTTGGTCAGGTGAAGACTCAATAGATGTCCCAACAAAGGGAAATCAAGGAGTGGGAGAGGTGGAAGTGGGTCAGGTGGAAGGGTATATACTTGGAGGCAGGGGGTGAGAGGAGGGGTTGGGGATCTTGGGGGAGGGGGGAAACCAGGAAAGGTTTTAGCATTTGAAATGTAAATGAAGATTATATTCAATAAAAAAGAAAAAGATACAAGGAAGAAAGGAGATATTAAAATGATTTTAAAGAAGGAATGTTCTGGGGCTGGAGAGATATATACAGTACAGTGTAAGCTGCTTTTGCAAAAGACATGATTTGAAGTCCAGGCACTCATGTCAGGTGATTTAAGGTGATTAACAACTATCTGTAAAACCAGCATCAGAGGGATTTACACAGCTAGCCTCTATAGGCACCTGTACTCGTGTGCACCTCCCCCTCACCCCCCCCCCCCCGCCAGGCGCACACACAATTAAAAACAAAGCTCAGACAAGGAAGCAGGGTGAGCATTAATAAAAGTGTTACTTAGCAGGCACTGAGGACTCAGCCTGCAACTCTAATTATATTAATTATACAATCTTTACCATTTCTCAGCATCTGGACCTTGCCCCCAGTTTCCCTCATGATGAACCAACCCTGAGAAGGTGTTAATTGCTTAAGCTGCTTGTGGACCATGAAGTATTTATGGTGAGTAAAATTCGTCAAGTGTATAGTAAGGTATAAGCACACTCAGAGTCTACAGAAATTTAATAGGCACTGAGAGAATCAGGTTTTACCACTGGCTAAAAAAGCAGATTACCTTCTCAGGCTAAGTGCCCTGAATCCATTTGTAAGAACAGTCATTCTTTCGTTTCTAAACGGTCAACATATATGCAGGCAATTTCATGAGAAAAATGTATATTATGTTTTAAATATGGTATGTTCATTGTTTTCAAAAGAAAAATGATCACAAGAGAACTAACATAAACAAAGTAAACAAAGATAGAAATAAAGATATATTCAATAAATATAAGGGAAACATTGAGATTTAAGTTTTACTATTTTTTGGAAATAACAATGTTATTCCTTTTCTAGTAGATGAGTCACCAACAACATTGGTGAAATTGTGACATGTAGTCAAATTGAGACATTTGTAGATAGAATGCTTACCTAGAACCCATGAAGCCCTGAGTTCAAGTCGCTGCACTGAATGAACTGAGCATAATGATGCACGTTATAGTCCCAGCACTTGGTATCCACAAGCAGAAAGATTAGGAGTTCATTGCAATCCCTTGGTACATACAGTGACTCTAGGCCATTGGTTCTCAAACTCCCTAATGCCGCCACTTTTTAATACAGTTCCTCATGTTGTGGTACCCTCCAACCTTAAAATCATTTTTGTTACCACTTCATATCTGTAATTACGCTATTGTTATAAATTGTAATAGAAATATCTGTGTGTTTCAATAGTCATAGGGGACCCTTGTGAAAGGGTCATTTGACCTTTCCAAAGGGGTCACAGTTGAGATCCACTGCTCTAGGCTATCTTAGACAACACAAGATCCTCTCTCAAAAACAATACAAGACAGATCTGTTAGTATGATTTTAAACATCATGATAATGAGGTAAAAGCATGAGGGGGTGATTAACATGATTTGTATACTTAAGATTTATCTCTTAGTAAAATAAGGGGCTATATGGACAGGACCATGAGCATTTGTTCACAATAGGATACTTATTCTTTATCTTTTTGGGGAATACAGAATGCCAAGACTACCAGGGAACAGCTGGTAAGGAAGGAACACCACGGAGGTTGCTATAACTTCCAGATTGCTTATGGCTAAGGGTCTTACTTACTGGAGAAGGGAATCAACTTCTGTACTTCTTGAGTATGTTCTCTAGGTTATTTAGGCCTACTGATCAACAGCATTTTTTGGAGAAAAATGATGGAATTTTCTGCATCATTTGAAAAAAACCTTCAAAATACTTTTTTTAAATAACAATTTTATATCAGTTAGAACAAATTTTGAATAAAAGTGTCTTGGTAATAACACTATACAATTTTTTATATTAGAGAAAGATTCTACGGTGCTTTTCTTTGTGTCTTTATGGAAAGCAGCCCAAGGCATTATGTGCCAACATGATAGTTATATCTATTTTTCAGAGTCCATTAGTCAAAGAAACTCAGGCTGAAAATTAGTGTTCCTTTTTGCCTCTTCTGTTGTTTATATACAGATATTTTGAATGTTAGAAAGACACTGTAGCTTCAAATAATCCAAAAGCACATAAAGAAAAATTTATTCCTTGATGGGAAATCTAAGATGTAAGCCAAGACCATTATGTCTGAAAGCAAGAAAATCTGTTCATTGACTGAATTTATCAGAGTTGTCTTGGTGTCAACTTTCTCAGTTCATTTACTGAAATTCATCTCTGAGTAATAGTTTATTTAATTTTGTAGCTTATAAACTAGGGACTTTCACATACAGAGTTTTCACTTGGTGCATGTCATGAAATTTAAATGGGTATTTTCCAAATTTCTCAAGTGATATACAATAATGAAAATAATGCCAAGAAAATCATACAAAAATTTTAAGTTGGAAAACAAAGACTACCCAAAAATCCAACTCCATAGAAGAACATAAAGTTAGTATTCATAAAAATGAATATATTAATGTCAGTGGAATAACTTGTGAATAAGGGATGATTTCTGGGCAACCTGGCAGCTCATGTTCAATTTCTAGGACTCAGGTGGATTAAAGAGAGAACAGACTTCTGCATCACTGCAGGAAGACCATGGCAAACAAGCATGCACACACATGCATGCATGCAAACACAATACACACACACATACACACACACACACATACACACACACACATACACACACACACACATACATACAGAGAGACAGAGACAGAGAGAGAGAGAGGAATGTTATTGATTGATTCATGGAGGCACTCATAACAAATTCAACTGAACAGAAATATGTCAGTGTAATGAGTATCTTCTCTTCAAGATCCTCACATGAGCACTGTTGAGTAAAGGAACACAGAACTTGGAGATATTTATAGCATTCACTATTTGCTTCAAGAAATATGGAAATTGCATTTATAATATGCCAAAGAGAGAGAGAGAGAGAGAGAGAGAGAGAGAGAGAGAGAGAGAGAGAGAGAGAGAGAATGTGTGTCATAGATATAGACTCCCTGATGGAGCAGATTGATGGAGTGGATTGATAGAATATCTGAAATGTTATGGTGAATAGTAATAGAGTGGATACATGCATAAATAATTTTTGTTTGTGTTGTTCTAAGATCTGGGAATTGTCAGGAGTCATAATGGGACAAGCTAATATACTAGCAGATGATCATCCTGAAATGACCTGCTTTGGATTATTATATAATCTGCGACAGGTGAGCCCTCATCAAGCAAGGCTATGAGGGACTAATTTTAGGAAAAATTCCTGCTATTAATAAGCTTTTCCTGTTATTATGAAACATATATAATAATCAATAAGTAATAGCACACCCCTTTGGAGCAGATTCCTGCAGATTCATGAAGATGCATTGTCTTATAGTGATATTATGAAGACAAATAGATGACTTTAGTTTTGATGACCCTATAAGAATTCTTAAAATTATATCTGTGATTATTAAGCTCTTTTATAGTGGAACTGCTATTAGGTCATTTTATGATAGTCAAAACTGCAATGAGAACTCTCTCAGTCTCCCAAGTGTCACAAGTTAATTGCTCTTAGATGGCAACCAGACTTTCTCCTACTCAGAGCACATTCCAAGAGGTTGTAAAACAATTAGCCAAAGGTCATAAAAAAGGAATTAGGATTTATTATAGGTGCTAGGACAGAAGATATAATATTGACTGGGTTTATCTATACAAAGCTTCACTAATAACTTAGTTATGTTTTTAAACTTTAAATGAACTTGTGAAAGACTAGTTATAAATGTTTAGCTAGATAATTACTCCTAATGGATATGCATGTAAAATTCTCTGTTGTAAACTTCTATTTCAATTTATGACTTGATACTTTGTGTGAACTTGTGATGAACTTCGTAACATGTGATCATGTATTCTGAAATATGTTTAAGAACTGAGGACAAAGAGACGAGGAGAATTTAGGTGAGAGGAAGAGAGGTGCGAAGAACTGAGTTAGAGAGGAACTGAACTGAGAAGTTTTTAGTCAGAAGAGAACATGATTAGAAGGAGAATGTAGAGTGGAATAACTTAGAAACTATAGGTAACATAAAATAACTAAGAGAACAATGTGCAGGATGCAGAGAGAAAGAGGAAAAAAGAAGACATTACAGAGAGTAGAGGAGCAGGCAGGCTTCTCCTTACTATGGGACAGAACATGTCCCATGGTAAGAACAAGACAGGCTTGGTCTTATTAAAAGAAACAAAGTTATTTTTCTTACAAATATGGATTTAATTCATTTAGCATTAAAAGGGTAAAACCTTTTTCTTTCTCAATGCAATAAATATTGGAGTTTATTTTTCATCCAGAATGAGTGAATTCTTTCTGCACTAGTTCTTGGTCTTTTGCTCCATATGCATATGTAAGTATGAATGTATAAGTATGTAACTGTGAGAATGTATGCAAGCTGGACCCAACTGAAATTGTGTGGAAATGTGTATGTTTGGAGCTGTGTATGAACTTATGTGAAATTATGCATATTCACTTTTGTAAAAGTTTTTCTTTCTGCAAGTGTTATTCTCTTCTCCTGGTTCAATAGAAGAGTATTGCTCCTAACTTCCTCCAGCCTGACAAGCAAGAGGCATCTGGACAATAGGGAAAGGGCTCTAGCAAATAATCTTTACTTAGTCTCCTGCTACTGCAGTCTCTGGCTTTAGAGGAACACAGAAGACAGGTCAGCTACATTAGCATAGTAACTTAAACTTAGATAAGTAAACTTTTTATTATACAGCAACACTAAATTTTCCATAAGACAAAGTCTTACCTCAGAATTTCATAAGACCAAGTCTAACCCCTGCTGATGCTCTTCCCCACTCTGCTGCCTCAAGAAGAACCAACAAGAAGAAAACCTCCCAGCCAGGGCTGGCTCTTGGCAGGGGATTATACTATCACATCTTAGTTTATGAGTGAATATTTCGTTAAGAAGAAAGGAAATATACTTTATTTCTAATAAGGAAAGGAGATGAGACAATATAAAGAAGAGATCATTGTGTAGAATTCCTTTTCTGTTACTTGAACTCTCAAACTTATCCTAAAGTGGACAATGTTTATTTCTTTGAACTGATCCTTAGTTCTGCTAGTTAGGATGTGTAATTTATTCCACTCAGATTTCTAATTATAATACAACTGCAGTAATTACTCATTTGTTGATTGTCCCACTTCAATACTTATATCAGTGTGCTAAGAGGGTAATTTAATGCAGACCTTGTCCCTCCAGTGCAACTAGGTATTAAATATGTTTCACACCACCCATCCCTTATTATCTTACATTCTCTTGGGCAATCAGACAATGGCTTGCATAGCTGATCACATGCCAGTGAAAGGGTCATGTTTTTATTTAAGTATGCACAATTTCTTCTTCTTTATAACAGTGTTCTGATTAACTGGTAATTGAGATCACCAGAGAGACAGACAGACAGGCAGACAGACAGACAGATACACACACACACAAACATATACAAATGCACACAAGCACACACACAAAGAGAAATAGAATGATTTAAATTTTTTATTTAAATAAATGAATGCTTAAGTCTGAATCAGCTCTGCATTATTACAAATAAATAACTAAAATATCCTGTATGTGAATCAATGTTTCATTGGTTCATAGTTTTGGTGGTTCAATTCTGAGATCAGGGAGTTCCATTTCCTTGCGGATCTAGAAAAGGTGAAATTTTAGTCAAGCAAAATGTTTTGGAGCCAGAACTCAATAATGAGCCAGAGATTAGGGAGGGAAAGATGGAATAAGGGACAGTGAGAAAGAAGGGGAGGTAGAGTGGAGACAGGGAGACATATTAGAATTCTAAAATCCACTGGAGTAAACATTCTCAATGAACTAACATATCTCTTTAGCTCGTTAAACATACTTTTAAAATTTAAGTGTTTGTCCCATTTACAACCTATTTTCCTTCTTCTAACCTTCTCATACACCACCTCTCTTGAACTCAAATTTATGACCTCTGCATTTTTATTATCTATATATATATGTGTGTGTGTGTGCGCGCGCGCGCGTGTGCGTATATGTAAAAATGTAACCTGATCAGTCTGTACAAAGCTAAAGTATATGATTTTGGGTTGAACATTAGATCAAAAACTATAGTTGGGCTCCAGAAGCTCAGTCAGGGAAGTGCTTAACCTACATGGAGTCCTTCAGTTAGAAGAGTCCTGTGGTCCAAGGTCGCCAGCCACCATCTTGGCGCAGGCAGCTCAACCAGGTATGTAAAGAGCATCAGAGTGAATGATTGCCCAGGACACAGACTGCCTGGGTTCCTTCCCCACCAGGGAGCCCGGCAAGTCTACAGCTGCCTGGGCATGGTTGTAGGAAGTCCTGTCCTGCGGGGGGGAGGGGGGGGCAGCATCTGACTCGTAGGAAGTCCTGTGGTTAGACAGAGCCCTGCAGTCCCAGGTTACCACCATCTTGGCTTCTGTGACCAAGCAGCCAGCTCAGCCAAAGACCTGTGCCACATCTGACAGGGGAAGATCCCACTACCTAATACTCTCTAGAGAACCAACAGGAGCAGGTTAATCGCCACTGCCCCTTTCCATCAGATGTGGTAGACCTGTGACACTTCTGACATGGGGAAGATTCTACTTCCTGAAACTCACTTGAAAACAGATAGGAGGAGGGTATTTGGTAGAAGCAGGGGGCGGGGGGCGGGCATTGAGAATCAGCATCAGCAGGGCATTTGAGACCTAGCAACAAGCCCTGT
This sequence comes from Apodemus sylvaticus, assembly GCF_947179515.1. Classification (NCBI taxonomy): domain Eukaryota; kingdom Metazoa; phylum Chordata; class Mammalia; order Rodentia; family Muridae; genus Apodemus; species Apodemus sylvaticus. Next base: position 103,204,686 of record NC_067477.1, on the reverse strand, counting down.
CCTGGACCATTCGCCCTACAGAGTGATCAGCACTTGGAGGGCGTCCACCATCTTTACTACTGGGCAGACCAGACAGGCAACACCAGGAACACAGAGACAACCCGAGTATAGCATTGCTTGGGACAAGGCACACTAGGGTTTCAACGACACCCAAGAGTAGGGCAGCACATCATCAATCTGACCCAGGAGAAACCTAGTCATCCAGTGGTACAGAAATAGCCTTACAGGCCCACAGGAGGTTCAAGCACCAGCCAGAGACAACAAGACTAACTAATGCCAGAGATAAACAGATGGCAAAGGGCAAACGCAGGAATGTTAGTAACAGAAACCAAGGCAATATGGCAGCATCTGAACCCAATTCTCCAACAACAGAAAGTCCTCGATACCCCAACACACCAGAAAAACAAGATTTGGGTTTAAAATCACTCGTTACGATGCTTTTAGAGGAACACAAGAAGGACATAAATAAATCTCCTAAAGAAATACAGGGGAACATGAATAAGTTAGAAGCCCTTACAATAGAAACACAAAAATCACTTAAAGAAATTCAGGAGAATATGGCTCAACGGATAGAAGACAATAAAGAGGAAACGCAAAAATCACTTAAAGAAATGCAGGAGAAATTAAGTCAACTGGCAGAAGTCATGAAAGAGGAAACATAAAAATATATTAAAGAAATACAAGACAAACAAGTCAAGGAACTGAGCAAAACCATCCAGGATATAAAAACAGAGTAGAAACAACTAAGAAATCATAAAGCGAGACAACTTTGGAGATAGAAAACCTTGAGAAGAAATCAGGGTCCATAGATGTAAATATCAACAACAGAATACAAGAGATTGAAGAAAGAATCTCAGATGCCAAAGATACCATAGAAACCATGGACTCAACAGTGAAAGTAAATGCAAAAAGCAAAAAACAAAAAGCTTGTAACCCAAAATATCCAGGAAATCCAGGACACAATTAGAAGACCAAACCTAAGGATTATAGGTATAGATGAGAATGAAGATTTACAACTAAAAGGGCCAGCAAATATCTTTAATAAAATTATGGAAGAAAACTTCCCTAACCTAAAGAGAGAGTTTCCCATGAATATGCAAGAAGCCTACAGAACTCCAAACAGACTGGACCAGAACAGAAATACCTCCTGACACATAATAATCAAAACCCCAAATGTACTAAACAAAGAAAGAATATTGAGAGCAATAAGAGAAAAAGGCCAAGTAACATATAAAGGAAGACCGATTAGAATTACACCAGACTTCTCACCAGAAACCATGAAAGCTACAAGATCCTGGGCAGATCTCATGCAGACTCTAAGAGAACACAAATACCAGCCAAAACTACAATACCCAGCAAAACTCTCAGTCACCATTGATGGAGAAAAAAAGATATTCCATGCTAAAATCAAATTTACACAATATCTTTCGACAAACCCAGCCCAACAAAGCATAATAGGTGGAAAGCACCAATAAAAGGAGGGAAACTACACCCTGGAAAAAGCAAGATAGTAAACTTCTTTCATCAATCCCAAGAGAAGATAAGTACTCAAATATAAAAATAACATCAAAAATAACAGGAAGTAATAATCACTACTCCTCAATATCTCTTAACATCAATGGACTTAATTCCCCAATAAAAAGACATAGACTAACAGACTGGATATGTAAACAGGACCCTACATTTTGCTGCTTACAGGAAACACACCTCAGGGCCAAAGACGAACACTACTTCAGAGTAAAAGGCTGGAAAAATTTTTTACAAGGAAATGGTCTTACGAAACAAGCCAGAGTAGCCATTCTAATATCAGATAAAATTGACTTTCAACCTAATGTCATCAAAAGAGACATGGAAGGACACTTCTTAATGGTCAAAAGAAAAATCTGCCAAATAGAACTCTCCATTCTGAACATTTATGCTCCAAATGCAAGGGCACTCTCATTCGTAAAAGAAACTTTACTAAAGCTCTAAGCACACATTGCACCTAACACAATAATTGTGGGTTACTTCAACACTGGAAGACAGGAGACTCTAGGAATTCTGGGTAATATTAACAGGATAGATATAAAAACAAAAAACATATCCTCTTCATAGAAAGCTTGAGAGTGGCTAAGTAATTGTAAAATCACTACATTAAATCTTCATTATTTTCATAGTTATGATAATAAAGACAGAAAAGAAGATGAATACCGTACTCACAGACATAAAGTTTGTTGGGTGTAAAGCCTTATGTCTCCATTCTTTAGGCCAGAGATTTTCTATGGATGGCACGTTAGTGTGCTTGCTTCAGACTAAATGTATATGAAATCACTTCCAAAAAACATATCTATTGATTCTGTAACACAATGTAAGTGTACTATCACCAGACACAAGAGACGTGTCTCCCTATGACTGCCTGCATACTTGGGAAGTGAGAGCTCTTGGATTTCTAATTTTCTCTGTCTTTCTATTGTATGCCAGCAGGACATAATGAGTGCATTTTCTGCTCAGGGCACACAAAAAATTGAAGTTTTCCCACAGATGTTAACACATTTCTCTTTATTTCCAAAGCCTGGGAGATTTTTACTCAAGTTCAGCTGAGACTGTGACCCACTCATGGAGAAAAGGAATCCAGTTTCTTTGTGAATGAGGGAGTTTATTGAACAAATGAGAATGCATATTCAAAGGAACAGATTTAAATATGGGGATTCAGAATGAAATATGCTCAGATAACAATAGTTTCATAGGTGATTCTGTGGATTCATTTGCCATTTTATTCAATGCATATAACCTATAATTTTATAAATTTAATTTTGGAGTAAACTTTTTAAATTGAGTAAAAAACTCCTAGTTATAAAGTTATGAGGGTATACAATGACTTATGAAGGGCATCTTATAGATTTACAATTGAGAAAGATGTGTTGATAATATACAGTAAAAGCACAATGTTTTAAGGCACGTGTTTTATATTAAGCATGCTTTTAAAATTATATTTATTTAGTTATTTGTGTATGTATATATGTGTGTGTTTGTGTGCTTATGTGTATCTGTATTTTGCTATACATGTCACAGTATGCATATAGAAGCCAGAGGAATTTCAATATTCATTTGTTCCCATTGAAGACTATAGGTCCTAGAGATTGAACTTTGGTCCTCAGGCTTGAGGCAGCCATCTTTTTTTCATTGAGTCAAATCACTGGCGTGTGTTAGTTAACTTAATAGTTTTGCTTGAACTATTCCTCATGAAGCAGAGTATATTTCTTTGCAGGTGCCCTTGCAAAGGTTTGATCGGTTACGTTGAAATGTTTGACTTTCAGCCAGCAAGATTCAAATTACATTCATGGAAGTGAGAGGATCTTCTTGCTTTTTAAATATACTTTTCATTTACCCCATCTTTCTATTCTACACCAGGATAACAAAGTTAGTGTATTCTCCATTCAGGTTACACAAAACAGTGAGTCCTTTCAGGGGATAATGTTAACACACATCTCCTTATTTCCATAGCCTGAGAGATGTGTTCACCATGAGAAAGGAAAATGTGGTTGGAACACTCAATACAAGAGAATTCAGGTACATTAAAACTTGAGAGTTTACAATGAAAATGCTATTGTGGAAATTGAGTCTCTAACCTGTCTCTCAGGTAACTAATGATGAATTAGTGGCACATTACAGAGGATACTATAGAAAATTAAAGGTCAAGAGTAAAACATCTGTGTGACTATATGAATTGGAACAATAAAATAAGAGTTACAGGGTCTACTCTGAATCCAGTGTTAAGCTGGCAGCATTTGGAAATCTCAAAACCAGGAGGCTGAAGTAAATCATAGCAAAATTCATATAATCTAGAAGAAAAAAAACTCAGAAAAAATATTCTCTTGAAGAAATGTCAGTGAAAAATATTTGTGCTTGTTTGTTTGTTTGTTTGAAAGATGACTGCAAAATTCATTTATATTAGATGCAAAAATTCTATATTTAAAAGAATTTGGAATGAGGAGAGATGTTTGTAAGGATAAGGATTACAATTAAGTGATTCTGGAAAATCTAATAAGTATAAGGTATATTGTTGATATTACTCAGTAGCAACCTGAGACTTTTGAAGATCACAGTAAATTATTGCTGAATTCCAAACTTATAATGATAATAATAATAATAATAATAATAATAATTTTATTCTTCTATTTACCTCCTATAGGCCTTTTACAGAGATTTTCAACCTATGGGTTGTGACCATGGGTAAACACATTTCCAATGGTATAAGAACTGTTACACCATTTAATAGCAAAATTGCAATTATAAAGTAGAAACAAAATTAAATTTATGATTAAGGGTTTTAGGACCAGAGGAAGTATGTGTCTTTTGATGGTGGTGATACACAGGTTGAGAACTACTTGTTTAGTAGGAAGTAGTCATTAGCATATTAATTTACAACCTTTTAAGATTACAACTACAACTTCAGAAGACCCCAGGGGAAATTAGGAAAATATTAGGATGCAATTGTAAGCTGAATGCAAGGGTGAGTCTTCTTGAGAATAGCTCACTGTAGACATGGCTGCTTGAAGGGAGCAGAAGACACAAGTCCAGAGAAACAGATATGTTTGTTTTGACACTACATTTCCTGTATAGTTCCTGTATGTCTACAGATTTCATTCCAGAGAGTTTTTATTTTCTTTTAATCACATTAATAATTTGGGAAAGTGTCTATCCAGCGTCTACATTATTAGACCACGTAAGCTGATTTTGCCCTCATAGTTAATCCAATTGTCCCAAAGCTAGACTAGATGTTCACCTCAGCATTTATTCCTCACCTGACTGTTTATGCTAACTGAAGAAATCTGTGCTCCTCCACTTTTACCACATCCCTCTGCCATTCTATTCGGCTTGCTGATGGAGATGACTTATTCATGAGTCACACAATGCTCATCTGATTATTCATCTAAATGGCAACACTGCAAGGCAATTTCAGTCATTATTTGATTTTAAAATAAAAGATCATTCTAGCATACTATTAACCAAGTTTCAAATAATCACATTAAAAGGAATGAATTTTATGGTGGAGAGCTAATGAGTTCCTTTTCATTATGCTGTTTGTTTAGTAGATAACAAGAGATTAATTCTGTAGATTTGGTGATAGTTGATGTCAGAAGACATGATGAATGTACTAGTGGGAGTGTGAAAAATGAAGCAGAAAGTGTGTGGATGGGAAGATGAGAAGGAAAACAGTAAGACTTGGAAGCAAAATTAAGCAGAAGGGCCAAAAATATTTAAACCTTTATTTATTATTTATGAATAAGCAAAAGAAAGCAAAAGCATCATGAGTCAAGAAATTATTATCTGGAAAAGAACCTGCTCTAAAAATACCACAAAAATCCATTATTTAAAATGACAGCTGTACCCCCACAGTAGCTCCTCAGTAGACTCAACTCTGTCCCCTGAGTGTTTTACCAGTCATTGAAATACAAATTTATCCTGTCTAAATAAAATCACTAAGGCATGGTCTATTAAGAGAACTATCATAAATAAGGCTGCTATGAACATAATGGAGCATGTGTCTTTATTGCATGCCGGGTAATCCTTTGGGTATATGCCCAGGAGAGGTATAGCAGGGTCCTCTGGAAGTCTCATGTCCAGTTTTCTGAGGAACCCCATTATGTTCATAGCAGCCTAATTTATAATAGCCAGAAGCTGGAAAGAACCCAGATGCCCCTCAAAGGAGGAATGGATACGGAAAATGTGGTATATTTACACAATGGAATACTATTCAGCAATTAGAAAAAATGAATTCACAAAATTTTTAGGCAAATGGTTTGATCTGGAAAATATCATCCTAAGTGAGGTAACCCAATCACAAAAGAATACACATGGAATGCAATCTCTGATAAGTGGATATTAATTAGCCCAGAAGCCCTGAATACCCAAGGCACAAATCACATAACAAATGACTCCCATGAAGAATTATGGAGAGGGTCCTGATCCTGGAAAGGATTGATCTAGCATAGGAAGGGAATATAAGGACAGAGAAAAAGGAGGGAGGTGATTGGAGAATGGATGGAGAGAAGAAGGTTTATGGGACATATGGGGAGGGGGGATCTGGGGAAAAAAAAGAGAACTATCTAGGAAGCATGCACTTTTAAGAGAAATGCTCTACAGCATAATCCTTAGGGGGTGGGTAAACTAGTTGGCTGGTTCTATTCCTTAACTTAAATCAGGTAATACAACTTGTATCTCACAGAATTGCTGTTAATATTGAAGTAGATGATAGTTACACCTCAGTTTTCTATAGTTTCCCATAATTCTTTGTGTGGGCTTGAGAGTGGGCTTTCTCTGTTCCACTTTGGCATGCCAATTGCTGTCCTTGTTAAGCTCATGTTTAGGCAGTCATGCTGGTGAGATTCTTATGACTGTTGCTCCTGATATTGCCAGAAGACATAGTCGCACATCAAACATCCCTGGTTTTCTGGCTCTTACACTTTCTTCTTATACCTTAGGGGTTGTTTTATAGATGACTCTCTTGACACGGGGCTCTTCAAGTCTGTATTTTGATCATTTGTGGCTTTCTATAATTGTCTTCACCTGGTGCAAAGAGTAGTTTCCTTGATGAAGGATGAGAACTACTCTTACCTATGAGTTTAAGGAAAAATATTCAGAATTTAATTAGGGATTATGCTGATTTAGTAAACTGGTGGCTTTAAGTTCTTTTCAAAGATTCATGGCTTCACTAGCATTGGGCAAATGCCTAGGCTTCTTCCTAACTCAGGATTAAGGTGTAACCAGGACCCTAAGCATTTCTGAGTTACCTGATAAATCCAACTTCTTGATTTACCTTGTGTGTCTGAATAACTAAGGCTGGAACATGGTAAACACAAGTAGGTAACCAAACCTGCATATGAGCTGTAACATGTATACCTATACTTTTCTTCTGCTGACCACACAGCACTTTCATCCCAGTGTGTTTATTATTCTTACATCAATAACTCAGCCTCAACTAAGAGGTCTTTTTTTGTAGGCATTAATGATTTTCTTCTTTCAGAACATGTCTACATAGATACTAACATTGGCTAACCGTAAGGTTTTATATATACACAGTGAAAAAAGAAGTAGAGATGGCTCGGCAGTTAAGAATACTGGTTGCTTTTTCAGAGGCCTGTGTTCATTTCTTGGAACCAACATGGTAGAACACAACTGTCTGTAACTCTAGTTCCATGGGACCAGACACCCTTGCACAGACAGTGTGGCCAAACCCCAAAGCATCTAAAACAAAAATAAATAAGTATAAACAGTGAAAATAATGTAAACAGTATGACTTGGTGTCAGTTGGTAAAATGCTAATTATATACATTTTTAAGGAACAAAATGTATATAATTATATGTCAGCAAGTTATAATGGCATACTTATTTCATCCCATCACTAAAAGGTGGAGACAGGAAATTCAATAGTTCAAACTACTATCTAGTGCATTGCCCATTCACCTTGTGTTAAATGAAATGCTGTGTAATAAATAAACAAGTAAGTAAATAAATAAATAGCTCAAAGATAGGGGACTTACACAACATGAAGAAGGCTGGAGTCTCATCATGAGTGTCAATGCCTCGTCAAATGTCAACGTTTGATTAGTTTTATGCTACTTAAAATTCCTCCCTAAAACAGTGGTTTCTGTTTGGATTTTGAAAGATTACTGTTAAAAAGTAGTACGTATAGAATTTCAGAAGACAGCAAAATTTTAACTTTTGACTTTTGATAATTAATTGAAATTCAAATGAATACCTGGCAAATGGCACCTCATAAAATTACAAGGTTTCTGTAAAGCAAAGGACACCATCAAAAGGACAAATCGGCAACCAACAAATTGGGAAAAGAACTTCACCAACCCTAGATCAGATAGAAGGCTAATATCCAATATATACAAAGAACTCAAGAAGTTAGACCCCAGAAAACCAAATAACCCTATTAAAAATGGGGTACAGAGTTAAACAAAGAATTCTCACCTGAAGAACATTGGATGGTGGAGAAACATCTTAAAAAATGTTCAACTTCATTAGTCATCAGGGAGATGCAAATCAAAACAACCCTGAGATTTCACCTTACACTAGTCAGAATGGCTAAAATTAAAAATTCAGGAGACAGCAGGTGTTGGCAAGGATGTAGAGAAAGAGGAACACTCCTCCACTGCTGGTGGGGTTGCAAATTGGTATAACCACTCTGGAAATCAGTCTGGAGGTTCCTCAGAAAACTGGGCATGTCACTTCCGAAAGATCCTGCTATACCACTCCTGGGCATATACCCAGAGGATTCCCCAGCATGTAATAAGGATATATGCTCCACTATGTTCATAGCAGCCCTATTTATAATAGCCAGAAGCTGGAAAGAACCCAGGTATCCCTCAACAGAAGGATGGATGCAAAAAATGTGATATATATACACAATGAATATATATATATATATATATATATATATATATATATATATATATATATATATATTCAGCCATTAGAAACAATGAATTCATGAAATTCTTAGACAAATGGATGGAGCTGGAGAACATCATACTAAGTGAGGTGACCCAGTCTCAAAAGATCAATCATGGTATGCACTCACTAATAAGTGGATATTAGCCTGGAAAACTGGAATACCCAAAACATAATCCACACATCAAATGAGGTACAAGAAGAAGGGAGGAGTGGCCCCTGGTTCTGGAAAGACTCAGTGTAGCAGTATAGAGCAAAACCAGAACAGGGAAGTGGGAAGGGGTGGCTGGGAGATCAGGGGGAGGGAAGGGCGCTTATGTGACTTTTGAGGAGTGGGGGGCCAGAAAAGGGGAAATCATTTGAAATGTAAATAAAAAATATATCGAATAAAAAAAATGAATACCTGGGGTTTGAATGGTCCTTAAAAGTACCAAAATTATTAAGACATTATGATACTAAATATTCACAGGTAACTGATGACTTCAACATAAACTATATACAACTAACAATTAAGATATTGATGTACCTTTCAGATTGTATTAAAAAGTCTATTTTCTGTGTGCATTAGTTTTTTATAATATTTTTAATGATTATTTGTGAATTTCATAAAATGAGCGGCAATCACAGTAACTTCTTTGTCCTCCCATATCTGCCTCCAACCTTGTGACCTTCCCTGCCACAAAGACAAAAAAAAAAGGAACAGAAAAAAGAAACAAAGTAAAACAGTCCAATTTGTGTTGCCCATATACTCACTGAATATGGTCAAACTCTCAGTGGCCAGTCCCTTAAAAAAACTGAGTTCTTCCCCACTTGTACCCTTGCCAGAAGCCATCAGTTAAGGAGAATTTCATTTCTTTAATGCAAAGTTGTATGCAGCAACTTTTGTGAACAGATTTTATTTAATGCAATTTTGTATTTGTAGAAAAAATATTTAAAAAATTATAAAAATTAACCCGAATGGTTGTATTTTTTTAAGCCGGCTGATAAATAGCACAAACGGTAAATGCATTTATCCTGCCACTGAGCTTCATCACATCAATTCAATCCTTAGAACTTTCCCCTGTACTCTATCCTCTTATGTCCACTTCCTCATCATGGCATAAGTACACATACACACAGAATAAATAAATAAGTAACATTAAAGAAAGGTGGCCATTATTATACTACCATAGAGAAGATCTCAGGGCCTTAAAATCCCCTGTGTGCATCCTGTTTGTATTTTTATTCTCTTCTTTTCTCCACACAGAAATATCCAGGACTTCAATTGCCAGATTATAGGGTAAAATGATGTTTAACTTTTTTTTTTCCAAATTATCTTCCAAAGTGGCTGCACATTTTACTTCCACCATGGATGAGCAGAAGCTTATGTGGCTTGCATCCTTGACAGCAGTATGTGTTCCAAATAATTTAGTCAGTCACTGTCATGGTTGGGATGAGAGATGCCCCTTTCCACCTTGGGAATTTGAACACTTGATCCCCCTACGGCCCCACTATTCGAGCAGGATTACATGGGAGAAAGTTGTTTGTAATCTTGCTCACCTTATCGATAATTATTGCATTTATTACTGTGGAAACTTTCAATTCTGCTGCTTCAAACTTTAGACTTTGGGGAAAGACACAGTTGCCATAGTATCCATTATATTTGTACACAGTTGTGGTCCACTATCAGAGAAATCTTGAAAGAGAAATTTAACTTTGAATGCAACTCTTGGCAGAGATCATAAGGCAACTCCACATACTAGGCATTGCCTACTAGGTGTTAGAAAGCACACAACCTGATTCAGGAATCAAGAGCTGAGATTTCTACTACATTCTCCTTTGCTCTTATTAGAAGTATGTATGAGAATCACCTGTGTTGAGAAAACTCTCCAAGCCAAAGCACTTAAGAGTAAGTTGAAAGGAGTATACCAGTTTCAGATGGCAATGCACTGAGTGGGGTTGGGTGTACAGTTACAATTTACCACCAATACCCGTGGCCATACTATTTGGTGCCTTGAAATTCTCTGTCTTCATTTGTAAAACAAGGCTATCTTCAGTTCACTTATAGCATTTGAGAAACAATTAGATGAATCCATGCATTAAATCATCTGGTAAATATTAAACACTCAGCATGTTTCTGCACTGAAGGTTTATATGAGGTATTTAATAGCTCCCTATTCTGCACATGAATTCCTAAATGATGAAGCCTATCTCATCTCCAACAAGCCCTCGCTGAAGGTTCATTTGCCTCCATCAGTATGGTCTTCAACATAAAACTAAAACCATCTTTTCTTTCTGATACCTTTGTTTTCAACAAGGTATTTTATATCTTGGAGCCTCACATGACATTTCCATAAAAATTATGGTAAGAACTCAAGCATGACTCCAAAGGATAAGTCTTCTGAAGTTAAAGGGTGATTAAGCATGTGGATAGAAAGTGCATGAAGCTAAAGGAATTCTGAACTGTATAAGTGGTGGCTGCTAAACCATGAAAGTTACAGTCATTTGATGCTAACTTAAAACATTAAAAAGAACTATTTTTCACCAGTAGTTCTATTCATATAGAAGTCTTCTAAATGACAATGAGTATATGTAGAAATATTTTCTTCTCTATGAATCCCAGTGTTCACTGAGCAAGTTACTGGACTGACAGAAAAGTTTATGCATATATTAATATAGATGATATATTTATATATGGCATATAGATATGCATATATAGTATACCATTTATATTATAATCTATGTGGTACAAATTCACAGTGTTTAAATGCTGGTGATTCATTTAATTGATTTAACCTTTTAGTTCAGGGATTTGCTGATACTCAAGTACATCTCAATGGTGGAGTACTTGCTTAGTAAACAAGAGACCTTGAATTTGAGCCCAAGCATAGCAGCAGAAGTAAAAGGAGGCAGAGGAAAGGAAGAAGGACAAAAATCATAAGGAACTTCTTTCATGTATATGAAAAAAATCAATGAAAAAAAGAACTATTGAATTTTCACCAAGAAATGCTTATCTCTTTAGGCTTAAAGTATATAGTTTAATTCAAACAAGATACACAGTTATATGTGCATATAATAGTCAGGCAGAGATAAATTACAGCAGAATCTCTAGCAGTAAATTATAAGACACTCAGCTTTGAGAAGTTCACTGTTATAATGATGGGATTACTTATTTTTGTTTTTGTGTTTGTTTGTTGTTTTAGTATTGTTTTTCTTTTCTTGGTTTAGTCTCACTCTATCTTCCCATAGCCTAAACCCTGCTACCAAGCCATTTATTTGCATATTTCAGTAAATATACAATATTCTAGTTCATGAAGATAGCTTCTCATGGTCTCCACAGACCCCAGCTTCCATCTTTCTACTGGAAAAAGGTGAGGTACCCAATACAAATTCAAAACGTTCATTAGCTACAAGTACCCTGAGATTTTTTTCTGTTCAATATTTTCTCTCCTTTATTGTGCTTATTCCAACATCTTTAAATATCATTTATGCTAATGGATATGCTTCATTTCCTCTAAGCAGAGGCAAGTGATATTACAAAGATGATGTGAACTGAAAGTCTTCACATCTGTGTCTGTTTGTTTCTCCAACTTATGCTACAGTCTAATTCCCTGAACAATAGGCTCAGAGCTTGTATCTATTATGTTTTTAATTATGTATTCCAGATGTCTCTATTGATTTAAAACAATAAGTAGCAAAAGAAAGAAAATACAAGACTAAAGATTTGTAATGTTATTTTTGTAATTAATATATTTTTTTAGAGACTGTCCCACCTAGGGATCCATCCCATCTGCAGACACCAAACCTAGACACTATTGCTGATGCCAAGAAACACGTGCTGACAGGAGCCTGGTATAGTGTTCCTCTAAGAGACGCCATCAGAGCTTGACCAATGCAAATGCTCACAGCCAACCATCAGACTGAGCACAGGGACCCCAATGGAAGAGTTAGGAGAACAACTGAAGGAGCTGAAGGGGATTGCAATCCCAGAGGAAGAACAATATCAAGTAATAAGAACCCCCAGAGTTCCCAGGAACCAAACCACCAGCCAAAGAATACACATGGAGGGGGGACCCATGGCTTCAGTTGCATATGCAGTAGAGGATTATTATCTGGCATCAATGGGAGAGTAGGTCCTTGGTCCTGTGGAGGCTTGATGCCCCAGTGTATGGGGATGGTAAGGTGATGAGGTGGGAGTGGATAGGTGGGTAGGGAGTGTAGTGTGTAGTTTTAAAAATAATGATCCATGGTGAGTCCAGCTAGGCATGTCAACAGCAACGGTGGTCTCTCAACCCCCATGGCCAGCATATTGCTAAGCTGCTCTCACTTCCCAGGTCATCCACACCCTGTGGCTAGCCTGCAGAATGCCAGCAAGCTCCTGCTCAGATTCCCTTAGCCCTGTAAAACAATAACACTAGAGACTTGTAATATGCCAGCCAGACTTATAACAGTAAATTTCTAACCCCAAAATGCCTGCACCTTAAAGAACTCAAAACTCAATTGATTTCATTACAAGCTGCACTCCTAGATTGGGCAAATGTACCCTATGTTACTTATTGCCCATCTACTAAATCCCTAGCTATTTGTGCTTTGTCCAGGCCATGTGGTTCTAGTTCATTTTCCTTTTCTTCCACATTCTCTCCATCCTCTGTCTTGTCTCTCCCTATCTCTGTCTCTCCTTCTTCCTCTTTGCCCTCTCTAAAACTTTTCAGCTCTGCCTTTTTTTTCCACTGTCCAATCACAGGGTCTATCCTTATCTGACAATTAAGAATTCACCTAACCTCACCTGAACACATGCATCCCTCTCTAGGGAGCGTAAAATACAAACAGCCATCCACAACAGGGGAGTACCTTCATAGAGTCAGGGGGAGAGGGCATGGGATAGGAGGTTTGTGGAGGGGAAACTGGGAAAGGGGACAACATTTAAAATGTAAATAAGTAAAATAACCAATTAAAAAAGCAATCCAAACCAAACAAACAAAAACAAAAACAAACAAAGAAAGAAATTTAACCCATGACCAACAGAAATATAAAAAAAAAAAAACAACCCAAAAACAAAAAACCCAGCATAGTCTGCCATTTACTTATCATATCTATCAGTTCTCTATATTCCACATGATCTACACATATAAATTATACCTAAGTCACTTCCATGAAAGAGAATACAGCATTCTCCCCATCTCTCCTCCTTGTTTAGATAATACCTCCAGACCAAATCAAGAGTTAAGAACATACAAGTACATATGACACAAGGCTTTAAGCAGGAGGTGCTTGCCATGCTAGCATTAGAGACACCCAAATAATTTCACTCTGTAAAGAACACTGAGTCTCGCTCCTGGCTTTCAGACCAAGTTGCAGCCCCAGTTCCTTATTCTGTTCTTTGCTGTGTGTAGAGTACCAGACGGGGTATACGTCAGTCCTGAGAGATGCAGCATTTGAAGATTTTCTCTGCTAAGGGGGTATTTACATACTGAGATTGTTTCAAGTTTCTAATTGTCTGCACTTAATGTCTCTTTGGCAACACATTTCTTCCAGCAAAGGAAACAGAACATCAGTCTTTACCAGAGCTTTGACAAAGGCATTTCTTAAGACACCTCCACCTTTTTTGCTTCCCACTGTTAGAGTAAACAGGTTAACTTACCTTCAAAGTAAATGCATTGCTAGGCTCTTGTTTCCCTGTTGTTGTTCTTGTAATAAGGCCAGACCTATCCCATGTTCACTTTTGGTAATATTGCTCAATTTCTATTTCTGCTGTAACAAATTATCACAGTGGCATAAAATCTCCCTTCCTCCTCCCTCCTCCCTCCTCCCTCCTCCCTCCATCCCCCCTTCTCTCTCTCTCTCTCTCTCTCTCTCTCTCTCTCTCTCTCTCTCACACACACACACACACACACACACACACACACACACACCCCAGAAACCTTTCACCAATGTTTAGAGACAATCTGATGGTTTATGTAAAATTACTTAAGGATGAAGAGATAGCTCAGAGATGTGCTTAACAATTTTGCAAAGGACCCATGTTTGTTTCCCAGCACAGCTGTCAAACCGCTCACAACTGCCTGAAAATCCTGATCAAAAAATATATCATCCTCGTCTGGCTGCCCTGGGTACAGCATGCACATAAACTCATTGGACACATACTCATAATTAAATCTTAAAAAAATATGGTTCATAAATTCACTTATTTTTCTCTTATTGAGGATGCATGGATTCCCCTCTCATTCTTCAGTTACATTATCTTTCCCCCTACGGGATGGGTTGAAATCATATCCTGGCTGAGCAGTTTGTCAGCATCACAGTTGACAGAGCTTTTTCTAATTAGAAAAACTGTCATTGCTGTAGTTCTCCATGTGTCCTATATACTCTTAGATGCTTCAGTCTCACTGACTTCAATGTTTTCAGTGTTTGATCTGTTGCGCTCTCTCTCTCTCTCCCTCTCAGTGTGTGTGTGTGTGTGTGTATGTGTGTGTGTGTGTGTGTGTGTTTCTATCATATAACAAATGGGAAAACTTTTCAGTTACTATGACGGGCTTCCAGCGCCTCCTCCGCCCTACTCCCCTCCCTCATCCCATTTGTACTCCATTCTTTCCAGACTTGAGTGGGAAACCAGCTCCTTCAGCTCCCCTTGCTCTAGAGGCTCTGAGCATTTTAACTTTTAGCTCATTTCCCTTTGTATATCAGCTTGCATGATATTGGGATTATTATTATTATTATTATTATTATTATTGTCTTGAATTTGTTCCTATTCTTCTATATTCATCTGTTGAATTCCTAATTTAAATTTTTCATTTTTAAATTCTACAATGCCATTGTGACATTTCCATCTTCATTTCTTCATTGACATTTTCTCTTTCGTTTTTAATTCTTTCTATGCTTTCCTCATAAAACATTTAATCTAAAGTCCCTCTTTTCCTTTATGCATCCCCACCATATGTGTATACATGTATGTGTGTGTGTGTGTGTGTCTGTCTGTCTGTCTGTATGTATGTCTGTCATCTGTATGCCATTTGTATATGGATGCTCTCAGAGAACAGAAGAGGATGAGAAGAGGGCATTTGATCACCTGGAACTAGAGTTACAGCAGTTTTGAGATTCCAGACAGAGGACATGGGAAGCAAATTTAGGTCTTCTGCAAGAACAGTCAGGGCTCTTGTCACTGAACCAACTCTTTAGCTCCAGTTTTTCCACTTTTTAATCAAGAATGTTTGTGTACTTGCTGCTTTAAACCCATTTATAGAACCAGAGTTTGGCTCAGTGACAAGTTGCAACCATGTCCTGCAGAAGGTGCACAGCTGCTCTACTGCACCAAAAATTAGTAAATAAATAAATAAATACAATATTTCTGTAAAAAGCTCCACTCAGAGGCTGACTCAGACAGATACAGACATCCAAACAGATGATGGAGCTTGGGGACTCTTAGGGAAAAATAGGAGGAAGGATTCAGCAATCCTGCAGAAGGGGATAGGAACTTCATAGAAAGACCTACAGTTAACTAACCTAGACCCTTGGGGCTCTCAGTGTCTGAACCACCAAGCAAAGAGCATATATAGGCCTGACCCAGGCCTCCCCACACATATGTGTAAAATTGCAACTTGGTCTTCTTGTGGGTCCTGAACAACTAGGACAGGGGCTATCCCAAAAGCTGTTGCCTATAAGTGGAATATGGTCTTCTAGCTGAGCTGCCTTGTCTGGCTTCAGTGGGAAAGGAAGCACATAGCCTCACAGAGACTTAGAGTACCAGGTTGGGGGGTAAAGGAGGGCACCCGCTCAGGGAAAGGGGAGGGGAGATGGGGGAAGGATTGTGGGAGGGAGTGACAAGGAGGGGGTCAGTGAGTGGGATATAAAGTGAATAAGTAAAAATAAATAAATAAATTGTAAAGATGTAGCTCTTTTCGTCTTTCCATTACCATCTGTAAGTTGAGTTGTCTCACGCTAAGATTTCCCTACGTTTTGACTCTAGCATGTGATCTTTTTTTTCAATGAATCTTTTTTTATTCGATATAATTTATTTACATTTCAAATGATTTCCCCTTTTCTAGCCCCCCCCCACTCCCCGAAAGTCCCGTAAGCCCCCTTCTCTTCCCCTGTCCTCCCTCCCACCCCTTCCCAGTTCCCCGTTCTGGTTTTGCCGAATACTGTTTCACTGAGTCTTTCCAGAACCAGGGACCACTCCTCCTTTCTTCTTGTATCTCATTTGATGTGTGGATTATAATTGAAAGCCTTCCTGCTCTATTAATTAAGCATCAATTCCCTACATCCTATTTTGTTTATTTTAGGTTCTTGTAGCTAACATTGTCCCATGAAGACATATGACATACTCCCATCTCTTTCCTTTGCCCAGCCTTTGGCACTTGTAATCTATATTGACCCATCAAGAACTAACTGGGGAACAGAACCTTGGAAGCAGAACCACTCCCTACATCCTTGTGAGAGGAACAGCCTAATGCCTGGATAAGACTACCAAACAGTCTATATTGACAGGGGATCTTTGCTACCTAGTTACTCTGCCCATTGGTGAAATTTCTGATTCTGTTAGTTTTTATGAGCACAAGTCTCCTGCTTTAGCAGATATCCAGTTGCCACCACTTAAGAGTAGAGGCTCAGGATCCATCCTGTTCTCTGTTGATACAAGAAAGAAAATCATTCATTACCACTCAGCTGGGATATTTTTAAGTCTCTACCTAAGCTTCTTTCCAGTGCCATGAAATAAGCCTTGATGCATTTCCAAATGTCAAAATCTTAAGTTCCTAGAAGGATTCAAATTAGTATCTGCATTAATCTCCTGGAATCTATTCCTTCTGTTGGAGCCTATTTCAGAATTTCAAGCCAGAGTAACTGTCCCTGTTGTTCTGAATTCAATTATGAACTCTTCACTTTGACCTTCAGCAAGCTTGTGGAGATGTATAAAAACAAGAAAACATTAATAAGTTATTAGAGCCGCATTTGTCTGCCAGTGAGAAATGTCACTTTGTTACAACGGACCCCCTGTTATCATGCTTCCTATAGCTCCAATAGTAATTTTATAGTCCCTTGAGCTTCCAGGTGACTTTTCCTAGGGTTCTGCCTAAAACAGCTGCTCCTCTGCTGCTTCGACATCTGGTCCCCAGTAATGGGATATTATTCTGGTTATCCTTATACCTCTCTGGCTCATCTTCTGGCACTTTCATTTTTCCTAGTAGAGATTTTTGAGTCTGCTTTGACTTTCAGCAAGCAACTTTGTGCTATGTAATTTTATTCTTGGATGGTAAGTAATTCTGCTGATTTAAATGAACTTTCCTGCCCTCAGTTACTCATTTCTAGAGTTATATTTGATGATAGTTTTCCTTTGTCACCTTTTCTCTATGACCTAAGTTCTCCCAAATCAATTATATGCTATTAATACAGTACATTTTAACTCATGATCTTCTAACACTTAAGCTACTTTTGGGCATATTTAAATGTACAGACTCATGGTGGTGATAGTGCAGGGAATCTGAACATCACTGTCATCATCCTCAACACTTAGTAATAGCAATTAAGAAGAGAGTGTCTATACATTATTACTAACTTAAATCTATACTTAAATATTTTCATTGTATAGTATTTATTTTTCTAATTTCTTTTCTTTAAATGTATACTTCATATTCTATACTATCTCTGGTCCTAAATTTACCTTACAATTTTTCATTATTTCCTTCTTGACATTTCAAGATTCTTGGATGCAAATTCAATTTGTAGGGATTACTTGAACTATAATTCTAAGGTATATAATTATTACGGCCTTTCCACTTCAAGATTATAAGACAGGAGTTATGGTACATGTAAAACTATAAGAGGTGCTCAGGCATGACACTGCATACAGTGCTTAAGATAAAGCAGGACTTCTAAGAATTCAATGCAGCTTTTGCAGCACAGTAAGGTCTAGGTCAGCCTGAACTACATAAGATCCAATAATAATTATTTGAAAAGAAAATAAATGAAAAAGAAAAGTAAAAGAAGGATGATAGCACTTATTAAACATTATAGCATTTATTAAGAAAGTCAATGTAATATCAAGGGGCTGGATACACGGCTGAGGCACTGAGAGTGCTTGCTGTTCTTCCAAAGGACCCAAGTTGGATTCCTATTGTCTTACAATTGCCTATAATTTTGGCATATGGTATGACTCAGACCTTTTGGGAATTGCTTGGATTAATTGAACCTTAGGAAATGTAGTCAGAATAATTTGGCAATTACAGAAATAAAATGTCTGTCTCCATGTGCCAAATTGAGTGAATATTTATTTCTAATAAGTAAACATATTCTCAATTTATTCATATTTTCTCCAAATTTGACAATTTATCTTATTTGTGAATAGAAGGTTTTATAACATTTGAAGAAGAGTTTTAGCTACATGTTTATAGTGTGGCAGAAAAAAACAGTTTAGGCTTTGATACACCATTTACAATTTGAATAATTATTCAGATTAGCTAGAATAACTACCAGCACTACCACTTTAGGGATTTTACCATATATTATTGCTATTTTGTCATAGCACTCAGTAATTAGCTGTTTTGATTGTGAAACCTTTTTTTTCCTATGGAAATTTGAAGTGTAGGCATTCAATTTCTAAATATACTTATCAGTTAATACAAATGGATATTTAATAAATGTTCACTTGAGTACCTTATTCAAATGATGAAGGTAGCCAGCCATGTTAGAAGTTAGAGGGAATAATTTCTATGATTAATCCTGTCAAAATTTCTCACAGTGATTACATGTCAGGAGTATGATTACTTAATGAAGAAACTGAAATTTAGTTCTCACTTTTTGCCAACACATACTCTATAGAGTTATATGCAATCAAAATCTGTGTGGTTCTCTGCATCAATAAATATATTATTATCTATGGTGTTTTTCCCACAGTTTTCTAGTAAAATTTTAAGATATCATCAATGTTGCTATTTGTAATCCTGAGTAAAATATCAAAAATGTAGGATTCTGATCTTCAAATATAATTATGAGACACAGAAAGCAGAATTAAAAGAAAGACACATGATACAATTTGATTACCAAATGTAATTATGATGTTTGAAGCAGTTCTTAAGCCTATGCAGCCTTCCATGAGGTATGAAGTACCTATGACTAGCCTGAACAAGATTACATTCTAGTCTTTGTGGTGGGGATTATTAATGATGTATGTCATTTCAAACTGGTTGTCAGACTGGTGAGGTAAGCACAATTGTCAAAAGATGAAAGAATGGAGCCAGATAAATCACTCCCTGGTTTAGAGTGTGCACTGCTATGGCAGAGAGCACAGATCCTTTCTTTTTTTATAATTTTTTATTTTCAATATTCTTTGTTTACATTCAAAATGATTTTCCCTTTCCCAGTCCCCCCTCTCCATAAGTTCCCTAAGCCCTCTTCCCTCCGCCCATTCTCCTATCAACTCCCTCCTACTTCTCTGTCCTGGTGCTCCCCTACAATGCTGGAACAAGCATTTTCAGGACCAGGGACCTCTCTCCTCCTTCTTGGGAGTCATTTGATATGTGGATTGTGTCTTGGGTATTCAGAGCTTCTGAGCTAATATCCACTTATCAGTGACTGTATTCCATGTGTGTTCTTTTGTGACTGGGTTACCTCACTTAGGATGATATTCTCCAGATCCAACCATTTGCCTAAGAATTTCATGAATTCATTGTTTTTAATTGCTGAGTAGTACTCCATTGTGTAAATATACCACATTCTCTGTATTCATTCTTCCATTGAAGGACATCTGGGTTCTTTCCAGCTTCTGGATTTTATAAATTGGGCTGCTATGAACACAGTGGAGCATGTGTCCTTATTGCATGCGGGAGAATCCTCTGGGTATATGCTCAGGAATGGTATTGCAGGGTCTTCCGGAAGTGTTCTGCCCAGTTTTCTGAGGAATAGGCAGACTGATTTTCAGAGTGCTTGTAACAACTTGCATTCCCACCAGCTGTGGAGAAGTGTTCCTCTTTCTCCACATCCTCACCAATACCTACTTTCTCCTAAGTTTTTAATCTTAGCCATTTTGATGGGTGTAAAGTGAAATCTCAGGGTTGTTTCGATTTGCATCTTCCTAATGACCAATGGTGTTGAACATTTTTTAAGGTGCTTTTCAGCCATTCCAAGTTATTCAGGTGAAAATTCTTTGTTTAGTTCTGTAACCCATTTTTAAATAGGGTTATTTGGCTCTCTGGAGTCTAACTTGTTGAGTTTTTTTTGTATATATTGGATATTAGGCCTCTGTTGGATATAGGGTTGGTGAAGATCCTTTCCCAATTTGTTGGTTGCTGTTTTGTCCACTTGACAGTGTCCTTTGCCTTCCAAAACTTTGTAATTTTATGAGGTCCTAGCAATTATCGTAGGTAGTTTACAACTGCCTGTAACTCCTGCTCCAATGGATTTATTGTCCTCTTCTGGCCACCTTTGGCACTACACTCACAAGTACAAGACAGAGATAAAACTACCTCAGGATAGTTGGCTGTAAGCATCCATATCTGAATTGGTCAGGCTCTGGCAGAGCCTCTCAGCAGACAGCTCTGACTCCTATCAACAAGCATTTCTTTGCATCAGCAATAGTGTCTGGGTTTGGTGTCTGCAGATGGTATGGATTCCTAGGTGAGGACATCTCGGAATGGCCTTTCCTTCAGTCTCTGTTCCACTCTTTTTCCCTACATTTCCTGTAGGTAGACAGGGGCAATTCTTGGTTAATATTTTTGAGATGGGTGGAAGCCACCAACCAAAGTGTACACATGGACGGTCCCATGGCTCTAGCTGCATATGTAGCAGAAAATGGCCTTTTCTGGCATTAACCTGAGGGGAGGCTCCTGGTCCTGTGGAGACTGGATACCCCAGTATAGGAGAATGCTATGGCGGTGAGGCAGAAGTGGGTGGGGGAGCATTCTCATAGACGCAGTGGAGAGGAGGAATGGGATAGGGGGATTGTGGAGGGGAAATTGAGAAGGGGGATAGCATTTCAATGTAAATAATTAATATATCCAATAAAAAAGCAAATATCAGAGAAAGAGAAAAATATTCATGATAAATATTTTTTAAAGGCTGAAAGAGTGTAGCTTGGTGTTGGAACCATAGAGTTCCTGTCCAAAGCTGGAAGAAGTTTTTTTGTTCCAAGCACACCACAGTCACTCAGCTCCCAGGCTTTTTCTGGTTTAATATTATTCTGGAGCATTTCTCTACTTTTATAGATAGCAAACTATAAATTAACACATGGTTCTGAAACTGGCTTAAAGTTGCAACTAAATAGACATATCAGACAAGTTCAGTGCTTTATTTAATGAGCTTTCATAATCTAGGGAAGGAGCTAAATAAAATGAATATATGCATGAATCAAACTATAAGTTCATGTACAAGTGTGATGAGTCATAGCCACATTGACTCTGAGACACAGAAAAGCAGCAGCCAACACCTCAAGTTATGTCAGAGAGGGGAAACTGTCTGAACTAGACTTTCAGTTTTTAAAAAATAAATATATTCCTGAGTACCTGTCATAAAATTGAAAAAATTATCTGCACTTCCAGAAAAATTACTGTTAAGTTTTGGAAAAAGCTGAGTAAGAATGTTATTTATAGATGCATCCTGTGATTTCTAAGTTAGATTGAAGCAGTAAAAAATATCTTTTAAAATGTAAATTAGGTTTATACAGTGTTTATATAATATATAGTAATATATTATGTATAATAATATTCATAAATACATATATGTTATTTGTTCCAAAAAGTGATAATATACTATCTATATTATACAACATACCTATATTCTATGTACTACATATACTGTTTAATATGTCCTATTATACTTCAGTATATATTACATATTACACAGTTTCTAAACTGATATATGGTGTTATTTCAGAAAATTGTAAGATCTAGGTTGTCAGCAGATTCAGAGGTGCCTTATGATTTTTTAATATTTATATTTCAAAAAATAATGTTAAGTCATCAAAGTGCTACTTAAATTTTCCCTTGAAATTTCACAGTGACAAAATATTTTTTGCTCAGTGACAAAAGTTCACTTTTAGAAAACAGATTATCAAATACTATTGATATGAGAACTCTGTCAGATTTATCTTTAGACTCTTTAACCTCAAATTTCTCTTAGGAAATAGAAAATAGTCATCTTGGATTATTGGATAGCCACTGAAGTGTGCGTGCATAGGGGTTCTAGCAAAGATATTCTTCACTAACAGTGGAGATCATACAGAACAGTGTATGAGAGAAACATGAAACATGAAATATTAGGGTGTTAACTTGATACTCTCTTGACATTTGCTCAAAGTAGCCATTATACCATTTAAACTGTTCTATGACTCTGGGAAGTTTAGTATCATACTGAAACTATGTCCATTAACAGGTAGGACGTAATCAAACTTGATCCTAAACATGGAGAAGCCTCCCAGACATAATTAAACTTGATGCTAAACATAACCAAATTTTCTTTAGTAGCAGGCAATAATTTCCATATGAGAACTGTGAACTAATTATTTGGTATAACATATATGTGGCTAAAAATTAAATTAATTTGAATAAAATCATCTATATAATAAAATAATTTCTCTTGGTCCCAAGTAGTTTGTACCACCCCCATGATTAGCTGTCTTTGAAGTGACAAATAACAAATAGCCTTTACTTAATGGACAACCCTTCTAGAAGAGATATGGAGACAAGGCATAAAAGCTGGGAAAAGTGCTGTAACTGTGGTTTTATGACAGAATCTGCACAAATCCATTTTTCTTGATTGATTTTATATGCCATTATTTTACCAGTTGTATTTTAGAGAAAAGTGTGTGTGTGTGTGTGTATGTGTGTGTGTGTGTGTGTGTGTGTGTCAGAGAGAGAGAGAGAGAGAGAGAGAGAGAGAGAGAGAGAGAGAGAGAGAGAGAGAGAGAACGAAGACAGAGAGCTGTTATAGAAAAGACATATCAGGGCTTTGACATTCTTTACTGTGACAGAATTACCCGTTTATAGTGTTAGCTGACTTGTTGCTTGACATGGTTTCTCTCCTTGCTTATCAAAATTAACGATTTTTATCTGGAACTGGAATCTAAGCATAATGGGAATGAGCTTGGTTTTAAAACTTTAAAGCACATAGCCAATCAAGTCATTCCCCAGACACAATCAAGGCTTTCAACACACATAAACTTAAAGAATAACATTAATTAATGATGTTTAAAGAAATAATTTTTTATGAGTGAACAAACAAGAAAGATTGAGATATTGCCAAGACATCATCTAATCCACTCTTAGACTTATGAGGAAATCATAGTTCAGAGGTCATCATTCTCATTATCAACAAGAGGAGGAGCTGAATACACTGAAAATCAATTAATTTTTCTGGCTCTATCAGAGATTTCCAATCACAGGACAAACTGCCAACTTGATATTAGGAGAGAACCAGGTAAAGACAAGGAATTTATCCAAGATCAAACCACACCAAATAAAAACTATCAGAGTCATAATTAGGCAGGAATATTTGAACAGTATTCTGGTAAGCATTAATGAAACAGCAAGAATTCTCAGAGGCTTTGTGCTTTTACAAATCTTAATTCCAAGCCTTTGAGCAGTTCTCACAGTGATGTATGAAGGTCTCTAGAAAGTAATGAAAAGAATGAAGCATCTGAAGTATTCCCAGTATGTTCTTTTAAGACCAAGCTTGCTTAGAATGACCTTGTTCACAGTGGTTCAAGAATGGCCACTTACAGGAATCTGACTAAACATTTTGCCACCTAAACAAAGAGAGTCATCCTAAGATTATATGAAATTTCACCTATCTCTCTCATTACTATATAAACAGGGCTTTAGTAAAATGCCAACAGATTCTAGTTGGAAAAGCTATAGGGCTTGGAGCCAATTTTAAAAATTATCAGGAAAACCCAAAACAAAACAAACAAAAACAGAAATCATCTACATTAGAGTATGTCATAGTTCCAATGACAACAGTGCAAAGGAGAATAAATACATCCCCAAAGTGAGCAAAATTGTCACAGAATACTATAGTACTGGTTTGTCCATCCAAGACAGTATTAACTAATTAACCCTGTGAAAGCATCACAAAAAGTAAAATCAAGGCCCAACAAAAAGTAAACATTTAAAAGCAAAGACAAGACACACACTAAAAAATAAGTAGGAATTCTTAGACAATGGAATTAATATGAATATGAATACTGTATCAAACATTTCCATAGATAAAGGAGAAGCCATTAAAGGGCAATGCGTGAGATTAGCAGGAAGGAGGGAACACATGAACATAAGATACTAGAACTAAAAAATCATAGACATAAAGAATGATTTCGAAAGGTGGCAGTGTAGACATACCTTTTTAAGTAACAGGAAGCATGGAAAAGAACTATCTGAAATGGAGAACAAAGCAGGAGAGGAGTGAGCTCACAGGGTGTGCACGGAGTCCTATGAAGAAAACCCACTCAGAGGTTACTGTATTAAGAGTATCAAAAGAGAAGCACGAGAATAAAGCTGGCTGGAATATTTAACGACAGATAGGAACTCTAAAACAGATTCCAAACCACAGATCCTTTAAAGAAAAGGCGGCATAAATAATAAAATGAAAGGAAGAATGAAACAAAATAAAATATAGACATAGCAATAGCATCTAGGAGACCTATCCTCCTGACAGAAAGGCAAAGACAAGGGCAATATCCTTAAAGAGTACAACATGAAAACAATGGTGTGTGCTACTCTAGGCAGCAAAATCAGACACTAAAGCCCACTTACTCAGCAACTGCTACACAAAGACAGTGAGCAGGGATTGTCAAAGTGATTGGGCTACCCAGTTAGAGATTATATCCAGAAAAAAAAATCATTTCAAAGCAATTTGATCACCTTAGTAGTGAAAAAGCACTGAAATCCAAAGTTGCAGGAGACTCTAAAGTTGTATTGATTTTAATTCTAGGACTTTGTTTTTTGTACGAATGAGCAAGGAAAAACAAAGACTTTATTAGAAAACAGACAAAAATGCCAAAGGAATTCATGACCAAGTGATACTCACCACAAAAATGTTCAAATGTTTCCAAGAAGGAGCAAAGCTATATAGCTCACAGCATTGATCCATTTTAAATGTCAAAAATTACACCAAATAAGCCAGACAGACACAAACCATTATTCTTAGGGAAGGGAAAAATAGATGGGGGAGGAGAGCAGGATATCAAGAAGTTAGAAAAGAGGTCAAGCCTGGCTGAGGCACAAGACCATTCATGAAAACTAATATGTATAAAAGTTATAGGATAAATCAGAATCATGGGAAATCAGAGGGATATCATGTGATGTTGTACTAATTATTATAGTTATTATATTTTAAGTGAATGGTCCATGATTCTCATACAGAACACTTTTTACAAGTTAATGACAGTACCCTTAGTAATTGTGGTATGTGAATGAGAGATTATAAGTTATAATGTTGAATTGTCATTTGTTTCTCTTAAAAAATTAATAAATTCAAATATTATCTAGATAATTGTAGCATGGGACTCTGCAACAAATAACTAAAATATGCCTCTTGAATTAGTGCTATCTAGATAAGCTAAGTCTACTTCTCATCATTTAGTCAAAAAGAATGTAAATGATGGTCACTCCAGAGGAGGCAGGAGCTATAGCCAGATGTTATCTTGCTGTCAAGAAGGGATTGTACACAATGATTTGTTATTTATCATTGCATGAGATAATCTTTATGACTTTGATTTTGAAAAATGCACATCAGTTAGTTAAAAACAAAGAAATATGTTCAGTTAATATTAATTCAAAAAGACTTTATCTATAAAAGACTGAGATATTATTCCAAAAGTTTCTATGCAAACCAAAGATAAAATTGTAGGAAGGACATTGAGCAGATGTTGGTACAATCATTAAAGAGAATCATGAGAAATGATGAAATGAATTTACAACTTTAAGGTATCAGTGATGGAAGCCAAACATAACTCCTATTTAAAAGAGCACAAATCTCTTTAGCCCCTGTGATATCTTTCCAGCCCTAATATTGGCTAAATGTAATCTTCAACAATTCCATACATGTATACAATGTATGCTGATTACAATTTTCCTTACCATTTTATCATTTCCTTCCCATATGTATCAACCTACCCCCATTCAAATCTATTCCATTCCCAGATTAGTGAGTTTTATTTTTGGCTTCTGATTAATTTAGCTTTTTACGGGGCTAGCTATATGACCACTGGATGGGAAATATACACTGGAGCCTAGAGGGCTCACCAGTAGTTATACACATGAAAACTTTGGGCCCCACTCTTCCTGAATCTATCAGTGGCAAATATTTCAGCAGTGAATGTTGAGTGACCCTGAAACCGTTCTCCACCCATGTCTGACTGCCGCCATGCCCATTTTTGTGTAGACCCAGTGCAGGGATCCATAGCTACTCTGGGTTCAGGTTTGTGATGGCTGCACCCAGAATGCTAAAGAATAGCAATAGGAACATATACACTTTCTTTAATTGCTTCTACAAAATAAAAAACTCTATGTGAAAAAGCAAAACCTTTGCAATTAATATCACATGATCATCTAGATTTCAACCCAGGCATCTCAGGCCATTTCATGGCTTATGTGTCAACATGCACAGTCTACTCTGATCATTTGTTCAGAACCAAATCTGCAGACACAGCATAGCTGAAAGCCACCAGAACCACTTTTCATTTCATGTTTGATTTTAATCTAATTTCTGGCTCTGTGTGTTCAGGAAACTTTTCCTGCTGTCATGCTTTGGTCAATCCCCTTATCCAGTGTGTAACCCTACATGGGATTGCGATCCACCATTTTAGAACGTGGGAAATGTGTATATTTCCCTGCAAAGTAGTACAGTTTTATTTTTGGCTTCTGATTAATTTAGCTTTTAAAGGACTAGTTATATGACCACTGGTCTGGAAATATACATTGGAGCCTAGAGGGCTCACCAGTAGTTATACCCATGGAAAAAAAGTTACTATATCCAAATTATTGCAGTTCAGGGCTGAAATGTCCACCAAAGGATCTTATGTTGAATGCTTGATCCCCAATGGAACAACTTTTACTGGTTCAGAGGTAGGATTTTGGGGAAGTGATTGAATTGAGGGCTCTAACTTAGGCTTGTAAGTCAATGAGCTACCAAGAAGGGGTGGAAATTGGATGCTCTTTGAAGTCCATCCTTGGAAGTGGTCCCTTAGTGGTTACATCTCTGTCTTGTGGCCTTCTTCCTTTTGTCTCTGTCTTTCTGCTATTTCT
Source organism: Apodemus sylvaticus (assembly GCF_947179515.1). Classification (NCBI taxonomy): domain Eukaryota; kingdom Metazoa; phylum Chordata; class Mammalia; order Rodentia; family Muridae; genus Apodemus; species Apodemus sylvaticus. Next base: position 103,177,039 of record NC_067477.1, on the reverse strand, counting down.
CTCCTCTATCACTCTCTGTGTCTTCTGTCCACTTTCTACTTTTGCTCTCTATTCTGTCTTTTCTCTCTCATTCCTTTCACTTCTTACAGTCTACATTCTCACCCCCACTTTCTCTCCCCTCTCTCCCAGCTTCCATAAGGTGAGCAGCCATCTGTGCCAAGTGTTTCTGTCACTGTGATTCACATTGGAACTCTCAGGCCCAATGTAATTATGGAATAGAGGCAGAGAACTTGGGCTCAACTTTGAAACAGAGACATAAACTGTGCCTTGCTTGCAGTTTAAGCTGTGACAATCATCACAGCTACCTAAAACTGAAGAAACATATATACATTTAAACATATGATTATATAACTGTATACTAAATAATTCCAGAAGTTTTGTCATTCAGAAGGTACAGACTGGCAGCATAAATTATAAAGACTTATCTCATTGTTTTCTTTATATTCAATTAGCTCATTTAATAGGACATTCATACATACAGTATAGGATGCATAATGTTAATTGCTAAAGAAATCTATTTTGGTTTTCTACCATTTTACACTCTTTGAAGGCAGTGAGTTCCTTGGAAGTATCCCCTGGGAGGTTGCATCACTGTCCTGATGGCTTTTCCTTACTCTACATTTGATCTACCATAAAATCAATTTATTTTGTTTTTGTAAGTAGAGAAGATGTGCTAGACTTAGGCTAGTTTAATAAGTATCATATCACCACTCAAAGCAGATTGAAACTATGTGTTTCATTGACCTTATGTAAAAATTGGAAATGATTGGCTCAGGTAATAAGATGAAAGCATTCCATATTGTACAAGGCCAATAGTTAGAAAGGAAGGTTAGCTCTGTATTGCCAAATTAAATTGATTTATGTTTAATTCTGTCCTTTTAATCTCTCAACTTTTATGTTTATTCATTTTATGTGTGTGGATATTTTGTCTGTGCATATACACACAATCTGTGTGTCTGGTGCCCATGGGAGTGAAAAGAGGGAGTCAGATCCCTTGAAATAGACCTTATAAGATGGAGAATTGGATCTTGGTCCTATGCAAGAACAAGTGTTCTTCACCACTGAGCCATATCTCCAGACTTGGACATTTTTATATTCAATGAAGTAAATTTCAGAGCTTTCTTAGTATTTAACAAACTGTAGATTATTTAAGGATATATTCTTAAAGCAAATAACAATATCAGTTCATTATGTCAGCCAAATTTCAGCTTATCTCAAATGGATAGAAGATTATACTATGGTTATATAAAGCAAATATATCATCAGAAACACAAATGCCCTGCTAAGTTAGTTGACCAGTTACAAACAAATCAAGACCTGTCTACTTCACCATTAATCAAATCTGGTGGTTCATTTTCACAGGTACCACATGCCTGCTCCAGTCCAGCAACAAATTAGTAGAAAATACTAAGCTCCTTGCTAATGACCCCTCACTCTATCCACTTCCCCCACAAGAATCGAGATAAGCTATTCATCCTCACGCTAGAAGTCCAGAGTAGAAAATTACTAACAGCCGGCAAGGCCATCTAATAAGTTTTAAAATAAACAACACAAAATATAGAGTAGAGGTTGAACATAGATTTTGTTGAAAAAAAGGATAAAGGAAATTGTCAGAGAAAAAGATGAAACTTGGATGCCATGTGAGTTGGTACTCTGCTTATTCCTCAGCCAATAAAGAAAGGGGAAGAGGCCTGCATTAGGGTTCTAAAACCTGTGCTCTGTGCTCAGTCAGCATGGCTGCTCTTCTAATCTAATACCTCACTCTACAAGGTCATGAAATAAGTCTGCTTTGTTATTTTGCTATACTGGCTTGCTAGTACTTTTATTATGAAATGAGGATCTTGCTTTCTCCCATTTATCTCACTCTTATTTTTAATTCCTAAATGCCTTTCCACGTTCTTGAATGGAGCTTTCTGCCTCTCCTTTGATTCGGTCCTCTGCCCAACTCATGAAGCATTCCTTGCTGTAGTAAATTCTATTAGGTGTAAGGATTTTTATTTTTCAGCATGTTTAGGTAAATAACTGATACAGATTTGTTAAGACTGACAGTGAACCTGGTGGTAAAATTGTCTTGGGAGTTGGCAGGCAAGAACAGAAATGAAGTGGGATAAATACACAGATATATGATTTCAAAGAGCCAGGGAAGGGACAGAAAATAATAATGAACAGGATCTGTGCATAGACACAAGGTATGAGAAGATACCATAGAAAAAGAGAGGCAGTAAGGCTACAGGCAGGGGGAAATGCCCATCATTTCAGAGTCCTTTAGGACAGTCAGAATCCTCAAGGATGAATCCTGTTTTCCTATAGAAAAATGAAAGCAGGCTGTTCCTGGGTAGATGAGAAAGAGAGGTGATACCTTTCTCATATATGAATCAGAAACATTCAAAAGATGAGACTGTAACTTACACATACAATTTATCCCCAAAATCTCACATAGTGCAGGTTAGACCCCAGATTATTGTGTAAAATTGAAAGCTGCTTTGAGGATTAATCTGTTAAAAGTATTAGTTATTTTTTTCTTATTGCAATTGCAAAATACCTGACAGAAGCAACTTAAGGGAGGGAGAGAGGAAGGGTTTGGTTTCACTCACAGAGGAGAGATACAGACCATACTGCCAGGAAAGGCATGGTAGCAGGAGCTTGAGGTGGCTGGTCACATGAGCATCTCAGTTAAGAAGAGAGGAAGATGTGTGCTTTCTCATTTTGATTCGTTCTAGGATCAGCTCAGGGAATAGTAGCCTCACATTTAGAATTGATCTACCCATCTCACTTAACCAACTCTAGAAATGCTATCGCAGTCGCAGACATGTCTAGAGCTTTTCGTCCTTACTACATCCTTCTAGATTCTGTCCAGTTGACACTATTAACTGTGACAGTGAAGACGCTATATGGCCAGGTGATAGGTCTAGGCTATTTGCAGGACATGGGTCATTGGAGGCATGCTATGCAGATTTTGAATAAGAAATATGTGCTGAGGTATTTGAACGTAAACCCCAGTTGGTGATGCTGTTCACAGCGTTGTCTTGTATCTACTTTTCTCTTCTGTGCATTATGTTTGAGGTTAAAGATGGGTGCTCTCTCAGCTTCCTTCTCTGGGAGCCCATCAACATACTGTCCCCAACATTAATGACTGTAACGCCCTAGAACTGTAAGCAAAAACTAAAGTCTCCTATAAATTGCCTTAGTTATGGTGTTTCACCATAACAATAGAAAACTTATATATGATATGGGAGAGTATGCCTTGTCTGATTTCTCTACCTCTTTCTCGGTGTATGTCTCTGTCTTTGTCTTTCTGTTTCTGTGTCTCTGTCTCTCTCTCTTCCTGCCCTTGTCTTTTCTCACATCAGTTGTCTTTGAACTTGCAATGTTCATATCACTGTCTTTGAAATGCCAGAGTTACAGGTATCGCTGTTAGACCCAAGCTTAGGGTCTGAATCCTAATGTTTATCTCTGAAGATCACACCCTAACTTCTCCTATAGATATCTTTCAAAAGAAGTCTGACTTTCTTCAAAAGTCAACATTTCCCTTTGCAGTAAGGAACTAGATGAATCACCTGTGTCAAGTTATTATGAATAATTTTATCATGAACACCACCAACTTTCTATAATAATGTGTCTGACTTACAAGGTAGTTTCTGTTAAAATTGCATCCATCAAACCTACATGCACACTTACACAGAAAGGAGCCCAGTATCATTTTGTTTTTTCTTAACAAGAACTTCCAGTTTCGAATTCTGTGAAGTGAAATTGACTGACATAATCCACCTTTTAAACATAGCTAATTTTTCAAGAACTAAATGTTAAATAGGAGCATGTGCTCTTTGTGGGATTATGCCTAATTTTCTACTGTGGAACATGTGACATAATTACCAGGTAAGATCCTTAGGTCTATAATAAAAATATACTCACATTTTACATTTTAAAATCAAGAAACAATTAAGCTGTGAATTTCATGCTACTATTACCTCTAGCATAATTGCCAGACAATTTTAAGGCCATAAATAACCCTGCAATTACTTAATGCTTTTTATGGTCTGTGGTCTACATGGCAACAATTACATTAATACAGAATAATTACATGAATTACTTTATTTGTAATCGCCATAAAAAAGCATTATTCTACCACTTTGTTCAAAGCACAAAGACTGAGTACAATATGTGTAGTGCTGTGTAGTTGATCTATTATTAGGGAATTAGCCCTCTACCCTTTATCATATATTTGAAGAAGCACACATATGAGTCTCAGTGGGTCATTTGCTAAATGTTCTTTTTGTGCTTTAAAACATAGTTGGTAAAGCCAGACAAAGCAAACTTCTTAATTCATTTCATTATTTTCTTCTACAAGTCATGATGCCAAAATGCTCTATAAAACATAAAATGCTCTGAATTTGGTTTTAGAGACACATTAATTACAGACTTTGTGTGATAGTAAATAGGCTCTGAACAGCTAGATGTAACTATAGTATGTTGATTTCCCTGGGACCCAAAGATATTTGAATGGACCTAAAAATTAAAGTATAATTTTATCAGAACAACAGGTTTAATTAATTTTAATGAGTTTAAAAGCAATTGCTTCATTTAAATTAGAGACACAGCAATCAAATGAGGATGAGCCAGGTGGAAACACTGTCATTTTATGTTGATTTGGTATGTCCCTGCTATAATCATCATTTTCCTGTAGACCAATTTCATTTGGGGGATAAGATAATTTCTGTCGGTGGGAGGAAGATTTCCTGTGTCTCTCTCTGACAAGGGAAAACAGAACCCAGTGTCTTGTCTATATGTTGACAGATAGCAGATGTTTATTCTCAGGAGAGAGACAGTCTGTACAGAAACCTAACTTACTGTTAAATTATTATTCCTGAGATTAGAAAGAATTTTATTGTTAAGACACTGTATTAGAGTACTAGGGGACCCAAGCACATCCATGCACATGTGTGTACACATTTGTGTATGTGTATGAATACATGTATATATTTGTGCATTCAGAGAGAAAGTGACAGAGAGAGAGACACACAGAGAGACAGAGCTGGAAGAGAGCCAAGTACAAAATCAAGGACTACAGGCTTCAAAATTCTCTTTAGTACAGAAGATGATAAATTTATTTTATTCAGTCCTTCTGAAGATTATTAGGCTTATATACCAATTGAATGAGGATTATTCACAATATGCATAGAAATCTTATTTATTCAAAGTACATAAGTTCAGTATTCACTTCATTCAAAAATATTTGGGAAAATGGTTGACCATTGGAACCATGCTCCATAAAATGGGATTTATGCAGTTACCATGATAGACTTTTTGACTAGAGAATTTCCAAGCACACAGAGGGGAGAGTTTTTAAAGTGGACAATACATAAATCTACAACACATGCTTTAAAATAGTTACTATGTTGTAATTTCCACATATTTGTATCTAGACCTCTGATAATAATAGTGTTTCAGGAATTTAGATATGATAGAGACAGTAAAATGCTCTAGGTGCCAGGGTACTTTGAAGTGCTTATAACAGCCACATCTAGTATTACAATCAGAATGACATGCTGTGCCATCTTTCAGCATGCTTTGCCCTCTGAGAGTTTCTGGCTCTATGCAGGTAACAATGGAAATGTGTGGCAGAACTGTTCATGAGAGTAAAGAATGGCATTGATACATCTAGTACAAGAGCTCTACACCACCTAATGAGCCACTGCATTGTTTAATTTTGTGTGCAAAGTGACAGTGGTATTCAGGTATTGATGTGATGGCTCTGGTCTGTAATCCCAGCACTCAGCAGACTATAACAAAAAGGTCACAAGTTTGAGGCAAGCCTGAATTATGTAGCCAGTTATCTATACAGTGAGACTTCATCATAAAAATTAAGGTTGTAAATGAAATATATGGTTAGAATTAATTAGAAAGCATTAGAATAAGATTTTTAAAAAATGAACTGTATGACATCTTCAAAACAACACACTTGGAAAATCAGGGAGACATGTAGGTGTAAGGTACATGTTAGAATCAAATATGCAACAATGAAAATAAGCTGAGCAATTTTAGGTGGTAGAAAATAGCAGTAAGAAATCTGCATGGTGAGAAAATTAAGAGACGTTTGCACTAGGTTTTTGTGGAGGATGACTTGGGGGAATTCCACTGTTCTGTGTTTTATCTTCACTTCTATACTTAATCCTTTTCACCTCAGAGATGTTAATTCACTGAAACTCAGTTGAATCCTCTCTAATACGATGTTGAAAATATATTAGATGAATCTTACAGAATCAACTGTATGTGACCAGGGTGGGGGGAAGGATTCAGAGAATGAGGCAGGGTGGACAAGAGATCTTTACAAACTACGAAGCTTGATGAATGTATGTGAAAAGCCAAACCAAATAGCAAACCCACAAAACCTCACTGCTTACCCGTTCTTAATCTCAAATGTCAAATCTGTTCTTACCCATGACATCTGTAGTCTTGTTAATGGCCTATGTAACCACATATAATTATTTCCTGGATGGCATTCTGAATGTAATGCACCATCACAAAATTCTGCTGAGTGACTGTAATAATCATGACCAATTCTAAACCTCCACATCACACTAGAAGTATTAATTATTAATCGTCATCACATCCATCCTATAGTGAAGACATATGATACTTAAGGCACAGAGAGTATGTGGTCTCCCAGAGGTTAAGCATTGACCCTCTCTCAGATAGATATTAGAAAGAGTGGTCTTACTCAGAGTAACCACAAACATATGCCAATTTTAATTCCCTATAACATTCCCTTGTGATTAAATTTAACACATAATTCTCAGAAAGTATTGTAAACATATCAGGAATGGGAAGCAGAAAATAAATGCTGCCTTTCTAGTGAATACAGAGTATCGATTATCACAGATGTGATTCCAAAGCTTTCAGATGAGCTGTTATTTATACCCACAGATGTTTTCTCTTTATAAACCACATCAAAGAGCCTGCAGATAATATATGCAAATTTCTATAGCCCCTTGTCTCATAATTCCCAAGGATGCATTGCTGATAGAATTTCAAATATACTTGTTTTTAAGAATACGATTTAAGAAATTTCTTAAAGAACATATATCCATATAAAGGCACATTTTATCATCTGTGTCTCAGGAATTATTTGCTTCTGAAAATGCTGAAAAAATGGTTAGAACTGAATATTTTATGCCTTTGTTTTTTATGAAGCTGATAAAATATAATACATACTGATTAATGTTTTCATAAAAGGTATGAGAACTTTTCATTATTCTTGCCTATCATTTGATAGACAACTGAATTTCCAATATTCACATTTTAAGACAATGCTATATTCTGTGACTCACCTCTATTAATTTTCTTTTATGCTACAGGAGATGGCCACTTTTCTCAATTACTATAGAATCTCCATCATTTTTAATAGCAAAAATGGTTAGACAACAAACCACAACTAGGCCCTGTCCATCACAATGGGTATTTTTCTTTTAAAAAAGTGGTTCTCAGCCTTCCTAATGTTGTGTCACTTTAATATATTTTTTTAATGTTGTAGTGACCCCAACCATAAATTATTTCATTATTACTTCATAACTGTAATTTTGCAACTCTTATTAAACAAAATGTAAATTATCTGTGTTTTCCAATGTTCTTGCGGAACCCTTATGAAAAGGCCATTCAATCTCTCCCAAAGGGGTTGCCACCAACAGTTTGAGAACCACTGATTGATAAAATGGCAGGCTGTGGTCTCATTTATGTGTCTGTGCATACCAAGGTCCCAAATTTGCATTCCTGAACTTCTGAAAATACAGTAATTATAGGCTCAAAGATAAAAATTCACCCAGGCAAGTTAGCACTAGTGAAATCCCTCCCATTTTAAAAACACATTTGTATTTTTTATTTAAAATATTGTGGCCCAAGAATTTTTCCTTCCTTGAAAATGCAGCCCTGCATTACAGAAAAAATTCAAATATATCGCTGTGTAAATGTCTATAGACTTTTCAACCTGTTACCAAGTTAAAATAGACCTTGCAAAGCTGCACTCCATTTTCCTCCAAGGACGCTAATCTACAAAAATTACCCTGAATACAACTATTTTTTACCCCTGCATGTTTTATGGTATTCCAAAGGGTAGTGATAAACAACAGAGGCAATGTGACCCACAATAGAAATGACATCAATTGTGTAATAAACAGGGTGGTTTTATATTTTTTATAGAATAAATGCAACTTTTGCTGGATTTTTGAGGTAACCAGTAACTATATCTTGTTTTCATTCTCAAATTATTTTAACTGGGCAATAAATTCTAACAGCTCTGCTAATAGAGGATATTGACATCTTTTATAATAATCATGTTTGCTGAATTGAACCAAGGTACTCTGAGAACTTTGAGTAGGCTGGTGGCCTCGTTGAGCTTAGCCTGCATCTATGTAACCTCAGGGCTTGCTTTGTATGAGAATAAAATAATGACCATTTAGTGGGTGAACCAACTCTTAATAGCAATGAAATTATGCTGAAATAAGAAATTAGTTATACTTTATATTCTATAACAAAAGACAAGTAATAGACTTTTGTAAGTTGACATCCAAGTTAATTTTCATTCTCTTTAGACAAAGAGTTATGGATTGTATATTATTTTAAAAGCTCTAAGATAAGTTTCATAAACTATACCTAACATTGGCAATATGGATGCAGCTGGCACCTCATGGGGCATAAAAAGGTCTTTTGAAAGTGGAGTGGTTCTAATTCTACAGATGATATGTATCAAGGTCGAAAAAGGAAAGGCATGCTAATTCTGTACATTAAATGGAAAATAAATTTATCCAATACATCTCATTGACACAAACCATCACAGGTCAAGAAAAGTATGCCTTTTACGAAAAGAATTTGAGGGGTAAATTTTTTTTTTTGTACAAATGATCTTATTTGTTGATGGCTTTAACCTATTTTTATGTCAGAACAGGGCAATGATGTGTTAAGTTTGTATTACTAACTTTTCATGTCATTTTTCCCTGTGTGTCTGTTGTGGGTGTGTCTGTGTGTCCGTGTGTGTCTGTGTATGTGTTTGGTGCTTGTGTATTTTAAAGCATGTTCTTATTTGTATACACATGGCAGCCAGGGCAGTGTGTCAGATATCTTTCTCTATTGCTACCACTTCATTTAAAACAATTATGCATTCAAAGGTAAAAGTACTCTACTTACTATTTATTTATCCTTTAAGGATTTCATACATCTATGCAAAATATATTGATCTCCATTCCTCTTAACTCCTCCCAGATTACCTCCTTCCAATATCATCCCTAATTTTATATCCTCTTCTTTTTTCTTAATACACTGAATCCAATGGGTGTGGAGTCATCAGTAGCCTTGTCCATCCTAACTTTTCAAGATATATTTTTATTTAAAAAGCTCAAACATAATTACATTTGCATTCTTTTCTTCCACTTCTAAAATTTCCCCTTTGTCAGACATCCTTATTCTCATTCAAGTCTGTGGCCTCTATTTCTTCAGTTTTTCACACACACACACACACACACACACACGCGCGCGCGCACTCATGGGTTCATACTGTAAAGGGGCTCATAGGGGAGGAAATGTAAGAGCCAGAGGAACAGGACATTTGCTGTGAGATCTTTGGCTCATAAAATGTGTTAGAAAAGCTACTATAAACAAGACCTGAACAAGGATAGCATCTTATTTTATTTTATTCTATTTCGATACAAAGCCTCTTCATTGAATGTGGAATTCACTCTTTCAGCTATGCTGGCTAGACATTGACCTAAATAAATCCATCTATCCATGCTTCCTTAAGTAAGGACTGGGGATTCTAACTAATATCCTCATGCTTCCCTAGCAAGTTCTCTTTAATAATTAAACCTTTTCCACATCTCAACATTTGCGTTTTTTTTTTTTTTTTTTTTTTTTTTTTTTTTTTTTTAGTATAGAATAATGTTTATCCAGGGCATTAGATGGGAGTTAACGGGGGGGGGGGTAGTGGAGGCAGAGAAAGGCAGAGAGAGGGAGAGAGTAGAGAAGTGGAGGACACCCATGACCATGTGGAAAGAGAGAAAGAGAGGAGGACCCAAGAGGGGTGAAAGAGAAGCTGAGAGTGAGCAACATTTGCCATTTTATAAACAGCAATGTGTCAAGATAAAAGATGCATTGAACAGGAACCATGTCCTTCACTTATGTAGAAATGACTTCATACATTTCATCAATGTTCTGAACAGGAAGCATGTCTTTTGTGCATGTTTGAAAGACATGCATAAATGACTTCAGGTATTTATTGCCTTTGTGGGAATTGTCAGTGCTCTACTATCTTCAAATGAAGGTCATCTTCATGGAATCTAGATAATTTAAACAAAGTTATATCACAAATTTTATTGAAATCCTATGAGGTATAGGTACAATTACTATTTATAGATGAAGGAACTGATCCTAGGGAACCATTAATATTCTTTGTTTATATGTCTAGTGATAAAAAGTCAGTTTCCCATTCCAAATTAATAATAGTCCCAAGTCTGTTCATCTTCACCCTTTGGAATACACATGGACAGGATGGAAAGACTTACTTGCACTGCCTCAAGGGGCTTGTACATAAAGCCACTTAGAGTTGTATTAGCTTTGTAATACGACACTCATCTGTTGTGACATCTCCTTGATCTAGAAGAGATCTAGATATGATGTTAAATGGGATTTTTGTAACTCCTAAAAGATTATTAGCAATGTTTGGTTATTTCACCTCTCAAAATACATGGTGATTTGAGTGATGAATTCATCTACAATATTATTCTTGGAAAAACCTGCAAGTAGTAGCAGACTGAGTTTTTCAGAAATAAATAAATATTAAATAAAATGGAACTTGGAAGCCTTCAGTAGAACAGAGAGCTCTTTTGCTTGTCAACACATATAAAAGTAACACTTATTTCTATATAAGGTGCTGTTCCAGAAGCTGGCTGTACAGCAGTTAAAAGATAAAAATATTGGGTTTAATTTGGCTCTTTAATGTTAAAGAGCATAGAATATATAAAGAAGTAAAATAGGAAAGAGGGAGGCAAGAGAATACATCTGACAGTTAACATGGCTTTAGCTTGGGCTGTCTGATCTTAGATCAAAGATATCACTGATTCTCAAAAGTTCTTTACATTCATGGCTAGGTAGATGATGGGAGACAGTTCAGTGAGTAAAGTACTGGCTATACAAGGAGGAGGGTGGAATCTAACATCTGATTCTGAGAACCCACATAACTAGTTGGCAATGGTAGCACATGCCTAATCCCAGAACACCTTGGTGGTAGGAGGTAGAGACATAAAAATTCTTTGAAGCATACACAACAGTGAATAAGAAACACATTATCAAAGCAAAAGGTGATGACCAATACCCAAGGGCCTCCTCACATCACATATGCTGTGGTATGCACACCCCAAACACAGCAACACATACATATACACTGTGCACACACATAAAGATATAGAGACACATGCATGCACACCACCTCTCCCAACACACACAACACACACACACACACACACACACACACAAACACGAAATATTTTTAATGTCTGAATTGCTAAAACCATGGCCAGGTTGGTGATATAAATAGAGTAGTAACCATATTTAGGTATAATTTAATAAGATGGCATTAGTTGAGACCATTTCTTTACAGTTATCTGTAATAAGGGAAGGGCACAGAAGGGGAATGAGTCTCCAACAGTAATCCCACTGATACTTTAGATCTTAGTCATCAGGAAGAAACACAAGAGACTAACACAAGAGACTAATGACAAATTGCTCTGAGGCCAGATGAGAGCAGAAGCTATGGCAGACTAGACACTGGATGGTAATTTCCAAATTCTACATACTGTGCTCTAAAAGCACAGTATACAGACATAAGATGTTCTACAAACATCCCAGATGTAGAAAAGTGTCTAAGTATATGCTTCCATTTCATTTTCCATATTGAATTGAAGACAATACAATCTACTTGGCTGATTTCTTCCTGATATTTAAGTCCTTCTCACTAATAAATAATGTTTTCAGGTAAATTGATCCTTTCAAATATTGCACTTTATATGAAATGTAGCTGGCAAAGATTTTCTTTCTTCCAAACCATTGTAAAAATAGCAACATCTGTGGGAGCTGGAAGCAGAGTGGCTGAGCCTGATGAGAAGTAGCGGGAGCCCATGCAGGATGCTGAGAAGTAGCAGTACCTGGGGCAGCTGAGGAGCTGGTTGAGTCCATGAGGCAGCAGTGAGCCTCTGGGTCATTGCAGGGAAGACAAGGAAGCATGATTTTGAGGTCCCAAGTGGGCAAGATGGAAATCGCTGAGGCTGGTCAGGAGGAGGAGAGAAGGTCTGACAGCAGCTCGGCTGAGGTGGAACTGGGCTTTGGAGAACTGAGAGACAGATGATCCCTCCTTCAGCAACTCTGAGGATTTTATATACAGGTGAGTGAGGAACTACTTGGTGATGTACTCAAAGGTTGGCCTAGGAAGGAGATGGGATTGCCTCAGTGATTGTTGTTGACAACATTCCTCAGGTGGGGCCCGATTTGCTTGAGAAGCTCCAAAATGTCATCTACAAGATCTTCTCCAAGTTTGGGGAAACCAGAAATGACTATTACCCAGAAGAGGATAAAAAGACAAAAGAGTACATCTTTCTGGAATATGCTTCTTCAACCCATGCTTTGGATGCAGTGAATAACACAAATGAATACAATCTGGACAAGCAGCATGAGTTACAGGTCAACCTCTTTACTGATTTTGATAAATACATGAAATCAGTGATGAGTGGAACATTCCAGAGAAACAACCTTCAAAGACATGGGAAATTTGAGTTACTGGCTGGAAGAGGCAAAGTGTAGAGATCAGTACAGTATGATTCTTGAAAGTGGAGACCAGACATCCATCTTCTGAAATGTCAAGGTCCCAGTCTCAATTGACGAAATATCTAGATGGACAGCTATTTTCTCTAGTGACATGGTTTTACTTGACCCATAGACAGAAACATTTGTGTACTAGCCCCCTAAGGGCACCTACCTGGCCATTTTCTGTCAGTGGAGTATCACCCTCTGAGGAGGGAACAAGTTCAGCAGATCCAGAGGTCCAGCCACCAAGGTGTGCAACTCATCAATTTCTCTACTGTGAAAGATACCTGGTGACTTACAGCCCACTGATGGACACTGAGGATGGTCCTCAGGCCATCATCATCTGGGACATCTACACAGGCATAAGAAGAGAGGCCTGCCTTCCTTGTGAATGCTCAGCCAACTGGCCCATCTTCAAGTGAAGCTATGATAGCAAATTCTATGCAAGAATGAATCTAGATGCTGTTAGCATCTATGAAACATATTCTATGGGCCTTTTAAACAAGAAGAGCTTGAAGATCTCTGGAATAAAAGATGTTTCTTGGTCTCCAGGTGGTAGCACCATTGCATTTTAGGTGCTAGAAGACAAAAGATATTCCAGGCAGGATGATTCTGATTCAGTTTCCCACCAGAGAGGAGATCAGAGTGAGGAATTTGTTCAGAGAGGTCAACTGCAAGCTGCGTAGGCAGAACCATGGAGATCACCTGTGTCTAAACGTGGTCAGAACTCTGAAAGGCACACAGGGTATTGTCACAAATTTTAAAATGTTCTGAATGAGGGAGAAGCAGATACTTGTTGATTTGTTCAGATGAAAGAAACCATCACAGTCTTTGCCTAGGAACCCAATCAATGGCAATAAGATTGCTGTGCTTCATGGTGAGGCCCCTTGGATATCCATCTCCTTCTACCACATGAAGAGCAATGAGAAGATTAAATTCATCAAGATGTTTGACAAGCAGTAAGCAAACACCATCTTCTTCTGAAGAACAACAAGGACTGTTTTTGACAACTGTTCTGGAAACCAAGGCCCCATGTGATCCTCAGCCAGGATCAGATAAAGCAAATTAAAAAGGATCTGAAGAAATACTCTAAGATCTTTGAGCAAAAGGATCATTTGAACCAGTTCAAAGGTTCAAATGAACTGATGGAAAGAAGGCAGACCATGATGGAGGACATCCAGCAATACCCAAAATGGCCCAGGAACTCAATACGAAGCAGAAAATCAAGCGTCTAGAGCTATGGGGAGAGGTGGACACTGGTGAACTGGACAGAAACATGGATGACTAGGAGGAAGAGACCATTGAGATTTTTGTCACTGAGGAGGTTGTTTCTCTGGGAAGTCTGGAGGAACCTCAGTACTGTGTCTCACTGTGCTGGGCCCAAGGTGCATCTGAGGCCACTCTTCACAGAAAACCTCAGGCTCAGTTCTCACCTGTGCTTTCTTGATCTAGACAGTGTGTACACCCAGGGTTCTTCCATCCTGATGCAGCTCTGAGCCTTTAGCCCCAGGTCCACTGAGGGGACACTCAAACCTCTGCTCTCATATTGCTGTTTTGGGTTTTATCTGCCATGTCTGCATTGGGGCTTCACTGCAGTGCTCCTGGAGGCTCCTTTACCTCCTGCTGCTGCTGCCTATGGGGTTTCCAGAACCTCCACCTGCAGCTCAGTGGAGTTTCCATTCATGGACTTGCTGTTCCTGTGGAACAGTGTCCTGGAGACCATCAGGGAATATGTATAATCACTAGAAGTTTTGGAGGCACCCCCGCACCTCATACCTTTTTAGATTGTGGCAATGCCTCTGGGCAGGTAGGATGTGGAAATAAAAGCAACCCTATGTGCAAAAACAGCAACATTTGCATGTTTAAATAGGGTTTAATTATAGATATTAAAAATATATAACAACTATAACTAGGAAAAATAAATGAAATAAACTTGTTTATACTAACCTCAAGTATTTTTTATCTTTTATTCACATATGCCTGCTGTTTGTTATCACATGAAAATTTTGTAATTAATTCTCAGATTTGGAAAAATATATATTAATTCTCTGCTTGGGTTTATGGGTATATCTTGCAACTGACTAATAACTCTTTTATATCTAAGTATTCAAAGTCCAAAGAACATGATTCTATTGTTGGTTAACTTTTCTCTTTAAATACAACAGTATTTAAAGAGAAAATATTATTATTATTTCATAGTGAGCATGAGGCAAGCTATGGAGCAGGCACATGTGATCATTGCGAAGACTGCCTTCTCCTGAGGTAGGAACTCCTTTTGTTTGTAACATGTTGTCATGACTACAGTTAATTGGGATTGAGCCAAGTTCTTAAACTACCCTTTTGCTTTTTTCTATGGGTGATGTGTCAATATTTGTTTGGCTTGTTTTGCTGTTTCTTTCATCTTGCTTTATTTATTTTGCTTTAGTCATATATTTAGTGATGTAAATTGAGATCCTTTCCCTGCTTCTCCTTCCTCTCTTCCTATTT
Source organism: Apodemus sylvaticus (assembly GCF_947179515.1). Classification (NCBI taxonomy): domain Eukaryota; kingdom Metazoa; phylum Chordata; class Mammalia; order Rodentia; family Muridae; genus Apodemus; species Apodemus sylvaticus. The sequence continues at coordinate 103,161,712 of NC_067477.1, read as the reverse complement.
TCTTTCCTTCCATCTTCCATTGGACGTTGTGTCTCCCTGTATACCTAGAGTTGATGTAGATTCCTTTCTACTGTGAAAGAAGGGTCACTGAGAAGAACCTGAAGGAAATGGCAAACGCAACTAAATCAAAGTTGTTAGGTGTGATTTCTTTGGCAAACCTTACTAACAAGTCCATGAACTGTTTCAGAAATTGTTCCAATGAAACATATTAAGTCATCATTTCAATTATGGGCCACTTTCATGTGGATTTTCTTTTACCTGTTGCTAAAAGAACCTCCTAGCCTCACGCCTCCTCACTGCCTTCTGGGAAAGGCAGAGACCTCAGATTTGGCAGTGGAGTTACACTGACTGATAGAGGTAATGACCACTCTTGAATGAATACCCTGCTCAATAGCAGAGAAGATGAAATGGCTTTCCTTTTAAACCAAAACCTGCCATCAAAGTTATTATCACTGATTATGACATTTATTTTTTATGGCCTTCATCTTTCTCAACAGCAAGTGGTGAAATATCTTTTCTGAAAGGAAGGCAGTAATGGTCAAAATGGATGGCAATGCCTAGGATGGAGCTGCCTGGTGATTCAGAGTTACTATAAGTGTTGCTACCACTTGGTTGATTAAGAACAACTAAACTTCCAGTAGTTCTATTAAAATGGGTTTAATACAAATTTGAATCAAAATTCCCAGAGAAAAGAAATTATTTAAATCAAATGTTTAAAGATAAAATGGTCCAAAATGACTTCTGGATAGGAGGATAGTTTGACATCACTCTTTTAGTCTAGGATTTCCACCTCACAGAGAGTTACTATCATTATAAACATCAACTTGTCCTTATCCAGCAGGGATTATTTTCAAATTATATCAAAATTTTCCCTGGATGCCTTTCCTAAATAATTGAATCATTTGACATTTACACTATAGTTCCTTCTGATAAAGTATTACAGTTATATTAATCTTTAGATATATTTTAAATACTGTTATATGTATTCAGTTTGTATATTACTGAATTATCCAAAATATTGAAAACAAATTTTCCTGAGTTTGTAAAGTTTTCATAGCTATAAGGATTTGTTTTATGAAGTCATCATTTTCTGTTCTTGTAAATAACAATACCATTAGCTTGTGAGAGAATATTTACACTTACAGATTTTTTTCTTAATGTATATTTGGCTTCATAATCTTCCATATCCACTATGACCTATTTCTGTATTACTGACTATTAATTTCAACTAATTATTTCCTATTGGTGCTAAAGTATACTAAAATGTTTTCTAATTATTTCCCAATTTTTTGAAATAAAATAAATGAAGTTACTAGTTATATCAAATAAATAACAGAAGATAACAGAAATAGGGTTGTATTTGAAAATAATATCAAAATGTCTTTGTGGATTTACCTGTCAAAAGCTGCTTGCTGCTACTTGGACAGACACAGGTCTGATTTCTACATCTATTTCTAAGACATTTTCTTAGGAGACAATAAGAGATTTTGCTTTGTGGTTCAGCAAATATTTTTGAAATATACCAACAAAAATACCCAGAGTAATTTTTTTTAAACTATCACTGAAAAACAAAAATTTTAAGTGTCACTGTGGCAGCAATGGCAGTAGTAATGGTGCAAGCATCGTGTAACTGCTTTTGAAATTTTTCTTCTTGCCAAACTGATTTGGTAATATGTATAATAAAGAAACTTTCAGTCTGCCCTCCTCATCTGTTGGCGACAACTGTCCTACTCTCTGCTTCTATGAACTTATGTTGGGATACTTCACATGGAGCCATAGCTCCATAGCTATATATTATTATTTCATAGTAAATTATTCCATATACATTGTATATATTTTCATCTATGCATCTAATCTTTAATTTCAGAAATGTAATTTATAAGATATAGCTCTGTTGCTCTCCTGGTACGTATTATTCTTAGTATTTATTATTCTATATATTATCATTAATAAATTGGCTAAAATCTCCTTTTAGGATAGTATCTTGGTAATAGAAAGAATACTTTGAGCACTATAAATTTGTATACTACAAACTTTTTGGCTTCCTTTACTAGTCGTAGGAGTTTTTGTATGACATTTTTCTGCATATACATATCATTTCATCTATTAAATGAGAGACTTTTTTCGAGATAGGGTTTTTCTGTATAGCCCTGGCTGTCCTGGAACTCACTCTGTAGACCAGGCTGGCCTTGAACTCAGAAATCCTCCTGCCTCTGCCTCCCAAGTGCTGGGGTTAAAGGAATGCTCCATCACTGCCTGGCAAGAGATGTTTATCTCTTTTACAATTTGTACATTTATTTCTTTTACAATTTGTAAAGTTTTTAGTTATTTGTTTTTCCTCCAGTTACTTTACTTAGGGCTCCAAACAGTGTTTCATATAACAATGGATCAAAGCAGGTTTCCAGATTCCTCTTTCAGAAGATCACAACCTGCTCCTCTCCTATGTGTCATTTGGGAGCAGTCTTGAGTTTCATCACATTGCCAAGCTTCTCCTTTACTCTCAGCAGCCCACAGGCTTTAGAAAGTCCTGCTTCTCATTAGTGTTGGATGAGAAGATAACAAAAGCCATTGTTTGGAGCTTTCAGGGACTGCATGCTGCTAGAAGTTGACTTTGTCACTTTTTAATTGCTGTAACAAAATACCTTGGCCAAAGCAAGTTTTATGAAAGAATGCATTTAATTTGAAGCTCACAATTCCATTCATAGGGTTAGACAGAGTCCATGACTGAGATGGACAGTGGGCAGCATAGCATCAGGCAAGCGAGGCTCTGGAGCTGAGGCTAAGAGCACAGGTCTCATTTAAAAACATGAGGAATAGAGAGCTATCTAGGAATCTAAAGGGCTTTTGAAACCTCCTTGAACAAGGCCACACCTCCTAAACCTTCCAAAAATAACTCCACCAACTGGGACCAAGTATCACAATACAAGAGCATATGGGAGTCAACTATCTTCCAAACCAACACAGATATGCTGTCAGTTCTTTGACTGTGAGCAGTAAGGTGTACTTTGGGCATTCTCAACCTGATAGACCAGGTTGGTATAGGTCATTACAGATGAGAACAATTGCTCTATTTTGAGCTTTGGTGAATCTGTTATGCACTCTCAGGCTTACTATGACAGTGTAGCTTCATGACCCATTTTTTAATATAAATTTTCATTTTCAATATTCTTTGTTTACATTCAAGAAGATTTTCTCTTTCTCAGTCACCACCCCCACCGCATAAGTTACCTAAGCCCTCTTCCCTCTGCACATTCTCCTATCAACCCCCTCCTACTTCTCTGTCCTGGTATGGTATTCCCCTATAATGCTGAAACAAGCATTTTCAGGACCAGGGACCTCTCTTTCCTCCTTCTTGGGAGTCATTTGATATGTGAATTGTGTCTTGGGTATTCAGAGTTTCTGAGCTAATATCTACTTATCAGTCACTGTATTTCATGTGTGTTCTTTTGTGATTGGGTTACCTCACTTAGGATGATATTTTCCAGATCCAACCATTTGCCTAAGAATTTCATGAATTCATTGTTTTTAATTGCTGAGTAGTATTCCATTGTGTAAATATACCACATTTTCTGTATCCATTCCTCCATCGAGCGACATCTGGGTTCTTTCCAGCTTCTGGCTATTATAAAGAAGGCTGCTATGAACATAGTGGAGCATGTGTGACAGGCAGGTAGGATCAATGGAATAGGATTGAAGATCCAGAAATGAACCCACACACCTATGGTCACTCGATCTTTGACAAAGGAGCTAAAACCATCCAGTGGAAAAAAGATAGCATTTTCAACAAATGGTGCTGGCTCAACTGGAGGTCAGCTTGCAAAAGAATACGAATTGATCCATTCTTATCTCCTTCTACTAAGCTTAACTCCAAGTGAATCAAGGACCTCCACATAAAACCAGACACACTGAAACTAATAGAAAAAAGAACTGGGGAAGACCCTTGAGGACATGGGCACAGGGGAAAAGTTCCTAACTAGAACACCAATAGATTATGCTCTACGATCAAGAATTGACAAATGGGACCTCATAAAATTACAAAGTTTTTGTAAGGCAAAGGACACTATCAAAAGGACAAAATGGCAACCCACAAATTGGGGAAAGATCTTTACCAACCCTACATCCGACAGAGAGCTAATATCTAATATATACAAAGAACTCAAGAAGTTAGATGCCAGAGAGCCAAATAACCCTATTAAAAATTGGTGTACAGATCTAAACAAAGAATTTTCACCTGAAGAACTTTGAATGGCTGAGAAGCACGTTAAAAAATGTGCAATATTAGTTATTAGGGAAATGCAAATAAAAACAACCCTGAGATTTCACCTTATACCCATCAGAATGGCTAAGATTAAAAACTCAGGAGGCAGTAAGTGTTGGTAAGGATGTGGAGAAAGAGGAACAATCCTCCACTGCTGGTGGGAATGCAAGTTGGTACAGCCACTCTGGAAATCTGTCTGTCTGTTCCTCAGAAAACTGGGTATAACACTTCCGGAGGACCCTGCAATACCACTTCTGGGCATATACCTAGAGGATCCCCAGCAAGCAGTAAGGATTCATTACCCATTCTTATACAGGCTCTCTAGAGTTAACACATCTATGTCTTTGTAGGGAACTGAAATCTATGGATTCCTAGCCAAGCCCATATTCCTGCATCATTCAGTCCTTAGAAGCTGCTGTTATCATTAGAACACAGTGTTCATGAAAGCATCAAAATAAAACCAGCTTCACGTGAGTTTCTAACATGTACCACATTAAACTGTGATCCTTTGAAGGATTCAGGAGTCACAAAGACTCCTTTTTGTTACTTAAATTCTGGATCTCTTACAAAATTCACAGAGGAGTCAAGTAGAATGGACCACAACATTAGAATTTCTGTCAAATTAGGAGTTTTAATACTTTAATCCTAAATTGTCTTACATAGCTGGATCACAAAAGTTCTCAAAAAGGAAAGAAATAGTACTAAATTATTCAAATCAAGAGACAATAAAACTACTTAGGAAAACCAAGCATATTTAGAAATTTACCCTTTATTGCTTTCATCATGCTCTTGGCTTTATATGACAATGTTATTCATAAGCTACTCTAAAATTTAAAAAGTTAAATGCTTAGAGTCATTTGAAAATATATAGTAAATATATGACAATAAAAGGCAAATGTATGTTTTTCTGTACATGAAAGGTTAGAGGCCTACTTTTGTTTTAATGTTATTGCTCCTGTGTTTGTTTACAAGAAAATAGCTTTAACATGATGTAATAACATAATGTTATTACACTTCATTGTTTTGGCATAAGTGCTAGTGTTCCCTGGAGCTGCATTAATAATGGGCAGATATTGAATTTTATGATCCTTTCAATTGACTGCCTAAAATAGTCCTTAATTTAAAACCTAATTATCTCTGCTCAGAGATGCCTGAAAAGACCAAAACAAAATTTAATAAATGTTGGCTGGCCTATTACGTTTGTATTCCTGTAGATTTTTCATAAACAGTTCAAGCTAAATCTCTGTATAGGTAAAGAATTTCTGTGTCCAGTCTTTTTTTTTTCCTCTAAGAAACACCATATTAAATCATTGCATTCATACATTATTCTTTTATATCCTAGCTATATTGAAAAATAGCAAAATGGCAGTCCTTATTAATTTCATCTCTGTTATTCAGAATAAATATTTATCTTCATTATTCAGAATATATATTCATTCCATTAACAGTGGAAGCACATTCTCTTCCATTTTTGTTACAGTATTTTAAACCTTCTATATACAAACTCAGGCTAGTTAAATTTCAGTAAGTGACTGAATGTTCATCTCTCCCTTTCTTTCTACTCATCCTTTGCTTTGTTAATAAAACAATCTTAAAGATGTTAGGTTTGTTATCATTGTTCTTAGTGTTCTAATTAGCTAAATCTCCCAAGTTAATTTGTGTGTGTTTCTATTTATTAAATCCTTTAAGACTCCAGACTGACATAGGAGAAAATATAAAGAGAATTTTCTTGACTTTCTTAAAGGTTAGCCATTGGAAAACATTTAGATGAATTTAAAGGTAATTTTTTTCTAAAGGCATGTATTTTCCAAAACTTCAATTTGGGAGCAACACTAGAAAACTACTTTCCCAAGTGCTGAAATTATCTTTGTAATTACTTTCTCTGTGTGACTGGGAGGCCACCTTGACATTGTCATTATTGTAGTACTTTACAATTCAGCTGCCTCTAACATTTGTAAATGTGTGTGCAAGGACAAAGCAGTGACGGAGATTTTGACCATTTTATCATACTCGGAGTTACAAATATAAATCTAAATATAAGAATACATATACTTATTTTGCATGTGTGCAGTATGTATACATGCACATTAACCTATGAACAAGCACATATATGTGTGTGGGTATAAATATGTGTTTTTGTTGAGAGGGTCAAAGTCAAGATCTTTTTCTGATATGATTACCCTATGATCTTTCGCCAGTCTGGCTAGGCATTTTACTTGAAGCTTTTCCTGTCTCTGATACTACTACTAGTACTACTACTACTAGTACTACTACTACTACTACTATTATTATTATTATTATTATTATTATTATTTTAATATAGATTTTAAAGATTCAAATTCTGCTCCTTCTCACTCGTGTACAGTAAGCACCAAATTCTCTGAGTCATTTCCACAGGCCTGCAACATAAAGTTTAATTCATAGTTTGATATAGCATACCTCACTTGGTCAAAACTATTAACTTTGTATGCACTGGCAAGGAACAACCTCAACATAGAAAGGGATTCTGAGAGAAGAGGTGTCTGGGAGTGGAGAAAACAAATTACTTGAAATCAAATTCTAGGTTCAAGCTGGCAGCCTATGTTTTGCTAGAGACAGCTTTCCAGCCTGCTTTCTCTCTATTCTGCTTTCTCTGGAGGTCTGTAGACAGTTCTCTCTGTGTTTTCTGCTGGAGACAGTTCTCCAAGCTGTTCTCTCTTGCTATTCTAAAAAACATCTCTGGGTAGCTCATCTCTCGCACACCATAAGCCCAGTCTTTTATTTTACATGTTCAGAGACCCAAAAGGCTTTTTTTAGTCCGGCACCCACTTTGCAGCTTTCCTCTCCTGCCTGGGGTCAAGGCCAGGCCAAGTTCCATTCTCCACCCATAGGAAAAAACTCTGAATGTACTGATAGACACCTGACCCTCTGGAAAGTCCCAGGAAGAGTTCAAATGCTTGTCATCCTTGCTAGCCAATAGATTTAAAGGTCAATATACTTAGTCAATAAGTTTGAACTGCAACCTTGCTGCTGTAGCCTGTGCCCCTAAAAAGTATAAAAAGTGCTTATAATAACCATTCAGGAGCCACCTTCTAGTCACTCTCCTTGAAAGATTAATTGAAGGTCGACCCCAACGTGCCAGAAAATAAGCCTCTTGCTTTTGAATCTATCTACATATCCGTGTCTCACTCTGGGGTAGAGGTGGGGTGGGGTTGGAGGGAGTCTAGAAGTAAATACCACTGACTGACAGAGTCTTACAATATCAATCTAATCATTTACTCAAGGTTTATCCTTGGCCTATGAGACAAAGTCCCTCATATAATTCATATTGCATCCTTATATCCTTGTTGCTGAGACATTAGCCACAACTGCACTTCCTGTGCTGACTTGATTTTCATGGAGTCATTAACATTAACTGGGAGACATTCTTTGAAGAAGGAACATAAAATATTTGAAATTATTTTACAAAGAAGCCTTTAAGCCCACAGCAGCCATCAACATCTCAAGGGGGCCCAGGCCCTCTGGCCTTGTTCCAGGGGGGTTAACAGGTCATTCCATCCCTACCAAGGCCCAGCTGTATCTAGCATTCACCCTCTTTCCTCCCACACTCCCCCTTGTTTTTTTTTTTGTTTTTTTTAATTTGAGACTGCAAGCATTGACCAAGAGTTCACTCAACTTGCTTGATGCAGACGTGAAGAAGAAACAAATCTAGTATGAATAAGTCAACTGCAATGTATAATAACTAAATCTTTATAAATCAATGGGATGGTTAACTTTCTAAGGATAATACTCTGTTGGGAAATACTGATAATGTTTATTAAAATTTACACATAAATTCTGGCTCCAATAACAATGTCTGGCAGCAGCAAGATTTATAAAATAAACCCAGGCCATTGGTTACTCAAGCTTCAAAGAATGGAAATGTGAAGAGTGAATTCTGTTGTTAAACAGGTGGTGATGTAAAGTATAACCTATTATCTTTTAAAACTATGTGAGCAGAGAGAAGAGGAGTCTGGGGTCATTAGAACATCTGTCTTATAGGAAGGGATACACAAATGAGGGATGGAGTTTGGTGGTCAGAAGGCACTGCCACCTCAATCAGGCTTGCGAAAAGGAGTGTGTACTGATGAGGGTTTTGTTTCTTTTGTCAACTTTACACAAGCTAGGGTCATCCCAGAAAAGGGAAACTCACTGAGATAGTTCCTCCATTTGAATTGATTCCAGTAAGACAGTAGGAAATTTTCTAGATTGATGATTAATGTGGGAGGAGCTAGTGTACAGTTGGGTGAGGTACTTCTGGGCTGATGTTTCCTGGGTTGTTTAAAACTACCAGGCTGTAAGAGCCAAGGAAAGAAAGCCAATAAAGAGAGAAGCTGATCCAACCCTTTGTAGGTATGTTTTCTCTGTCGCCACAATGGACTCTACCCACATACTTTGAGCCAAAATATATCTCCTCTGGGTCTTCTATGATCTCACTGAGAAAAGCAATGGATACAGTAGTACTTTTCCAGTGACTACATTTTTGTAAGGTCCTTAACCTTTTAAAGTTAATATGTTATCAAGTAACATAACAAAATTAACAATTGTGATTCACCACATAGCAAAAACATTGTTTAATTTATATCTGTGATTGTACTCTTTTTTGGTCATTGTTCTGTTCCAGTGAAGATAAGATATCATGACCAAGGCAATACTTTTTAAAAAAAAAACTTAATTGGGGGCTTGCTTGTGATTCCATTATCCCATTATTCCATAAACATAATAGTAGGAAGTATGATAGCATGCAGGCAGCAGTAGTCCTAGAACTGAGAGCTTTAGATGCTGAACAGAGAGAGAAAGACAATGGTACTTATTTCTTTTGAGGCAGGGCATCTCTATATAGCTCTAGCTGGCCTTTAATTCACCATGTAGAGATTAGCTTCAAATTCACAGAGATGTGCCTGCCTCTGCCTCCCTAGTGCAAGAATTAAAGATGTATACCATCATGCCTAGCTGGTGTAGACCATTTGAAGCCTCAAAGTTCACCTACCCTCAATGACACATTTTCTCCAACAAAGCCACATTTCTTCATCTTTCTATTTCTTTCAAACATTTCCACTGTCTGATGACTAGCCTCATTCACATGTATGAGCCTATGGGAGCTATTCTTATTCAAACCGCCATAGAATATTCATCTCATTTTCATGTATATTTCATCCTATTTGTGGTGTCTCAGTTTCTCTACTGGGGACTACAGTTGGCAACCTGATTGAATTGGTACAACTCATAGATTGCAGAAGTGCTATGACTCAACTGAATGGTAGATCAGCAAGTATGTGGTAAGGTGATCAGTAGAGTTTGTTTGTCTCTAGCTTTGCATGTCAGGATATGCTTCTTCATTAATTATTTAATCTGAATTAATAATTCAACCATTCAGGAACTAAAATTAGTGAATGAGTGAATTCATTCAGGAATTAAAATGAGAAAACAAAAAATAAAACAAAATATACAAAAAAATGAGAAAACTGTCATTTGGAAGACCTGCTGAAGAAGAGATGTGTTCTGACCATTGCTCATCTTTCAGTTTGTAAATCTGTTAACTGGGAAATCTGTCCACTTGTGTTCATCCCGAGCATTGCCAGGAATATCGTGAGATGAGCTTAAAATGCCACCAAGAATTCTCACCATTATCCACTGGTTTATTCTCATTCTTTTGGAAACAAAATTTCTATGAGCAACAAATCCTGAATTCTGAATACAGTTACAGAATCATAAGCTTGGGACTGTCTAAGCAATGCAAAATATATGCACATTTTACTCAAAGAAGTTTGTCTGAAGAAGAGAAGGGATTTCACACTTCTTAGGATTATTGAGAATCTAAGAAGCAGTTGATCTTCCAAACACACTTATAGCTGTCAATAACTTATCACCTGTGGCCACTGAATAAAGTGCCTGAATGTCCCCTGAAAAACTGGTTAATGAAAGTTTTCCTACATTAAAACATAAAATATATAGAACACTTGGGGAGGCACATTAATAAATTTGTACAGAAATAAAATTACAATGGTAGAGTATTTTCATTATGCACACTTTCTAAATTCCTTCAAGTTGACACTCAGGATTAACTATGGTAAGCCCCAAATGTACAATTGATATAAAAAGTCCTGAGAATACTTTGTTTTCTAATAGACCATGTCCATGTCAAGTTGGGCTTTAAACAACTCACAATACATTACACACTGCAAGGAGGAAGATCCAAGTGATAAATAGTTTTGTAGATAATCATTAGACCCTCCTTTCTGTTGATCCTATCCCCTTCCTTTCTCTCTTTTTCTTTTTCTCTCTCTTTCTTTCTTTTCTTTTTTCTTGTTTTTATATTAATCTTGAAAAAAGAAAAGATGAGCAGCCCTTTATTAGAAATTACTTTCACATTCTTATTACCAGCAGCATAAAGAAACTATCTCTCAACATGTACAAATTTGGCCATCTGCAGGCATAAATCTTAGTGTTGGTGTGAAACATATTAACAACCACAAATAGAAGTCTTGGTGCTCAACGTCTCCCCAGGCAGCCACAGGCACAGAGCACATTGACATTCAAATTGTTGGTAATAGAAATAATGCAGGTTAAGACCCCATTACATTCATCTCTTAAAGGGTTCTGTAAGTCATTGTTGAATGCAGAACTCCATTCTTTAAAACACAGAGGTACTAACATTATCTCATTCTAGAAACCTTGGAGATGGAAAAGAGAGAGGCAATTCTCTGCCTTTTTGTCACACTCTAATTGTTAATGCCCCTTGAGAAGTAAACTTCAAATGTCATAGTGCTTTTAAGAGGAAAACTCAAAAAGGAATATTCTAGGGTTGTTTTTTTTCCATTTCTTTCTGTATTTTCTTGTTTGTATCCCAAAGGGAAATAGTTTGTTCTCTTTAGAACAGGTGGGGAAGAGCAGATACATGTGCATATGTTTTATGCAATTTAATGGAGAAACATTTGAACATAGAATATCATGAAAACTGGAGCGTGGTATGTATGCCATCTGGATGGTAGATATAGTGAGGGGACAGTATATTTGGAAGTCAGAGGATCAGTTAATAAGCTTGGCAAATCATCTGTTAGTTCACATTCAGCCATCATGAGAATACAAAGCAGTGTGACCATATTATCATGAGCACTGCCATGTGCATCTACATTGTAGTCAGGGTGGCATTGAGCATACAGGTATCTCACACATTTCACTTGATTGCTGCCTCATGTTTGATGACACTTATTCCCTTCCAATGACCTATCTTTTCCATTCTATTACATTGTGTGTGCTTCAGATGCATACAGTTATATTTTATATGCAAGTACGGTATGATAAAAGCAGGCAGCCCTTAAACCTCAAGGAGAAATTTTATCTCCTAGTAGGGTGACTCAGTGGTTAAGGGTGAACACAATCAGTGGCCAACAAACCCTCGCTGGACCAATGACTTCTAGGTCCCTCATCTCACAAAGTCCAGAAATAAATTTCACAGAGAGTGAATTTTGGAAAAGAGTTTTATAGAGGGAAAACAGAACTTCTGAACTGTAAGAGGGGACCCATAAACTTATTTTCACTTCCTTCTCTAAACAGCAATGGCTTGAATCTGCTTAAAGAAGATTGAAACTTCTATGACATCTTCAATGACTATGACTATTATTGTGCTAGGACTCAAAATTTCCATTTTTGAAATAGGCCATTGATAAATGATTTTGCCAAAGAAATGTACACAGCCAAAACTGATGAAATAAAAACTTACCTCTTTCAGATCAGTGAGTGATGTATTTGCAAGTACCTCTTGATTAGTTCATACATGCTGGTGGTTTTCACTAACTTCTATTGTTTTGTCTTTGTTAAAATAAACCCAATTCACAAAATCATTCATTGGAGACATACAGAGGTATAGAGATTTTCTTAAAAGGATAAGCCACAGTTATAACCTGGAAGTATGTTTCTTAGTCCTTTCTGAACACATTAATGCTCCTCCCTCCTCTCTCTCTCTCTCTCTCTCTCTCTCTCTCTCTCTCTCTCTCTCTCTTGCTCACTCTCTCTGTGTGTGTACATGTCTGTCTCTATCTCATATATATGTATGTGTGTGACTACGTGTGTTTAACGTTGAAAAATTTTGAAATTTTTCTCTAAAATTGTTGAATATATAAGTAGAAAATAATTAACTAAAATTTGGGAAAAATTTTGCCGTGTGTCAGTTCGCTATATGAAAATAGATCTTTGGTGTTTTCTATATAATAGAATGAATATAATTAATAATAACTGTTCATTTAAAACTGTTATGAAAGTTTTATTTATCTCTTCTTAAATGAAATAAACTGTTTAAACTGGTAGATATACTAATGCTAATTACTGATTAGAATTTTATATATATATATATATATATATATATATATATATATATGTATATAATTGGAATCTATCACTATTACCCATAAATATATATCATTGTTATATATCAATTAAAATAAACTTTAAAAACATTTTAACACATTCATGAATTCAATGAAGAAAGAAAATGATCTCAATGCTACTTGAGCAACAAGTGCTGCAGCTCTTACGGTTCATGTAACAAATTTTGAGTGTTAACTTTCATCTTAATACACAGCTTCATCATCTTCTTTAGTTTTCTCTCTCCCTTTCCTTTTTTATTAGTTTCCTCATCTGCTCCCTCTTCACCTTTTCTTACTGCTATTAACAATGAAAATATAAGTGTATATAATACTGCTTACATTCAATGAAATGTGATGCTGATCTTTATGATACTTCAGAATCGATCATTTAGAGCTTTCATCACTCATCCAAGAAGACTAAAGGTAAACTCTTTGTTGAACCTGGTTGTAGAGTGAGTCAACAGAATATATATATATATATATATATATGTATATATGTGTGTGTGTGTGTGTGTGTATGTATATATGTATATGATGTATATGTAGATGTAGATGTATATGATGTATATGATGTATATGATGTATATGATATATATGGATGTGGATGTGGATATGGATGTATATGTGTATGTATGTGTATGTGTATGTATATGTTTATGTGTATATGTATATGCATATCAATATGCATATGCATATGTATATACATATATATTTCCACACCTTATCTGCATAGAGAATATTGCATTACATTGCATGGAAATTCATGTTAATGGGGATGGAATTCTCCCAGATATGTCCCTGCAGGTGTGGTACATACAAATTTACTGCATTCCTCTGGAACTCACTCCCAGTTTGCCAACTTTCTGCCTCTATTCTGCTTTGCCTTTGAATAGGTGTTCTGGAAAAGGGCATTTAGTGAGCAGAGAGGTTTATGTTACATATCCTGGTTGTCTTCATTCCTTAGAGTCATGAAAACGCAAAGTTATTTTCCTTCAACATTTTTTCAGATTCAGAAACCTATAAGTTAATGTTATTTGAATGTTAGTTTAAGTGAATGAAGCCTAGAGATGATAGAAACTTGTTCAAACAATTATGAGTGGTAGACATAGGCTGGAAGTATGTTCTTACCATCCAGTTTTGTGTGGGGTGTTATACCTTGGTTACTGTGGAGAATAACATCATAAACACATAAATACTCTTCTGAGTTGAACATTCAATAGACAGAATTTACCCTTCCATGTTGTTAAATAGCTCCATTGGAGAGCCTATTTCCTGATTTATTATTTCTCCATTTTGTTCAATGGTCCCAAGACCTATTTTCAAGTACATTATGAAGGCTATGGAGGATTTATGTCCATTCATTGGCTGTTTTCCCTCATGGTCATCTGTGCCAGGTAATAGCATTGCCTCCTTGAGAAGAGACTGGGCGTATTAATCCATTGTTCATAGCCACAGTGTAACCTGCACTTTCTTAAGGATTTTTAACTTTCCACTATATTCAAAATATAAATGGCTATTCCTAATGTAAAGTTGACACTTAAGTTTTATCCTCCTTCAAAACAAGACAAAACAAATCATTCACCAGTAGATAATAAAGGGTTGAAAATAACTGGATGCATTCATCAAGTATATGCCATCGTATTTTCATTAAATATAATGTTTATTGGCCAAAAGAAGGCTCTAAGGAAAGAGATGATTCATGAAGATAATTTTCTAATAAAATATGTGTTGCATGAAAATATGAATTGATGTCTTTTCTCTATAGCTTTACTCTAGGGCTAGAATTAATTAAAAATAATAAAAAAAATACTATCTCCATCTTTTTTCTATACAAAACTACCTGAAACTACTGTACTCATTGAAAATAAACTGACTCTTTGTATCCCAAGTTATTTATTTTCCTCTAAATTTCTAATCTTAATTCTATTAATTTATTCTTATTTTTATATGTGTATATATGGGATTATAGAGGGGAAAAGAGATGTTAAATGTGTCTCTGTGACCAGGAGAACTCCTCAGGGGCTGCAGTTACAGATAGTTTGGAGCTGTGAATTTGAGTTCCTTGAAAGAGGAGTAAACATTCTTAACTGCTAAGATCTAGCTCTAACTCAATTAATTAATTTATTTTATTAAGTGCTCTATTTGACAATTTTAAATAAGTATACAATAGCCAGAACGGAGGAGTGGCCCCTGGTTCTGGAAAGACTCAGTGTAGCAGTATAGGGCAAAACCAGAACAGAATAGTGGGAAGGGGTGGGTGGGAGAACAGGGGGAGGGAAGGGGGCTTATGGGACTTTTGGGGAGTGGGCGGTGAGAAAAGGGGAAATCATTTGAAATGTAAATAAAAAATATATCGAATAAAAAAAAGAAAAGAAAAAAAAGAAAAGATATGGAGAGAGAGGGCAGCCTTGTCTAGTCCCTGATTACCTCACTTAGTATGAAGTTCTCCAGCTCCATCCATTTGTCTAAGAATTTCATGAATTCATTGTTTCTAATGGCTGAATAGTACTCCATTGTGTATATATACCACATTTTTTGCATCCATTCTTCCCTTGAGGGATACCTAGGTTCTTTTCAGCTTCTGGCTATTATAAATAGTGCTGCATGAACATAGTGGAGCACATACCCTTATTACATGCTGGGGAATCCTCTGGGTATATGCCCAGGAGTGGTATAGCAGAATCCTCCAGTTTTCGGAGGAACCGCCAGACTGATTTCCAGAGTGGTTGTACCAATTTACAACCCCACCAGCAGTGGAGGAGTGTTCCTCTTTCTCCACATCCTCACCAACACCTGCTGAATTTTTAATCTTAGCCATTCTGACTGGTGTAAGGTGAAATCTCAGGGTTGTTTTGATTTGCATTTCCCTTATGACTAATATCTTAGTCAGGGTTTCTATTCCTGCACAAACAGCATGACCAAGAAGCAAGTTGGGGAGGAAAGGGTCTATTGAGATTAGACTTCCATGTTGCAGTTTATCACTAAAGGAAGTCAGGACTGGAACTCAAGCAGGTCAGGAAGCAGGAGCTGATGCAGAGGCCATGGAGGGATGTTTCTTACTGGCTTGCTTCCCCTGTCTTGCTCAGCCTGCTCTCTTATAGAACCCAAGAACACCAGCCCAGGGATGGTACCACCTACAAGGGGCCCTCCCCACTTGATCACTAATTGAGAAAATGTCCCACAGCTGGATCTCATGGAGGCACTTCCCCAACTGAAGCTCGTTTCTCTGTGATAACTCCAGCCTCTGTCAAGTTGACACACAAAACTAGCCAGTACAACTAATGAAGTTAAGCATTTTTTTTGATTTAGTTTTTCTGAGACAGGGTTTCTCTGTGTAGCCCTGGCTGTCCTGGAACTCACTCTGTAGACCAGGCTGGCCTCAAACTCAGAAATCCTCCTGCCTCTGCCTCCCAGAGTGCTGGGATTACAGGCATGTGCTACCACCGCCTGGCCGAAATTGAACATTTTTTAAGATGCTTCCATCCGAAGTTCTTCAGGTGAAAATTCTTTGTTTAGCTCTGTACCCCATTTTAATAGGGTTATTTGGTGTTCTTGGGTCTAATTTCTTGAGTTCTTTGTATATATTTGATATTAGCCCTCTGTCTGATGTAGGGTTGGTGAAGATCTTTTCTCAATTTGTTGCTTACCGATTTGTCCTTTTGATGGTGTCCTTTGCCTTACAGAAACTTTGTAACTTTATGAGGTCCCATTTGTCAATTCTTGATCTTAGAGCATAAGCTATTGGTGTTCTGTTCAGGAAATTTCCCCCGTACCGATGTCCTCATGAGTCTCCCCCAGTTTCTTTTCTATTAGTTTCAGAGTGTCTGGCTTTATATGGAGGTCCTTGATCAATTTTGAGTTGATCTTAGTAAAAGGAGATAAGGATGGGTCAATTTCCATTCTTCTGCATACTGACAGTTGAACCAGCACCATTTGTTGAGGAAAAAAAAAACCCACATGGTCATTTCATTGGATGCTGAAAAAGCATTTGACAAAATTCAGCATCCTTTCATGCTTAAAGTCTTGGGAAGAACAGGAATTCAAGGCCCATACCTAAACATAGTAAAAGCAATATACAGCAAACCGGTAGCCAGCATCAAACTAAATGGAGAGAAACTTTAAGCAATCCCACTAAAATCAGGGACTAGGCAGGGCTGCCCCCTCTATATCTTTTCAATATTGTACTGGAGGTACTAGCTCAGGCAATTAGACAACATAAGGATGTCAAAGGGATACAAATTAGAAAGGAAGAAGTCAAACTATCATTATTTGCAGATAATATGATAGTCTACCTATGTGACCCAAAAAAATTCCACTAGAGAACTCCTACAGCGGATAAATAGCTTCAGCAAAGTGGCAGGTTATAAAATCAACTCAAGCAAATCATTAGCCTTCCTATACTCAAAGGATAAGCAGGCTGAGAAAGAAATTAGGGAAATGACACCCTTCACAATAGCCACAAACAGTATAAAGTACCTTGGGGTGACTCTTACCAAACATGTAAAAGAACTGTATGACAAGAACTTCAAGACTCTGAAGAAGGAAATGGAATAAGACCTCAAAAAATGGAAAAACCTCCCATGCTCATGTATCTGCAGGATTAATATAGTTAAAATGGCCAAAAGCAATAAACATATTCAATGCAATACCCATCTAAATCTCAACTCAGTTCTTCATAGAGTTAGAAAGAGTAATTCTCAAATTCTTCTGGAATAACAAAAAACCCAGGATAGCTAAACCTATTCTCAACAACAAAAGAAATTCTGGGGGAATCAGTATCCCTGACCTCAAACAATACTACACAGCAATAGTGTTAAAAACTGCATGGTACTGGTATAGTGACAGGCAGGCAGATCAATGGTACAGGATTAAAGATCCAGAAATGAACCCACACACCCATGGCCATTTGATCCTCGACAAAGGAGCTGGAAACATCCAATGTAAAAAAGATAGCCTTTCCAACAAATGGTGCTAGTTCAACTGGAGGCCAGTATGCAGAAGATGCAAATTGATCCATCCTTATCTCCTCATAGTAAGCTCAACTCCAAATGGATCAAGAATCAAATCCATTTTTAACTTTCTAATGCTAACTGTCATGGGGAAATATGAATGTTAATCATCTAGAATCGCAAACATGCATTAGCAGATTTCATGGAGAATATAGCTCACAAATATTTGAGCCTCTTTCTTACAGGAATACTGTACTGCTCAGCTTTTCATTGCTGTTGTGTGCAGACTCTAAAACCAGTTCCATGTATAGGTGTGCCGAAATTTTTGACAATGATACTGCGATCCTGCTTACCAAAAGCAGCAAGTTTCAATCATAGCAAAAGCCTTAAAAGAAACCTTCGAAGGTGAGACCACTTATTTCCCAGTCATAGTAGTGAGTTCTCAGTTTGTTTTTTCTTTAGACACAAATGTGTCTCCACAATGTAGCTGTCACTGTAGATTCCAAGATTCCCCTTCCAGAAGGCTCTACAATATTTCCAAGGACTATAATTACCTTAATAGGGGCTTAATTTTAAGAAGTTCAGAGAGTACAAGAATCATCAGTTGCTCAAGTCCCTTCTACAAAATGATGTAGTAGCTACATATAACTTAGACACACCCTTCAGTAAATATTATATCATATGCATATTATATTATGCACACTCCCACTTAACATAATTAATGAAAGCTTCAAAGATAACAACCAGATGTGATAGAGCACAGGA
Source organism: Apodemus sylvaticus (assembly GCF_947179515.1). NCBI lineage: Eukaryota > Metazoa > Chordata > Mammalia > Rodentia > Muridae > Apodemus > Apodemus sylvaticus. Next base: position 103,143,356 of record NC_067477.1, on the reverse strand, counting down.
GGAATTTATTCTTTTTGGGTTGAGGTTACCTCGTTGAGGATGTTTATTTCCAGCTCTTTCCACTAACCTGTGAGTTTCATAATTTTATTGTTCTAAGCTGAAAAATATTCTATTATGTAAACGTTCCATATTTTCATCATCCATTCATCAGTTTATAGACATTTAGGCCCTTTCAATTCCTCAGGTACTGTGACTAGAGCAGCAATTAACAAGAATGAGCATGTGTCTCTTTAGTTGTATATAGAGTCTTTTAGGAATATGGACGGAAGTTATATAAGTTGGCTGTGTGGTAGACTTATTTCTAGCTTTCTGAGGATCCTCCACATTGAATATCCAAAAGTCCTATTTGAGTTGGTGTTATACTGTATCATTTGGGAGACAATGGCAAGGGAAAATGTTCAGAAATGTTTAGTATAGAGGCAATTTTTAAAAATGATTTTCAGTGAGTTATTTTAAGCCACGGATGGGGAATATAGGCATATGTTGGTCTGACTGGGACCACATGTTCCTGGTTACATTTATCTTATAATAGATTTTAATAGCTCTATCATTTTAATAGAAATTCTCCCTTACACATTCAACTTTTACAAAGTACAGAGGCTAGTTTGCCACAAACTTTGTATATAGGACTTCTAGAAAAATAGGCCTGTCATTCTTGTGATTCACAGTCATATTTTTAGATTGTTTGTTATCAAAAAAATGACTCTTTCTGATTGATGTAAGAACACAGGGGAAGACAGCATAGTTTATAAAAAATATAGCTTGAGGTTTATAGTGAGATAAGCTTGGTTTCAACATTCTGTACTGCTTCTGGCATTCAATATTTAATCTCTGAGACTATCATTTTCTCATATGGTGACCACACTATTTTATTTTATTATATTTTATTTTTATTATTAATTATTATATTTCTTTGCATCCCAAATATTGCCCAGATTCCCATTCCCCCCCTTGCAGAATTTGTCTATTCCCCTCCCCTTTGCCTCTGAGAGGGTGGTTTCCCTCCCCTTTATCATCCTACCCTGGTGCATCAAATCTCTACAGGATTAGAGACATCCTCTCCCACTGAGGCCAGACAAGGCAGTCCTCTGGTACATATGTGCTGAGGACCTCAAACCAGCCCAATGAATGGGGTTACCATTCCCTTAAATTCCTTCAAGCCTTCCACTAACTCTTCCATAAGGATTCTTCCATAGGTGAAAAACGACTCTTAAATCAACTTGGATATATTCTAGTGTCTCTCAACTATAAAGAGTCAGAACAGGGAGTAGAATATATCCATGGTGCGTGGATGACAATCCATCTGTTACTTCACCTTAATTTTTGTGTTTCTTTTTTTTCTCTTTATACATGCTCATAATTTTCGTTCTTATTGCCAACTGCGTAATTTTATGTTCTCTCTCTCTCTCTCTCTCTCTCTCTCTCTCTCTCTCTCTCTCTCTCTCTCTCTCAGTTCTTGTGTTCCCTTTTATAATTTCTTTCAATGTTTCCCTATCCCTTTGAAACCATAAGAGTTTAGTGAGTTAGAGCTGAGCAGGGACAAGCTGCCATTGTCAGCAGGCAGTTGCTGAGCACCAAATTGCCAATGATCACTCATCAGGCTGTTCTCAGCAGGCTCCACTTCAGTCTACCTTGTAGATCTATTAAAGGCAAGCAGCAGTATAAATTCTACTCCCTGGGAAGGACTGGGTCATTTCATGCACTGTTTAGGACAGCCTCACGCATGTAGCACATACGGTCTGTGGTATGTTGGACTCTCTATGGAAATCAGATCTCTTTAGGAACTAAAGAAAAGCAATATGGTTATAATAGTACACACTTAGAAGTACAAAGGTGGGTGTATAGAGTGTGTCAAATGCTGAATCAGGCTGCAGAATATAACAAAGTGTCCAAAGACTTATTGTGAGTTGATATTTTCTGTTAAATATGAACCCTTATAATATCCTTGTGGAAAGTCTTTCACTTACATGATTACTGTCCTTATCCACTATGATGTGTCTATGTGTATAAAAGATGAAATTGATAATTTAATTGGGCATCACTACTCTCATAAGTAGTATGATTATAAGTTCTGTGAAATGCAGACATGTCCCTCTGTGGTAGAGTGAATGCATTGCCTGTGTGATTGACAGAGAGGCCAATGGCTTCTTCCACATTATACCTTTCCAATGACTCATATAATAAACTCCATCTGTCTACCATGAGGACATGACTAATAAGTAGTAGTTCTATGGATTTGATTTCATTTGGTCAAAATATTCTTATATTTTCATTGTTATCAAAAGTATTCTTCTTTTTTATTCTGTAATAAAAGTTGTATGGCTACAGAGTCTATTCTTCTGGAATATGGTTAGCTTCTCAGATGTTGTACTAAAGGCTCAGTGTTATCAGACAGGATATTTCTAGTGAGATAAGGGTAGCCCTTTCTCTTAGGAGATAGGTGCTCACATTTATTTTGCATAAGGAGGTTAAGTAAGGAGGGATGATAAATGAGACCATCAGGCAAGATGAATCTTTAAGATCACACCAAGGAAGTTGGCCCTCACTTCTACAGGTTATGTTGGTTATGGCTGTTTTTGCTAAATGTCTGCTTCAGAACACCAGATCAAGAGGTTTGTTGGACCAGAAAAGAGTTCTCAGAGGAGCTGTATCATGAAAGACCTATGACCTCTTCTTTTAGTTCCCCTTCCTCTAGGGAATGCAGTGTATGAATACAGGGTACACAGACAAGAAAAATTTATATTCCTTATATTTCATAGACTATAGACTTTTTTATTTTATTGCATGTTTACTTCCTATGGACTGACAGTAACAAGTGAAAAATAAATCAGCTAAAGCCAATACACATCCCTTCTCAAACAACATGCCTCCTGTTAGAAAACTGTACTCACTGTGAATCTTAAGAGTTAGAAAGCAATCACTGAGCTCTGTGCATCTAACCACTCAAGTGCCCAGACTGCTTGCTTACTCTGAGGAAATTGGGGGAAATTTGGAACAGACACATTCACTTAATAAAAGTAACTCAGGGTCAGTTAGCATGCAAAATACAGATGTGATTATCTGTGTAGGAGTGCATAGGAAACAAAGAACTATATTACTACGACCAACTGCATCCATTACATAGGCTACCCAGTTTCCTTCTATACAGATACAGGACACCCAACAGTGTTTGTGTTTTTCTTCTCCTTTACTTCCTTCCCATATCCCTTTTCCTCTTCCTCTACTTTCTATACTCCTTCATCCTCTTCCTCCCACTCCACCTCCTCCTCCTTATTATAATAATCTTTCCCATTTCCTTTTATTATTCACAGTCTTGAGACACTGTGTGATCAGTGGCCTTTCTTGAACTCTGTATTTAACATCCAGTGTCTTAGCCTACAAGGCAATAAAGTAGCAACATGAAACTTTAGTAATTCTTTGGAATTTTGAATGAGATCATAAAGTAAAGTTGATATTACAAAAGTCTTCTATATTTAAAAGATTGATAATCATGTAAAATGTAAATTGTGCATATGAGATAAAACAGCATTTATGTTTTCTGAGTGTGAATTATTGTATTTTCAATATAATGTTCTTCATTTCCATTCATTTTCCTAAAATGTTCATATTTTTATTTCAAATGTTATAGTATAGCTTTGGTCATAATTGAAACAAAGTAGAAGTAAATATTTTTATTCAGTTAGAGGATGACAAACAATGTGGAATACAATATTCTTCAATAAGACAAAAGGATGGCAAGGAAAGGAGAAATCATTTGAAATGTAAATAAAGAATATATCAAATTTAAAAAAAAAGACAAAAGGATGGAGTTGGTGTCCTATGCTAAATTAAATAGGCTACCTTCAGGTAACCCTAGATACAGCTGTGACTCAGCTTCAAAGCAGTTCTGTTGTGAAGCTAACACATGTCTAAAAATCATGCTGTTGTCTGAGTATGAAATATTGGACATAGATTCATGTGTCTTCAGTTAGTGCCTAGGAAGATTATGGAACACTTAGGAGGTAAAATAAAAATCTACGTTATATATTTGCCACATTTTTGTTATCAATGCATCTGTTGATCCCAATTAATATGGTTCCATTTTGTAATTATTGTGAATAGTGAAGAAACGGAGATATGTTCATTGTCTCTGTTGAACATTGCCTAAGACACTTCTGGGTACATACCACACTTAAACTATATATATATATATATATATATATATATATATATATATATATATATATATATATATATATATATATGTATAAATAGATAGGTCAACCTATCAGACAGACAGACCAATAGTTCTTTGTGTGTTTGTCTTTAGGTAGATATTTATGGCATACTCATGAATGTGTGTGTGTTTATGTCTATATGTGACTGTGTGCTTGTAGGTTAAAGCAGTGTGTATTTTTATAGTAGTGCCCTATTTCTATATATGATAGAAAAAGTCTGAGTACAAATTTTGATTCTGAATTCATCTCTCATTTATTGTTATAAATTTCTCTTCTGATTCCACATTCTTATTGCTTAGGAATGAATCTAATTCATTCAGAAATTCATAATTTTAGATTTTTGAATGGATGCATTTTTGAAGGTGCAAGGACTAGGTGAACATTTTCTTTCTTGAATGTATTGTAAATATACCATTACTAGACAGTTATAAATTTTAATTGACTTGCCTCTGAAACCACTCAAATATGAACTGACCATGCATTTAGTTTTGACTTTCAATTTTCATCTTTTATTTAATTTTAATATATATATATTTTTTTTTCTTTCTCACCTGTGTATGGGAGGGTGGGTGTGTGGGGGGTGCCTGTGACTGTGTGTATGTCTATGTCTTTGTCACTTCTAACTGTGAACTGATCAAGTTGACCTTCTCTCATTTCTTTTAAATCTATTCTCTTGCTTGTACTTCCTTACCTTTCTACGTTTCTTTTAAAATGGTCAATCTGCAGAAAAAGAAGTTAAACTTCATTGTTCATATATTACCAAACTTCATTGTTTATTACTATTTACTATTGTCCCACTGATGAAAATAATTTGGACAACTCTACTGAATTCATTTTATAGGACAGAAAGTAAGACTTCACTGAATATTTTCTAATATAGCTGAGAAATCAAAGAATATATACATATACATGGCTGAAAAAATAAAAAGAATAATGTCTGCTTTTTCCAATGCATGGCAGTCCAATGAACACCAACTCTATTGGGTCCTTTCAAATACTCCAGTCTCCTATTTGAAGTAAACTTCTGTTTTTCTGTGGCTTCTCTACCAATGAGTTCATTAGAAGGCACACAAGCACATAAATAAGCAAGAAATCTTTGTAAATGCTCAGACTATACACTGGGAGCAAACAAATTCATGTTTTATTTGCTGTTAAAGTAATTAATGACAAAGGATTTCCATAATAATATCCCTACTAATTGATTCTCTGTGTCAATATGTCTCAAGTTTCCCTAGTAACTGCCAATGGTGATTAAGCACTGAATGGCTTTTATCTGCAGCAGTTGTTTGCATGGGATATTTTCAAGGAACTAGAATTTATAAATGCCAGGAGACAGAAACACAAAAATGCTATCATTTAAGACAGCACTTCGTAACTGATGCATGACATGTCTTTGTCTTCAATCATTTCACTTCTTTTTCCCCCTTTTCCCTTTCCCCTGATACTATTTCAGAACAGTGGGATGTAGTCTGCCTTTTCAACACATCTTAGCATAGAGTATCATATAAAATAAAAAATGAAGTCATTATCTCTGTACAGTCTGGTGTTTTACATATCAATGATACTGTCACTACCAGGAAAGGCAATGGAAGGGTGCTAGGATGAAGGGCAAACATGTAGATATTTCTATATGGTATTGCGGCTGCCTTTTGGAAAGATGGTGAAAAATAGAGTGAAGTCTGTTGACAAATGTGTCTGGGCATGGCTTGTCATCTAGCTCCCAAGACATTTCTTTCTTCTTTTTTTTTTTTTTATAAACAAGTGATTTGAAAAAAATCAAAGCAGTCTTTTCTTCTTTTAGGATTCTATGGCAGTATGACTTGAGTTCCACTTTTCATTGTGTTTTCTACACTTAAAAAACATAGATTTTTACAAACATAAATATGTATTATGTTTTTCAGTGTGTCTTCTGTGAAGTGAATGGTGGTTTGTCACATTTTTCCAATGTGGTCAATTAAAATATTTTTGTATATCTATTCTTTACTAAGCACTGATATTTAGCATGTAAAATGCTTGGTAAAGGCACTTGCCACCAAGCTGGACAAATTGAGTTGCATTCCCTGGACGGACATCAGAAAAAAAAAAGAACTAAGTTCCACAAATTGTCTTCTGAAGTCCACACATCTTACGTTATGAGGTCACCTTCTAAGTCCCCTCACACACAAAAAGAACAAGTAAATATTAAAACAAGAAGTTAATATTATGCTATTGCCCAGTATAGAACTGTAGCATGACTCTCAGAACTATGAAGTGTGGGCTTTAGAAATCTGACACCCAATCCTTAGTCTTGGTGGCAACGATTTTAACCATAGAGCCCTCTCCTCAATCCTAATTGACATATTTTCATGATCCACTTTTTTCGGTGTTTGGTTTTAAGGCACACATGGACTCTTGTATTCCAGGCTGTTCCACAAATAGCTATGTAACTGGGGACATTCTTAAACTTCTGTTCCTTCTTATCTTACCTTTCAAGTACTAACTTTACACTTAAATGTTACTACACCTGGTCTGTGGTCATCTTACCTGTAACCAGAACCATTATGGAAAGAATATCTAGTAATCCACAACTTCAGAGGGAACAGTCAAACTGCTGTTAGTTTGGCATATGAGAAAAACATTATTAAAAATTTACAAAAGAAGGAAGGAAGGAAGGAAGGAAGGAAGGAAGGAAGGAAGGAAGGAAGGAAGGATGGAAGGAAGGAAGGAAGGAAGGAAGGAAATAAGGAAAGAAGATGGATGGGGAGAGAGAGGGAGGGTAGAAAATTTTCCTATATAGACCACATAAAAGTCCCAGTGAGTCAGAAAAGGCAAGCAAAGATCACTAATTAGATTGTTAATCAAACCACAATCTTTTTCTTAGAAATTCTGATGTACATTGATTTCTTGTGGGCTTTCTTTTTGTAGCTTAAGATAAAACTTAACTGATTCTGCCTTGATTAAATGAAAAGTAACTTATGCTATCATATAATAAAAGTGAATTAGTGTTCTTACTTTTCAGAAAATAAAGGCATTTTCCAAAACAGTTCCAAACTTTCATGTAGTTACAAGATATGAACCTCTTGATGAGAATTGTAGTTAAATTAATTTTCATTGATTGCCCATTTCATGAAGTACAGCACCTATTATTCTCTATGTTTTAATATTTTAGCATCATTGCAGGGCCACTGGCAGAGCACACTTAGATGCAAGACCTTCTTTAAAGCAGACTAGAACTGATTTTATTGAGGGTGTATTTCTGCTAACCTTGGCGCTGTGTGTTATCTGAGATGGGTCTCCAAAATCTAGGCTAAGGTTAAACATCCTCAGTCAGAGAAAGGATTTACAAATCTCTTTTTTTTTTTTTTTTTTTTGGTATGGTCTTTGGAAAGTCATCTCAAATCCATAGTCTTCCTTATAAGGAATTACATAAGGCATCTCTTGAAGCCTAATCAGTACTAGTAATTTGTAAAATAAATAAATGAATAAATAAATAAATATATATATATATAAATAAATAAATAAAAGTTAAATGATCTGGTTCTTTTCTTTCACAGAGAGATTCCTGGCATTTTCTGAGTGCTGAATTTGTGCAAATAGAATAACATGTACTTTTCATCTGCTTTCTTATTGAATTTATTTTTCTGAATGCTGCAAAGATGAGAATAGAGAAGCTCAGAGATATGCATTAGCTACTGAGCCATCCCACAGTCCTTGCCTCTCCTCTACTCTGGGAAGAATCGACATTTTCTTCTAGCAACTTGCAGATCAGGGTACAAAATAGAGCTACAGATGATAGTGAATGCATCAAAATTATTATAATCAGCACCCTTTATAGATGAAATGTTAGACACATTTTTTCACTTTTAAAATTCCTGCCATAAGTGATATTCTATTGGATTGCAGTTTGAACCATAAAGCTGAAGTGCTAAAAGCTGTGCTTGGATTCAAATAACCTTGAATGAAACCCATAGATCTGTTGCTCGTCAGACCTATAATTTGCTCAAAACGTTGGTGACTTGAGCTAAACTTTGACTTCAGGGTGTCCCATTACCCTTTATCTAACTCCCTTTTATAGTGGTGAATTTTGGGTTGTTTGATATTCACCCATTTATTTAAACATGTTCCTAACTTCTATATTTTACACATTTAGAAGAAAAATATTACGTGTGATGTTTTTAAATAAACCACATCTTCATTGAATCAAGAAGTGTAAGGATTTTTTTAGTTGTATTTAGGTCATATGACTTATATATTTAAAAGTATAGGTTCATATGTAACTACAAAAGTCCATGAATGGACAAAAACTTCTTAAGGAGCAAGAATAACCTCAGAGGTATTATAATATTTAAGTACAAATTATACTATAGACCTATAATGACAAGGACATCCTGGTACTGACATAAAAAATGGACAAAAAGATCAATGGAATAAAACAGAGCATGAAATAAAATGGCAAAGCTATGCTCAGTTAAGTTTTAATAAATGAGACAAAAACACTGTGGAAAAACAAGATAGCTTATTTGACAAGTAGTGCTAGCAAAATTGGATGCCTATCTGCCAAAGGTAAAACTAGATTTTTATCTTTCAGCTTCTATGAAAAACAAGTCAAAATGAGTCAAAGACCTTTTTTTAAAACACGAACCACTGAAACTTTTAGAAGGAAAAAAAAAAAAAACAAGAGAGTATAGCCTCCAATGTATTAGGATGGTCTTTTTAAAGAACTTTTAAAATTAAACACCGACATCACAGGAACCAACCCTGGATCCACAGGTGGGAATACTAGGAAATCAATGGTTTCCGTACTGCAAAGGAAAATGCCCTCAGAGCAAACAGACCGCCCACAAACCAGGACAAATCGTTATGAGCTACACTGCAGCCAAGGGGCTAATATCCAGCATTGCACAAATCATATACCAAAGGAAAAAAGTGCCAATCAGCAAATGCACAAATTAACTAAAGACACAGGTATCAACATAAAAACAAAATAGAAACTGCAAAACTATCTTTAAAAACTCTTTAGTATCCCTAGCTATCAGGAATATGAAAATTGTAACTACTTTGAGACACCCCTTCACCCCACTCATCAACCAATCTTACAACAAATGTTGGGAAAGGATGTGGAGAGATTGGAATCTTTACTTGCTTAGTGAGTGTTCAAATCAATATAGTCACTGCAGAAATCAGTTTAGGGATTTCTCAAAATAAAAATAAAAACAGAACTACCATGCCAACCAGCTTTGTTGCTCTTAGGTATTTATCTAGACAACCCCATCCCCTACCATAGGGACATTTACACCCAAAGTTCATTGCTGCTTAGTTCACTATAGCAAAGAATTGGAATCAGCCTAATTGTCCATCAACATGCAAATGGAGAATAACAATATGGTATATAAACAATGGACTACTACTGAGTTCTAATTTGACTAAAAATCATTACGTTAAAATTTTTCAAGAAAGTGCATAGACTGAGTATATATACTTGTAAGTGGGGGCCAACACAACTTTAGGAATAAGCAAATTTCATGACATCTCTCCTATGAGGAACCTAATAATATATGTCTCTATTAAAGGAATATGTAGGTGGGCACGGCATATCATGAAGGAATGAGAACTAGAAAGTAAATATTAGGGAAGAGGAAGGAATGAGTAAGCTGAAGCTATGGAGGAGGATATAAAGTTGTTTATCTAGTTGTGATTCTGTCATGGAAGGTTTTTTTGGGGGTGGGTGATAAGGACATAAAATCTATTAATACTAAAAGTATAAAATTTAATGCAAATCTAATGCATAGAGCTTCCATGGTAAATGCTGTACAAGTTCGCTGAGTTGTATAGGCATTGGGACTGGTTAGTTGAAGTACTCATTATTTGCATTGATTTGCAAGATTATATTTATAATAAGGCCTATAAAATTAAAATAATAAAAATAAAAATATAAAAGCTCAGATATTTAGAGGTCACCTTTAATCACATGGGAATGCCAGAATTGTGGTCAGCTTGTTTAGTTAATTTTGTTAATTGAAATATAACATGTTACCTTTACCATATCACCTCTATTTTTACCTGAGTGCATGTGTCCTTTATTTTTTAATGTTTTGAAGAGATGATTCTCTTAAACAACAAATTTGTGGTCTAGGTGAATAATAACCATGCTCGCTACACAAATTGTTAGTGCTCAAACTATCAGCAAGGTATTTCTAGGTTCATGACATCTGATTAAAATAACTGACACATATACTAAGTCAGGAAGGCATTTTATTTAGCAAGGCAGCACAGGATACATTGTAGGTAGCAGTGGGTTACTTAGGCTAGAGTACATAAGTTATTGTTTGAGGCTTCTTTTATATGGAATCCAAAAGGAAGAGGAATTGGTTGCTAAGCAACAGGGCATGGATATACCTTCACTTTGATTGGCAAGCTTGGATTATACAAATTTTTGCACATTTTGGCGAAATGCATCCCATGATGCAACTTATTTTAATAATATGCATGCCTAATTATGTACAAATATAGGGTAGTATATATAGGTAATCTCTAAACACTCACATGTAACAAAGACTGTGCATACACATGAAACTGATATAAGCTGAATGGACCCATGTTTCTAACTCCCAGATAGGTTTTAGGACATGTCTAAAGGGAAACTGACCATGAAAGAGGAATTTACTGACTGTCTCAGGAGGAGAGACCTATGGCGTTGTTTGGAGCAAAGTGAATAAACAGTTCCATTCAGAGGGGGGAGGGTCTCAGGGAGTTGGGTACATTATTGCAAGAGGGCTGTGTATCTGAAGCCCCAGCCACTGTAGAGCTCTGCTTGCTAAGCTATTATTATGCTTGCTTGCCTGACTTCATTTAAGAGGAATTATAGAGGAGAATGTTTTTCTTTATTATGCAAAATATGCTAGATAGATAAAAGAATTGCTTGCAAATGATTTTGGCACCTGGAGAATGCCTCCATATTCTGATCTCTGGGATACATGCTGTGGAGTATAATGATTTCCTTCAGACACCCACAGACTTCGAGTGAGGCATCTAGATTCCTACAATCTTATCAGGGGACTCCCCCAAGTTACAGATATGAACTCCATTAATAGGGTGATGCTGTAATTAATCTTTAGGGTACAAAAATGACAAGAGAGATCTAAATTACCCCAAACCCCAAATAAAACTTCAATGAGACTGAAAATTGCTGAAAGACATCTGAGGAGGATACAACTACTTTGACTAAAGGCTTGGTGTTTGAAAAAAACACTGAACAGATTTAAAGGAAAGTGCTAAGAGCCTGGGTCCCAGAAGGAGGATGGGTATTGCTGCTTTAAAATCTCATACTTGGAAAAATATTACTGAAGTAAGAGGTGTTTGACAAACTGTATAGAAGCAATCTGATCTGTAAATGATACCCAGTGGGAACAGGCAAAGGAGTATAGTAATATGTTGACCTAACAGTGGAAGAAATAAAATACCATTGATTTCCAGAAGTAGAGACTTGGACATAAAATTATAAAAACTGAAGGACCATAGGAAGCAAGTGATTCTCAAGAAGGGTGAAGCTATTCTATGCTTGGCATTACGATGACTTGCAGGCAGGACCACAGTACAGTTGCATCTGCAATCATCATTTTAGCATTATGCTCATCATTTAAAGCTGGGATCCTTGGATGCTAAGCCTGCCCATGAGGGACAACATTTCTCATGCATACTTAAGACTTGAAGTCTCCAACCATGGACCACCTGGATCTAAAAAAGCTCACCAACTCCACAAATTTGTCCTCTGAACTCCACATATACTCTGTGGTATGTGCAGCCACCTATGTATACAATATGTATTAATCAATTTAAAAAAAAAAACTATAAAAACCCCTGTTGGTTTCTATACCTTAAGTAGAAGTCTGGAAATTGAAGTACTTGGGAGAAGTATCTTGGGTTGGGTGTTGATCACATTTTTCACCTCTCAGGAGACACAATTCTCCAAGGTGTACCCATGCAGAGCCAGGAAGAGAGACATAAAAGGAATGTGGAATACTCACAGGGGAAAATCTATGAAAAATTGAAAACAGAGCCCCCCCAATCCCCAGCCTCCTACTCTGTATGAAGGAAAGCCGGGATGGAGAGAGTCCAGACTGCAGATGCCTGTGAGTGAGGCTTGGGATTTCAGTAAAAACCAAAACCAGGCTTCTATTTTCTCTATTTTTCCCTGTGAGTCCCAAAGAAAGAGCAGTGTTCTGTACTATAGTCTTTGAAAGGAAATGACTTCGTGTGTATAACTTAAGTGTTTATGTGGCAAAGAAATATATAATGCATCGATATCAATTCTTGGGTGGAGAAACTGGGAACATGGGTCCTGCAGAAAAGATTTCTCTGTGCAAATGGCAATTATTTTTCCTTGAAAAGCAAACTGCTTTATAAAGATGAGGCTGTAAGTTTCGGTGGCATTTTAAGTAGAGTATTATAGCCTTAAAAATATCTTAGGATCAAATCCAAAGTCACATTTTTCAGTAGTTTTTAATTTCACTTCACTGAAATTGGTTTCCATTATTACTGGACATTGAAAGGAAACTCCCCCAAACTGCTCCCAATGGGAAAAGAGAGTCCATCATCTCTGCTGCCTAGCTAGTTATCTTGTGAATATTCGAGCTTTCCTCCTGTTGAATATTTATTGCTGTGATAAAATGTAATTTTCAGTCAGAGTGTCTAGAATAACTCTAAGGGAGTCCAGTGTAAGGAATGGGAGTCTTTTGTTCATGTTTTTGCCTTTTACTGGCTGCAAAGGCAGAGTGAGTGATGGCTACAGCTCTCTGCCTCTTTTCTTTTTTACTGCATCAGTTCTCTACCAGGCCTGGTGCTTTCAGAAGAATACTAGAGGTGCATTTATACAGCACAGAGAAGCAAGCCTGGGTCATCATGCTGTATTTCATTTAAACATTCTTCATCACCCTTAATTTTATCTCTTTGGTCATAAATGCTTAATGAAATTTCTGTTTATCCTTTCATATATAAATTAATAACTGTCTTCTATAATATTATGGGTAAGAGAATAAAATGTGGATTCCTACAGAATTTATGAAGCACATATTAAAAACATGGGCAGTGGCTTCAGTTCTCATCAGTAAAACAGTTTATCAAGTTGTAAAATGGCAATGTTCGAAGTTGTTTTCATCAAAGAGCAAAGAATACTCTAGGTCATTTTTTGCAGTGTTTTTTGTCCAACTACATTTCTTGAGAATGAAAAAACAGTTTGCTTTCCAATATGAAAAGGAGGAGGTAATCTCATTAAAGGAAGACCAGAGATTATCTGCCAATCCCACTCTGCTTGGAATTTGTAGACAAATAATATGAAAACATTTAAGGGGTAATGACTGATATGATATAATTTGAGATATATATCAAAAGGTTGTAATCTGTCTTCTGATTCAGTAGTGGATATTTAGCTTGTTAAGAAAATATTTTTTAAAAGAATCTGAATTCTACTTCTTAAACCCATTTCAGAAAATTAACTTCTTTTATGTATCCTTATTTTTGTCATGAATCATAGAACATAAGACAGGAATCAAAAATATATAAGTAGAAAAAAGCTGATAGTTAATAGAGATAGATACAGAGAATGACAGAAAGAAAGAGCAGGGAAGGGAGGGGGCGGAACAAATAAGACAGGAACAGAGAGAGACAGAGAAAGAGAGAGAGAGACAGAGAGAAAGACAGGTTCACAGAGATACAAAGCCATATAAATCTAGGGAGGAATAATAAGAGATGTATTGATTAGTGGCAGTTGTTGTAGTGACTGTATCTATCTTAACTACTTTAATACCTAAGAGTAGTGCAGTTGCTACAAGGTGAAGTAAATAGTGAATCCAACATTCAGGAAATTTGAACTCTTTCTTGATGTCTGCTTTTCTGCTTAAACCCAAATCTGAAAATTAAAAAAAAAAAAAGTGTATTCTCTTACCTCAGACAATTAGAAATAGGAACACAGAGGAAATACTAAAATAGTGTTCAACAATAAACTTCTATTTCTTCCCCTCGATCTCTGATATGGTTGGACAAGAGTTGTTTCAATGAGAGAATTGAATGCAGGTTTGATGTTGCCTGATGCTTTATGACTATGGAGAGAGTAACCAGGAGCAGAAGAGAAATAGCTTGGAAGAGAGGTCAAGTGTCATAGCCATGAGCTGATGAGTCAATAGAGCTTCAAAAAATAGAGTTGCCCCACTGATTTGAATAAGTACAAACCTGAGAAGAGACCTGTATTACTGTATTACTTTGTTTGCAAAGACTACTGAAGGTTTTTCCCATAATACTCTGTTTCACAGGAACTTGGTGCTGTCTCCTTTACTTTACTACTCATCTATTGGTTCTAGCAAATTAGGTCACCCCATGCCTAGAGAAAAATAAAATGAAAAAGCAAACAAATTACCTAAACTTTTCTGTTGCCTCAAGGAAGAATTAGTAAGCAATGGTCATTCTCCTATGAATGTTTTTTTATTATCTATATAATGGAGAAGTTGAATGTTTTCTTAACTTCAGGATATTGCTCTGATTCAGTGAACTTTATCTAATGCTAAAAATTACTCTGGTCTGAAGAGCCTGAGATGATAAAGGTTTACCAGTTGGAACATCCTCTTTCCTTCTGGTATACATATATAAGCTGATGGGCAATGGGAGTTCTCAGACTTTTGTGTCTGTCTAGCAGCTGCATTATAAGAAAGATCATGCTTGTGAACTTGAACCATAACAAGATTAATGAGATTATGAACATCAATATTTTAGACTAATTATGTTAATAAAATTAACTCCTTTTGTGGTCAGGGAAGAACAGAATTGAAGTCCTGTGAGACAGGGGATGTGTAAGATAACTAATGATAAGAGAACCCCTTTGAAAATGAACTTTTCAATTCCATTTGTTGGCTTCTTTTATGAAAGCAAAATGTAAACACCTTTTGATGTGATGCTTTATCCTTGCTATCAACTAGATTGCATTTTAGAATCACTTTGGAGATATCTGTTATTGTGGTTATGAAAAGCTAGGGAAACCATTTAACTACGTGGGAGAAGATCTACCTTGAAGGCTGGTTGCACCATTCAGTGAGCTAAGGTCTACAGGGAATAAATAGGAACAAGTGCCTGCCATCATTCATCCTTCTCTTTCCTCACTTTGGGTCCAATGTGGTCAGCTCTCTTCCATCACTACTCTCATGCCTTCTCTTATATACAGGAATGTATCCTCCAAATATGAGCCAAAATAAATGTGTTCATGTTTAAGGGGCCTTTGTGCTGTATACTGTCTTAAGAATCGGAAAACCAATGGATCAAGACTACATTTTGATAGGACATCTTATTAGAATTTGGGTTTAATGTAAACCTCTAGAAATTGTACTGTACCTCCTCAGTATTTTATTGTGATTGCATTAACCTATTTTTTGTAGGTTAGTGATAGTTCATGTATCTATAAGAATTTGTTAATCCTATATTTAGGAAAATGATAAAAGCAAATTAAACCATTAAATGTTAAATGCTACAGTTAATTAAATTTGAGCAAGACAAAAAAAAGTTTTCTTTCTCTCAAAAACAAAAAAAACAAAAAAAAACAAACAAATCTGAGTGGCTAAGACATTATTTTAGGTAATATAAACACATTCTCCAACTTAATTTTAAAATACCTAGTGTCCACAATTTTATGGAAAAACAAGAAGAGATTTATATACCAGGCTGAAACCATGTCCTGCTTTGCTGTATGTTGAGGAGATGGCCAACATGATCAAAGGTAACTTGGGGAGGAAAGGTTTTATTTTCATTTACAACTCACAGTTCACACTCTATCACTGCGGGAAGTCAGCATAAGAGCTCAAGGCAGGATCTGAAGCAGAGGCCATGGAGGAGTGCTACTTACTAGCGTGCTCCTCATGACTTGATTATTCTTTGGTCTTAGATAACTCTAGCTTGTTCCAAGTTGACCAAAGAAAGAACGAAAAGTATGAACAATTGCTAGAATTCAAGCATGGATGATCCTCTCACCTCTGAGACATATCAAGATCCTAAATTTTCTAGAGACACTGGGAACCTTTGTCCATAGCTGGACCCTGTACCCTTCCAGGGTAAGTTTTGTCAGCCTTCTGAGACTCATCTCCCTAACCCTTCTTTTCGATAATACTACTGTTCTTTTACCTGCCCCCATTTCTCTCAACTTCAATTTCACTGCTATGTATCCTCTCTCAGAAATGCCATCAATACTGTGGACTCTTAAATTTATGCACATTCTTTTTCTTCATCTTTGCCAGAATTCTCGCTTAGCATTCCTATACCTTCCCTTGGGAGATTTTTTCTGACTGGTATGGAGGAAGTCAGCTGTACTCAATTCGCAGCATCACCTCTTCTCTGCTGGTGTGTTCACCACATTTCATTAGGGTTTCTTGTTTGAGTCTCAGCATTTTATTAGGATTTTGAACAACTGACAACAGCATTTGCTACTATTTTAAATTCCTACAGCCTACAATAGCATATGGCAATTAAGAACTTTTAAAAATAAAATTTATAGACTGAATAAAGGAATAATTTAATAAAACAATATGTAAATGTATGCTAATTTGAGGATAGTTAATAGGCAATTATGTTTATAAACAGTTGTTCAACATTGCTTACATCTTAGTTCTAGCTACATGCTATAAAAAGTTGAATATATTTAAGTTAATCAAACCTTAGGTTGTTAAATAATACAAAAACTAAAAAACTGATAAAGATGAATGCATATGAAGAGATAATAATCTGAAAGTGTTCATATTGAATTTTGTATTTTGAAAGTCTTAAAATTAAAAATAAGACTCAAAAATGATAAGACTCAAGATCTGTGATGAAAAAGAAAAAGGTTCAAACCTGATTTCGTTTCATTCTCTGAACTTACTAATAAGTTAAAATGGTATGCCTATATTAAAAGACAACATTGACTATCAAAGTCAGAGTACCTGGTGTTCAGTGATTAGAATATGTGACAGAAGATAATAATAAAACATGAAGAATTGAAATAACTATGCTATTCTGTTCATTAGCCTCAGCTTGCCTGTGACTTGTTTCAATATCTCTGTAAAATAAGTCAATTGAATTTGGCGTACTTTATTGATTCCAACAGTTTTAGTATTACAAATATTTCTTGGGAGGGATGATCTAATGCTTCCATATATAAATTTATTCCAAGAGAGGCAGAAGGGGCAGATAAACATTAATTCTATATAATATATATATATATATATATATATATATATATTATTGTATATCTTATATAATATATAATTGTATATATATCTTTGTATAATATATATTGTGTATATATATATAATTGTATATATATATATATCTTTGTACAATATATATATTGTATATATATACATATATATATATGTATATATTCTAAATCTTTCATGGAAGAATCAGAAGGGATACTTATACAAACAAACAAAAAACAAACAGCAAAGTCCATCTAATAATATCTTTTAGAAACAGAACCAGCAGCTTCGGATATTTTGGTTTCAATGTAAAACTCCATCACATATCTTTCAATAGCAAAATACAAATCTGGGGTATTTACAACAGCAAAGCAGTGAAATCATTGTTAAGTTGAAAAATGAGAGTAGTGGTGTCTACTGTACAGATTTTATGTATTGAAAAAACCAAGAAGACACCAAAGTTACAGATTTGCAATTAGGTAATAATATATTTTTGTACATATTTAAATATATTTTATCAATGTTATTAAGTTAAACTAAGAAATATTAATAAATAAAATGTATTGAGTATATTTATAACTATATTTTACTATTAAGTAATACTGTTAACATTAAAGTATAATATATTTTCTGTCATTTATCATAAATTATTTTAATACGTTCTTCTAGTTCTTAAGATCTTAGATTTTTAGTTTTTTAATAAACACATGGAACAACTTGAAACTATTCGGTCAAGACTATACCATGAAAGCAACTAACTCATATGCCAAGAACACCACACCGATTCCATGACTCAGTTCAAATATGTTTCTTAATTTACCAACATAAAATGGGATAACATTGTTTATAAAAATGGTTTAAATAAAACTTTGACTTAACTGATGAAAATAATGTTTTAATCTGTGTGCATGTGAATCTGTGCCTATGTGTGGGTATATAGCATGCATCTGGAAGTCAGAGGACAGTATTGAATGTTGATTCTCTTCGTTCACTTTGAATCAAGGTCTCTTCTTCACAACTGTATATACCTGGCTGTCTCCCAAAGAGCTTCTGCGATATGCTATCAAATCCACACAAGAACGTTTCCAGTAAGAACATAGGAGTTACAGATTCATAAATTAATGTCGTCTATTATAGGTGTTTTACCTACTAATCCATCTCTCTAATCTCATCTAATTTTTCCCCTTAGCTCTTGAGAATAGGCTATTATTCTCTGAACAAACTTTGTCTGCACAGTGAGCAATAAATAGACCAATCCTCATTCTCAAATCCTTTTTTAGCAAATACATATTTCTATAGAAAATTTTAATAGAAAAGAAATACCAGCTGCTAAACAATTTCCATAATTACAGAAATTAAATGTGACCTCCATTCTCTTGTTGACTTGCCAATGGGCCAAGCTGGTGAAAACAACTAGCAACTCTTTTTGGAGGACATTTACACTGGACTTGGTAAGGATGCCATTTTGATTATGCTGCAAAGACTATTTTAACATATGTATTCTATTGTCTGATTGCCTTTAAATTCTAGAAGCATTATTTACTCTATGTGAGAGCATATGCAAGAGGGATAGGCTTAAACATGTGATAGTACTATCCGATTTCACTTTGCTATATTCACATTGTTAATGTCCTATCCAACACACCCAGATTTTGGTCCCTTTCTTTGTGATAATGGATATCTGAAAAATATCATTTCAGTCACATTGAAGATAAAATTGTTACCTATGCCTCACCATAAACATTTACAATATAATTGTGCAATCTGTATAAACAGAAACCAGGTAAGTTTTGACATGTTGAGTAACTTATTTTAAATCATTAGGTGATTTTTATGGTTGACAGTATGATGTTTTTCAAGGAGCGTCACCATGATCGCTAACACACTACTGGAATGGGAAGTACTTCATATTAAAGTGAAATGCAATTCTTATTAAAGATAGAGACAGTAATTTAACTCCAAAGCAGTTAATAAAAAAGAAAAAAAAAGAAAAAAACTTAAAGAAAAGGAAAGAGACAATGACTTTGGTGATAAATCCACAAAATTTTTAGGGTATTTTCACAATTATAGGGTTGAATAGAATTATTTTGTACCTTGATTACAGGTTAAAGTGGGTCAAATCCCAATCCTGCAGTCAAAGACTTCATATTCAAGAAAAATTTTAGAAGTACTCCCTCTTTCTCTTGCTAAATTTTCTTTCATGTCAAAATCTAAAGGCCTCATATTGAACAGTGATCATGTTCACAAAAGGCTAACTGGAGGTCAGCAGAAAGCACTGTAGGACAGAACTCATCTCATGATTCTCTCAACACTTGTAGGCAAACTTACAGTCACTTCCAGCCACAGTGGATTGCTTGTTCTGGGCCAACTTAAAAGACCCATATAAAACACCTTTGTCCCGACCCACAGGACAGTCAACAGGGTTCCTTAAGCCACCTAGAAGAAAGGCGATGGAGCAACAAGACAATAGAGGCCGAACAGCCTGTCTAATCCAGATCAAGTTGTCAAACTTTAATTTTTTAAGTCAATATAAAGGGAAGCATACAAGGTTTGGGAGGGGTAAAGGGGGAACAATCTCACGGGGCTGACATCATTTCTAAGAAACAGTTTCTTATAATTTCTAGGTAAGGCTAGTTATTGCTGCTGTAATTTTGGCATGATAAAGGGGGGTGATGAGGAGGTGAAGTGGAAAGGGGTTGTTATAGTAACCTATCTACAGATGAACTTCAAAAGGAGGCTGGTTTTAAGATTAATGTAGGAATGGTTCTTGGCATGGAGATCTAAGTGAGAATGACTCCTGGTATCGAAGTCTCCTGGCACTGAGAGCCAGGTGGGGATGGCTCCTGGTATGGATAGTTCTTGGCATTGAGTTCTAAGTGAGGATGGCTCCTGGCACACCTTGAGAGAATAACATCTACAACAGTCTCATGTTACATTTCATGTCAGTATTTCATTTAATGGCATAGATCACAGGATCTGACTGCAGAGATAATTGTTTCAGTATTGAACTCATATATAGACAATATATACTATGAATACCTTATGTTCAATTATGTGAAAAATTGATAGCACCGACATAAACATTGAAAGGCAACTGTTACTTGGATATGGTGATGCACACCTGTAATCAGAAGGCTAAGGCATGAGGAACTGAATTGAAAGCAAAGATGGTCTACATAGCAGGTTCAAGTCCAACCAGCCTCATAGTAAGGCTGAGATCCAAACAAACTAAAGTAAGAATCCATAATTATTGAAATATATATTCTGGAGCTGGAGATTTGCTTCTGTAAGTTACACACTTGCCACATAATTGTGAAGACCAGAGTTAAGATCCAAAGCATCCATATAAATCCTTGCTGGTTGAGAAGCCTGCCCGTAACCCAAGCAGGCTTGATTGAGAAGCCTGCCTGTAACCCAAGCAGTGATTCTGAGAAGGAAACTGGATTTCTAGGGCAAGGTATCTGCTAGATAAGAATCAAGGAGTTCTGAATAATAAACCATCTCATGTCTTAGAATATAATGTAGAGAAAAAGGTCCAGAAATGTATATAACATCAACCTCTGCCTCCACATGTGTAGACACATGTGTACCCCGACACATGTAAGTATATATACCTATGCACATGCCACATACACACACACATACACACACACACACACACACACACATACACATGCATCAAAAATACACTACAGATCTGTAAGACTTAAGAAATCATTTTAATTATTCTCAAATATGTAGCTAAGCTTATCCATGTATAATATTCAAAACTGGGGGCTTTAACAAGTGTTATCCAATAAGGAATGACTTTGTAAGTTGTTTATATTTTTCATTTGTTCCCTTATCACACTTCATTTTTTATTCAAATTAGGTCTCCATGCACCATTCATTCCTGCTTTGGATTCACTACATAACCCATGCTGTCTTTAAACTGTATTTTTCTTGTCTAAGTTTCTGGTGTTGAGTTATAGGACATTTTTGTCTACATTTTGTGACTATTTAAAATAAAAAGAAGAAATACATATTCCTAAAAAGCTCTGAAGTTAAAGTTGCAATAATTCTCTCAGTCATGTCCCAAATGTAAAACCAAATGGACACCTAAAATGGAAATAAACAAATTAGGGAATGTTCTCAGCAAATAACTTTGAAATAGACAGGATAGTCAATGACAGGGAAATAGCTGGTTTGCCCATTAAAGAGGTTATATAAGGACATTTTTCCAGAATAACCACAGAGTTGCTATTTCCTCTGAATTGTATCATTTCTTCAGGAAGACCCAGACTTTAAGTCTCAAGAAGGTGAAGGGCGTTGAGGCTATAGTTCAGAGGTACCATGACTGCCAAGTGTGAATGAGTTGCTGTTTGCCGAACCATATAAAGCAGGCATGGCGGTGCATGCCTATAAACTAGTACTGGAGCTACACCCAAGGAATCAGAATTTCAAACTGGCCCCATCTACACAGGGAGTTTAAAGCCAACTTGGGATGCCCATGGCTTATTTTTAAAACAGAAAGAAAGAAAAAACTTTAACAAAATTTATAAGCCCCGGGAAGCTCAGAATATGACAAGACTCAGAGCTCCTCTCTCCTAGGAAGAAATGAACAGTGACTGGGGAAAGCACAGTGTCTGAAAACACTGCCTGCAGGTTGCACAGAGCACTCCAGGGACACAGGTCTGTTTTCACTCATGTTATGGTAGACTTGGTTTTTATTGCTGCGGCTACCTTTGAGTCACACACCCACTGTAAGTATATCTAGTAAACATGTTTTCTCTGAATCTATTCCTCTTTTGAGGGACATCTGGGTTCTTTCCATCTTTTGGCTATTATAAATAAGGCAGCTATGAACATGTGTCCTTTTACAAGTATGAACATCTTCTGGGTATATGGCCAGGAGTGGTATAGCTGGGTCCACAGGTCTAATTTTCTGAGGAATCGCCAAATTGATTTCCAGAGTAGTTTTACCAGCGTGCAATACCACCAACAATGGAGAAGTGTTCTTTACCCCCCCCCCCACATCCTCTCCAGCATCTGCTGTCTCCTGAGTTTTTCTTCTTAGCCATTCTGACCAGTGTAAGGTGAAATTTCAGTGTTGTTTTGATTTGCATTTCCCTGATAACTAAGGATGCTGAACATTTCTTTAGGTGCTTTAGAGCCATTCAAGTTTCCTCAGTTGAGAATTCTCTGTTTAGATCTATAACCCATTTTTTTAATAGGGTTATTTGACTCTCTGGAAACTAACCTCTTGAGTTCTTTGTATACACTGAATATTAGCCCTCTATCGGATGTAGGGTTAGTAAAGATCTTTTCCCAATTTGTTGGTTGCCGTTTTGTCCTATTGACTGTGCTTTACCTTACAGAAGCTTTGCAGTTTTATGAGGTCCCATTTGTCGATTCTTGTTCTTAGAGCATAAGCCATTGATGTTCTGTTCAGGAACTTTTCCCATGTGCCCCTGTGTTCAAGATATACCCCCACTTTCTCTTCTATAAACTTCAGTGTGTCTGGTTTTATGTGTAGATCCCAAGCCTTGATCCATTTGGACTTGAGCTTTGTACAAGGAGATAAGAATGGGTTGATTTGCAATTTTCTGAATGCAGATCTCCAGTTGATCCAGCACCATATGTTAAAAATGCTGTCTTTTTTTCCACTGGATGTTTTTAGCTTCTTTGTCAAATATCAAGTGACCATACCATATGTGTATGGGTTCTTTTCTGGGTCTTCAATTCTATTCAATTGATCTTCATGCCTGTCTGCATACCAATACCAAACAGTTTTTATCACTATTGCTCTGTAGTAGAGCTTGAGGACAGGGATGGTGAGTCCTCCAGCAGATCTTTTGTTGTGGACAATAGAGTACTATTCAGCTATTAAAAACAATGAATTCATGAAATTCTTAGGCAAATGGATAGAACTAGAAAGTATCATCCTGACCTATGCACCCAATCACAAAAGAACAAACATGGATTCACTAATAAGCAGATGTTAGCCCAAAAGCTCAAAATAAACAAGTTACAATTCACCCAGCACAGAAAGCTCAAGAAGGAGGTACTTAAGTGAAGGTACTTTGGTTCCTCTAAGACAGGGAACAAAATACTCACAGGAGCAGTAAGGAAGACATGTGAAGCAGAGACTGAAGTAAAGGCCACCCAGAGACTGCCCTACCTGGGGATTCATCGTATAAACAGTCAACAAACTCCAACACTACAATGGATGACAAGACGTGTATACCACAATGAGCATGCCATGGTTGTCTCCAGAGCCTTACAAATACAGAGGCAGATGCTAGCAACCAAATATTGGACTCCTCCCAATGGAGGAGCTGGAGGATGGTCCAGAGGAGCTGAAGGGGTTTATAGCCCCATGGGAAGAACAATGTTTTCAGACACCCAGACAGCCCAAGACCCCCAGGGACTGAACCATTACCCAAGGGGCACACATGGTTCCAGCCAAAAATGTGGCAGAGGAAGGCCTTGTTGGGCATCAGTTGGAGGAATGGTCCTTCGTCAGGTAAAGGTTCAACAGAGGCCCCAACAAAGGGAAACCAAGTGGAGAGGTGGGAGTGTGTCTTGTGAAGGGGCATATACATGGAGGCAGGGGGAGGTAGGAAGGGGAGGGATAGGGGTCTTAGAGGAGGGGGGAAATCGGGAAAGGTTTTACCATTGGCAATGCAAATGAAGATGATATTCAATTAAAAATAAAACATGTCTCACCAAACACAACATCAATATAATTGTTGCCTAGGTCTGTCATTGGTGCCTTAACTGAGTGAGTTGAAGGTGGTACCCCATCTAATTAGTTAAACATAAACAAGGCATAAATGAAGTTTTGAAGTAGAAGTAACAATGACAACAACATCATGAACAATAAAATATCTTCAATAACAAATACCTATAAAATAGCATAATTTTGAGAAATATACACATAATTCCAAAATCCCCCTAATTTGCTCACAGGGTGCAAAATATAAAAGGATCAAGAGAAGATATCCAGTTCATCTGGAAGATAGAAAGAAACCTTAGGTTACAAAGATGTGAAAACTCTGCCTAAGTTGGCCATTCATGAGAATTTTAATAACTGATGATAGATTTAATTCTCAGTGCCATAAAGGCAAACTCCCTCTTCACAGGCTTGATAACATGGAATCCCCTGGATAATTATCACTATAAAATACGTCTGTCTGTCACAACCCTTGGGTTCAAACTAAATCATTCACTAAAACTGTCAGAATCAGAACACTGTAAATGATAATTTGCTCATTTAAATTGTCTAGGTAGCCTGAGATTAACTTGTGAAATGCAATATTAGTGACAGCACAGATGGAGCCAAGCACTTCTTAGGACTTTAAAGAAAAATCTTGCTGTGCTTCCTGTCCATAGAATGGTACCCTGCCACACAGGACTGGACACCTGAGGCCACCATATGCTCTAAATCTCCTCGTCTCTACATGCAGCCGCCATCCCATATTACACTCATCCATGAACAAATCTTTGGAGGGTTAAGTTTACTATGTTAATCTAGGCTATATCCAAGAAACTCTGTGCAGTATTGAAAATATGCAGATATTTTGGATTTTCCTTTAGAAAGAATATATCACAATCACAAAAGAAAAG
The DNA here is from genome assembly GCF_947179515.1 of Apodemus sylvaticus. Lineage (NCBI taxonomy): Eukaryota > Metazoa > Chordata > Mammalia > Rodentia > Muridae > Apodemus > Apodemus sylvaticus. Next base: position 103,118,344 of record NC_067477.1, on the reverse strand, counting down.
CTAAAGAAAGGTTTCTTAAACTTTTGTGATAAGCTATTTGGTAAATGTAGTATTGGTTCCTACTGTATAGAAGAACTGTGTAGACAAATACAGGTAGACTGAGATAGGAGTGAAGCAATTGGAACACTGGAACATCAGAACATGCAAATATAAGGAAAGGAATCCCTGAAAGAGACTGTTAACTGTATATTCAGAACATCCAGTTAAGAGTACAGAGGATAGTGGTTTCAAGAGAGTCTCTAAGACAAGCTAATAATCAGGAAGCCTTGAATATACTGACAGGGACTTCTCAGTCACGATAGATAGAAACTTAGATATAAGCAACATGGCTATGTGCACAGATTGATATGAGATGCATTGAACATTCACCTTTTTTTTCTGATTTACATCTGTAGAGCCGCCTCTACCTTGAAACTGCGCAAGGCCACGTGACTTGCTTTGGCCAATAGACTATTAGCAAAATCATGAGAAGAAGAAAAGACTTGCAAAGTACTTGAAAGATGAGATTTATGTCTCTTGCAACTACTAACTCCCCAACCTTGGTGAAAGCACCATCCTATGGGAAGGGATGCAATGACAATGATAAATGTGTCACTAAGAAAACTATGGACTTTCTATGTCAGAACTACCAGAGTTCACAAAAAGGAAATGACTCAGACAGACAGTTAGAGCTAGTCACCTGAACCTAGTACAAACATCTTGCCACAGAAATTTGAGTAAAGATATTAATTTAAGGGTGGCTCAAAAATAAAATAATGTTCCTTTAAAAAGTAAAGATTTAAAACTACATAGATATTTTTAATTTCTTTGCTTACTTATTGTTACATTAAAAACAAATAGCTGCTTATACATTGTGAACTATCTCAATTAGAATCTGCTGAAATATCTTCAGTGAGATATGATACTAGGGTATCTGAAAGACAATGAAAGACATGCCTACAAATGCCAAGTGATGTTTTACATTAGAGTTCAAAAAAAATCCAAAATGTATATGTATCTATATTGCTATTGACTTATATATTTTATTCTTCTACTTGAATCTATCTTATGACTTTAGGCTTAATTCATGGGAACTACCAGAAAAGTCATTCAGCTATGACACAATTTACAAATTTGGTCAAAATTTATGAATCACAGAATTGTTATAA